>NC_051846.1:216515662-216518494 GCF_002237135.1 Teleopsis dalmanni | reverse complement strand
CATGTACGCTCGCAAAACATCGAATTTGTGATTTTCAATAAGTTTCTCAAAACTCTAATATTTTGCATATTTTAACATGTGCGATCGTAAAACCATCGTATTTGTAACTTTAAGCAAATTTCTCAAAACTCTTATATTTTGCACATTTTAACATGTACGCTCGCAAAACCATCGAATTTGTGACTTTAAGTAAATTGCTCAAAACTCTTATATTTTGCACATTTTAACATGTACGTTCGCAAAACCATCGAATTTGTGACTTTAAGTAAATTGCTCAAAACTCTTATATTTTGCATATTTTAACATGTACGATCGTAAAACCATCGAATTTGTGATTTTCAGTAAGTTTCTCAAAACTTTTACATTTTACACATTTTAACATGTACGATCGTGAAAGCATCGAATTTGTGATTTTCAATAAGTTTCTCAAAACTCTAATATTTTGCATATTATAACATGTACGATCGTAAAACCATCGAATTTGTGATTTTCAATAAGTTTCTCAAAACTCTATTATTTTGCATATTTTAACATGTGCGATCGTAAAACCATCGAATTAGTGACTTTAAGCAAATTTCTAAAAACTCTAATATTTTACACATTTTAACATGTACGATCGTAAAACCATCGAATTTGTGATTTTCAATAAGTTTCTCAAAACTCTAAAATTTACCCACATTTTAAACCATATTCGATCGGTAAACCATCGAATTTGTGGATTTAAATAAGTTTCTCAAACTCTAATATTTGCATTTTAAAACATGTGCGATCGTAAAAACCATCCGAATTGGTGATTTTCAATAAGTTTCTCCAAACTCCAATATTTTTGCATATTTTAACATGGCAATCGAAACCACGAATTTGTGGATTTCAATAAGTTCTCAAAACTCTAATATTTTTGCATATTTTAATATGTGGCGATCGTAAACCCATCGATTGTGAATTTTCAATAAAGTTTCTCCCAAACTCTAATATTTGGACACATTTTAACATATTCGAATTTTCGTAAACATCGAATTTTTGATTTTCAAATAAGTTCTCAAAACCTAATTATTTTAACAACAATTAAAACATTCGAATCCGTAAAACCATCGAATTTGTGATTATCAATAAGTTTCTCAAAACTCTAATATTTTACACATTTTAACATATTCGATCGTAAAACCATCGAATTTGTGATTTTCAATAAGTTTCTCAAAACTCTAATATTTTACACATTTTAACATATTCGATCGTAAAACCATCGAATTTGTGATTTTCAATAAGTTTCTCAAAACTCTAATATTGTGCATATTTTAACATGTGCGATCATAAAACCATCGAATTTGTGATTTTCAATAAGTTTCTCAAAACTCTAATATTTTGCATATTTTAACATGTGCGATCGTAAAACCATCGAATTTGTGATTTTCAATAAGTTTCTCAAAACTCTAATATTTTGCATATTTTTACATGTGCGATCGTAAAACCATCGAATTTGTGATTTTCAATAAGTTTCTCAAAACTCTTATATTTTGCATATTTTAACATGTGCGATCGTATAACCATCGAATTTGTGATTTTCAGTAAGTTTCTCAAAACTCTTATATTTTGCATATTTTAACATGTACGATCGTAAAACCATCGAATTTGTGATTTTCAATAAGTTTCTCAAAACTCCTATATTTTGCATATTTTAACATGTACGATCGTAAAACCACCGAATTTGTGATTTTCAACAAGTTTCTCAAAACTCTAGTATGTTGCACATTTTAACATGTACGATCGTAAAACCATGGAATATGTGACTTTAAGCAAGTTTCTCATAACTCTTATATTTTGCATATTTTAACATGTACGATCGTAAAACCATCGAATTTGTGATTTTCAGTAGGTTTCTCAAAACTCTTATATTTTGCATATTTTAACATGTGCGATCGTAAAACCATCAAATTTGTGATTTTCAATAAGTTTCTCAAAACTATTATATTTTGCATATTTTAACATGTACGATCGTAAAACCATCGAATTTCCGATTTTCAGTAAGTTTCTCAAAACTCTTATATTTTACACATTTTAACATGTACGATCGTAAAACCACCGAATTTGTGATTTTCAACAAGTTTCTCAAAACTATTATATTTTGCATATTTTAACATGTGCGATCGTAAAACCATCGAATTTGTGATTTTCAGTAAGATTCTCAAAACTCTTATATTTTGCATATTTTAACATGTACGATCGTGAAACCATCGAATTTGTGATTTTCAATAAGTTTCTCAAAACTCTTATATTTTGCATATTTTAACATGTGCGATCGTAAAACCATCGAATTTGTGATTTTCAATAAGTTTCTCAAAACTCTTATATTTTGCATATTTTAACATGTACGATCGTAAAACCACCGAATTTGTGATTTTCAACAAGTTTCTCAAAACTCTTATATTTTGCATATTTTAACATGTAAGATTGTAAAACCATCGAATTTGTGACTTTAAGCAAGTTTCTAGAAACCCTTATAATTGGCATATTTTGACATGTACGATCGTAAAACCATCGAATTTGTGAGTTTAAGTGAGTTTCTCAAAACTCTTATATTTTGCATATTTTACTATGTAAGATCGTAAAACCATCGAATTTGTGACTTTAAGTGAGTTTCTCAAAACTCTTATATTTTGCATATTTTGACATGTAAGATCGTAAAACCATCGAATTTGTGACTTTAAGCAAGTTTCTAAAAACTCTTATAATTGGCATATTTTAACATGTACGATCGTAAAACCATCGAATTTGTGACTTTAAGCGAGTTTCTAAAAACCCTTATAATTGGCATATTTTGACATGTACGATCGT
>NC_051846.1:216512560-216515562 GCF_002237135.1 Teleopsis dalmanni | reverse complement strand
ATGTAAAACCATCGAATTTGTGATTTTCAATAAGTTTCTCAAAACTCTAATATTTTGCGTATTTTAACATGTGCGATCGAATTTGTGATTTTCAGTAAGTTTCTCAAAACTAATATTTTGCGTATTTTAACATGTGCGATCGTAAAACCATCGAATTAGTGATTTTCAGTAAATTTCAAAATCTAAAATTTTACACATTTTAACATGTACGATCGTAAAATCACGAATTTGTGATTTTCAATAAGTTTCTCAAAACTCTTATATTTTGCATATTTTAACATGTGCGATCGTATAACCATCGAATTTGTGATTTTCAGTAAGTTTCTCAAAACTCTTATATTTTGCATATTTTAACATGTACGATCGTAAAACCATCGAATTTGTGATTTTCAATAAGTTTCTCAAAACTCCTATATTTTGCATATTTTAACATGTACGATCGTAAAACCACCGAATTTGTGATTTTCAACAAGTTTCTCAAAACTCTAGTATGTTGCACATTTTAACATGTACGATCGTAAAACCATGGAATATGTGACTTTAAGCAAGTTTCTCATAACTCTTATATTTTGCATATTTTAACATGTACGATCGTAAAACCATCGAATTTGTGATTTTCAGTAGGTTTCTCAAAACTCTTATATTTTGCATATTTTAACATGTGCGATCGTAAAACCATCAAATTTGTGATTTTCAATAAGTTTCTCAAAACTATTATATTTTGCATATTTTAACATGTACGATCGTAAAACCATCGAATTTCCGATTTTCAGTAAGTTTCTCAAAACTCTTATATTTTACACATTTTAACATGTACGATCGTAAAACCACCGAATTTGTGATTTTCAACAAGTTTCTCAAAACTATTATATTTTGCATATTTTAACATGTGCGATCGTAAAACCATCGAATTTGTGATTTTCAGTAAGATTCTCAAAACTCTTATATTTTGCATATTTTAACATGTACGATCGTGAAACCATCGAATTTGTGATTTTCAATAAGTTTCTCAAAACTCTTATATTTTGCATATTTTAACATGTGCGATCGTAAAACCATCGAATTTGTGATTTTCAATAAGTTTCTCAAAACTCTTATATTTTGCATATTTTAACATGTACGATCGTAAAACCATCGAATTTGTGATTTTCAATAAGTTTCTCAAAACTCTTATATTTTGCATATTTTAACATGTGCGATCGTATAACCATCGAATTTGTGATTTTCAGTAAGTTTCTCAAAACTCTTATATTTTGCATATTTTAACATGTACGATCGTAAAACCATCGAATTTGTGATTTTCAATAAGTTTCTCAAAACTCCTATATTTTGCATATTTTAACATGTACGATCGTAAAACCACCGAATTTGTGATTTTCAACAAGTTTCTCAAAACTCTAGTATGTTGCACATTTTAACATGTACGATCGTAAAACCATGGAATATGTGACTTTAAGCAAGTTTCTCATAACTCTTATATTTTGCATATTTTAACATGTACGATCGTAAAACCATCGAATTTGTGATTTTCAGTAGGTTTCTCAAAACTCTTATATTTTGCATATTTTAACATGTGCGATCGTAAAACCATCAAATTTGTGATTTTCAATAAGTTTCTCAAAACTATTATATTTTGCATATTTTAACATGTACGATCGTAAAACCATCGAATTTCCGATTTTCAGTAAGTTTCTCAAAACTCTTATATTTTACACATTTTAACATGTACGATCGTAAAACCACCGAATTTGTGATTTTCAACAAGTTTCTCAAAACTATTATATTTTGCATATTTTAACATGTGCGATCGTAAAACCATCGAATTTGTGATTTTCAGTAAGATTCTCAAAACTCTTATATTTTGCATATTTTAACATGTACGATCGTGAAACCATCGAATTTGTGATTTTCAATAAGTTTCTCAAAACTCTTATATTTTGCATATTTTAACATGTGCGATCGTAAAACCATCGAATTTGTGATTTTCAATAAGTTTCAAAACTCTAATATTTTGCATATTTTAACATGTGCGATCGTAAAACCATCGAATTTGTGATTTTCAATAAGTTTCTCAAAACTCTAATATTTTGCATATTTTAACATGTGCGATCGTAAAACCATCGAATTTGTGATTTTCAATAAGTTTCTCAAAACTCTAATATTTTGCATATTTTAACATGTGCGATCGTAAAACCATCCAATTTGTGATTTTCAATAAGTTTCTCAAAACTCTAATATTTTGCATATTTTAACATGTGCGATCGTAAAACCATCGAATTTGTGATTTTCAATAAGTTTCTCAAAACTCTAATATTTTGCATATTTTAACATGTGCGATCGTAAAACCATCGAATCTGTGATTTTCAATAAGTTTCTAAAAACTCTAATATTTTGCATATTTTAACATGTGCGATCGTAAAACCATCGAATTTGTGATTTTCAATAAGTTTCTCAAAACTCTAATATTTTGCATATTTTAACATGTACGATCGTAAAACCATCGAATTTGTGATTTTCAATAAGTTTCTCAAAACTCTTATATTTTGCATATTTTACCATGTAAGATCGTAAAACCATCGAATTTGTGACTTTAAGTGAGTTTCTCAAAACTCTTATATTTTGCATATTTTGACATGTAAGATCGTAAAACCATCGAATTTGTGACTTTAAGCAAGTTTCTAAAAACTCTTATAATTGGCATATTTTAACATGTACGATCGTAAAACCATCGAATTTGTGACTTTAAGCGAGTTTCTAAAAACTCTTATATTTCGCATATTTTAACATGTACGATCGTAAAACCATCGAATTTGTGACTTTAAGTGAATTTCTCAAAACTCTTATATTTTGCATATTTTAACATGTACGATCGTAAAAACATCGAATTTGTGAGTTTAAGTGATTTTCTCAAAACTCTTATATTTTGCATATTTTACCATGTAAGATCGTAAAACCATCGAATTTGTGACTTTAAGTGAGTTTCTAAAAACTCTTATATTTTG
>NC_051846.1:216502550-216512460 GCF_002237135.1 Teleopsis dalmanni | reverse complement strand
TTTTTTTTTTTTTTTGCAGTAGGTGGAAAGCATCGAAAGCCGCAGTGTGAGACTTGAACCCACTAAAACCACCTCTTAGGAATGAATGAAGAAGATTCCCACAGCAATGTGGGAACTTCATTCCAGTAATCAGGGGAGAGAGAAAGTAGATAGACTTAATACCTAGGTGAACTAGGTTCATCTAAGTCAGAAAGCAAGGGCATGAATTAAGAAGAAAGGATGATAATGAAGGTAGTGGGGTTACGGCTAGTTAGCGGGGGTGAGGCTAGTGATAAACTTTGTGACCAGGGTCACGAAAGCCGCGGTTAAAGAGAGGAATAGCGAGAGGATTTTGGCCCAGCTCATCAAAATAGTGGAGAAGGTACTGTGGAGGCTTAAAACGTAAAGCTAGAACAAGGTCTACTGGGAGGGTATCTGGACAAGAGACATCAGGAGGGAGGTCGTGGAGCCGGGTGAGATACCTACGGGCAAGTGTCAAAAGGTACTCATCAATACGAGTAATCTTGGCATTGTGGTACAGAGTGGAGATAGGAAAGTGCTTGCCGTTGGGCTTGCGTTTATAGTTCGTGCAATCACGGAGAATAAAATTAATAAAGATAAAGTCCCCACCCCATGTTTAAAGTTAAACTTCACCCGGAAGGTTCTAGCTTAAAAAAATTAGAGCTATCCCATCGAAAACCTGCAATATTTACTTCACCGCAAAATTAACGTTGAGGAGCCCCGCAAGCAAAATAGTCCAATACAATGAGTATGGCCATACTAAGTCATTTTGCACTCTTAGTAATTTCGAATGCGATAAAAAAGCATTAAAGAATAACAACTCTAAAAAGTGCAGCAACTATGTTACAGTGGAAATCACACCGCAAACTACAGAGGCTGTCCTATTTATAAAGAACGAAGTACAGGTTAGCTCTGCAAAAAGAAGCCTTACGTAATCCTACAAGAAATACCCCTATCAAACTAGTTGCAGTACCCCAACCATTATCTTCTAAACCTGTTACACCAGGTGTTTTATATGCTAATGCCGATAAATCTAACAAGCAACAATTCCCTTCAGTCCAAAACAATAGTTTGGAAATGATGATCTCCACTCTCACCAAGAGCTTAATTTAGTTTGTTTCAGTTGCTTAACTACTCTTAACGAGATAGTTAAAATGCAAAGTCAAATAATGCAAATGTGTTTGTCTAATAAATGAGTGGTTTAAAAATTTGTACATGGAATACAAACGGCTTAAGCTGACATAAACTAAAGTTCACAACCTTTATGTCCCAAGAAAGTGCGGATGTAATGCTTTACTCAGAAACACATCTAACAAACAAAAATTTTGTTTTCTATTCGTGGTTATTTATTCTACAAATCCGATCACCCTGATGGGAAAGCACATGGTGGTACAGGTATTTTAGAACAAAAGCATCTAAAACACAGTTTTCTAGGTACATATGGCCATAGTTATATGCAAACCTCATAAATAAGAAAAGTTTTAACTTTTCCCAAAAAATACATAAATTTATTATACGATTTGATTAATGATAATAACATTGTTTACGTTTAGAAGTTATCATCCCAAAACGTGATATTTTGTCTTTTCCTCTTGTTATTAACAATAAGTACCCACTGCGAAGACCAATTAATAAAACAAATTCAATTAAATATTTCACTTCATGTTATTGACGTCCTCCATGCAGTCTTGAGCTACTTGGGACGCAGTTAAAGATTGCGGCACTTGACGTACAAGTATAGTAATCATTACATCATTAAATCATTGCACTTCGAGTTATTAATTTGAAATACCATTTTAAAAGATTATAAAGGTAAAGAATAAGTTTGCATCGAAAGTTCAAGTGTTTTGCTCTTCTGGCAAAAATTCTTTTTATATTAAATCCTTTTTATCAGGATATATTCATATTTTAGTTTTCAAATACCAGATTGTGAATAATAAATGTCAACTTTGAAAGAATAATTAAACAAATTTCGTTTATTTATTCTTGATAAAAATTTTCTTAAACCATTTAATCAAATCTGCAAAATTATTTAAACTATTTGATTATAGTCAAATTAGAATATTTGAATCAGGCTTTAGTTTCATATCATATTCGTGTATTGTTTTATTCAAATACGTGTAATAACTTGAACCTTATATAGAATATGACGAATTGCTTACTATGTGTTTTTTCTAGTTTCACGTGTATTGGTTTTAAATGGGGTTATTTAATAGTGCTTATTTCACATCATTGAAGAAGGAAAGTTCTCCATAATTATACGAATTATAATAAGTTCATAACAATTTCTCAATGCAGATCACCTAAATTCAAATAGGAATTAGAACTCATAGAAACCTCCAGAAATTATTATATGCACAAGAACGATTTTTTTAATTGAGATAAAAATCTAAAAAAAATTTTCTTAATTTTTTATTAAAAAATGTGTTTACTTATAAAAATAAAAAACTAGCGACTTTTTTCTATGAAATTGTGTAAAAACAGAGAATAAATTTTAACTAAACTATTTTAGAAAATTGTCAATCACTTTATTTATAGGGACGATATCTAAGGGCCTTACCACGGTTGGCGTTATATTGTATTCTCTGTCATGGTTGGTTATACCAAAGAAGATAAAGAAAAGAAACTAAAAGTTATTCAAAAAATTGTGTATACAATTCTCTGAATTCTTCAAATAATATTCAAAATTTTATGTAATGAGGTGAAAATATTAAGCAGTATAAAACAAAAAGCCTAATGCTACACAAGGCCGCATGATCATTTTCTCCACCCGGTCTTGCTATTTTGTCCACCCGGTTCCTACTCACCACAGCATGTGCTGAAATAAGAGCACTTTGTGAGAAGTTTCGTTGTCGTTTTGGTTTTTTGACATTAAAAATTCGTTTCCAGAAAATGCGCCAAAGTTGCAATTAGGTGCAAAAGGTAGAACTAAATTTTAATTACAAAATCATTAAAATAGGTAATTATTTTACAAAAATATAAGAACTATTATTTAATTAATTTTTTTTTTTGGAGATGAAACGGATGTGCGTATTTAGATGTTTAAATTTCAAACATATCTATATTTTTCCAAAAAATTATCGAAGATAATTTATTAATTAAAAATAATACAATTTATATATGTAAGATAATTTATAGTATAATATAAATACAAAGTAGTTATTTAGATATAATTGTAATTGAAAATACACAACAGTTATTTAGATATAATTAAATTGAAAAAGAAATCCACTATTCGACCGCTATCACTTTACAACTTCACTTTCAACTTCTCTGTTCGGACGCTTACCTTCGACTGACTGCTGCTGTCTTTCCATTCTCCCTCCTTCGCATACTGCTGACACAGTGATGCCACCCCTTTACTATATATATATATATATATATATATACAATTTATATATTATATAAATATATTAGCATATTAGAAAGTAAGATTTGTGCTAAAGTAGTATATATAATTAATTACCAATTAATTTGTGCACGTTAGTTTTAATTTAGTGCTTTGAAAGTAGTATAATAAAGTGATTAGAATATTATTTTTTCCATAATATAATAATAATTATGAAAATTGAGAAATCCTGAAGCAAAATCAAAAATTTTAATTATACTTCGGTTGAATATTGTTATTATATATAGATATTTGTAATCATGTTAATTACATTTTAACAAATAACAGATCTGTAAAAAATTATAGATCTGTTTTTACTTTGTTTTTTTCTTCAAATCGCACAGGTAAAAGACATTAGATATCCAGGTGCATTCCAGTTTATAAAAATTAATTAAATTTAACTTTTCTAACTTTTCCAATAAATGTATTTTATTTAACAGCATATATATAAATATAGTACCTATGTACTATGTGTGCAACATGATGAAAAAGAACTTTTATTTTAACTTTCATGACTAATTATATACACATATTTACATGTATCAATAATAATTAGATAACTACTGAGTTCAGTTTACCTATTCTTCTTTTATATATGATTTATATAGCATATATAAAATTTATATATAAATTGAAATAAAACTGATATAAAAAAATCATGCCTATATTTACTCACTAAAATGAAACTAATATATATGGTGGATTTTAGAATGTTTGTATTAGTGTCGACCTCAATATTTATGTTTTAAATTTGACAGGGCTTTTGGTCGTGGTTTTAAATTAAAAAATATATCACAGTGATTAATTTATGTAATATATTTTATTAACAAATATTTCGGTCCATCTTCAGTGTTATTACAAATTATACAAATACAATTATATAAAAAAAAATTTTAGCAATTAATTTTTAATTAATGATCTATAAATTTATGCTAACTCTTCAATATCCCTCTTATGGTTAAATTGTTGACCATCTGATACATTAATTATATGTAGCATTTCTAGCAACATTCTACGTTTGTAGTTTTTCTCTCGGTGAAAAATTGTTACAAAATCGAAGTTAAGAGTATGGTTTATTTAAATGCAAAGTGCTGCCAGTGTTGTTTGGTCAATAGGTGCAGTGCGATTCTTCAGATATTTTTATTTAATATAAAGTTTGTTAACAATAGTGTATACTATTTCTTCTAATGATCATATGATAATATGCAACCATAAATGTAGTAAACATTAAAGTTATAAGCCAAGCCGATTTTAATATTTTACAATTCTAGTATGGTGAATAAGTAAGAGAGATTTTTTGCAATATTACACAAAGAGACACAATTATGCAAAATTTCCTCTCAGTTTCTTTTCTTTGTCTTCTCTAGTAATACTGTCTGAAGAGAGAAAACCATATCCGGTGTTAATACGTAACATTCTATGTATTAGTGAGTTAAGAATATTTATTATTAAGTATGCAAAGTTAGTTTTAAGTACACAATCCAGGAATGTTGACGATCATTGTTTAAATATGTAAATAAATTAATGAGAATTCATTATAAAAAAAATAACAATAAGGTAAATAAAATCAGTTTTTTTTATTTCTTTACGTTCTGTTTTATTTATTTTGTTGTTTTTCTTTGGCAAAGCACAGCATATGTCGGTTGCTTATATAGAAGTATATGGCTTAGAAAATATTTGTTCTTCGCTCGCTTTTCTTTGAGCAGTTGAGATCTATGAGGTCATTGATAAACATATTACTGGTTAACATAATAAAAATTTTGTATATCTAATGAGTGATTACAAGTAACAATTTATACAAATTCGTTTATTCCTTCACATAAGTCACAAATTAAAATTATTTCTGACTCGTCGAGTGACAAATTACTTAAATTGTTATCAAGTGACGAAATATGTAGCAGAAAAAAATTGCTTATAATTTGGTATCGGTTCGCATGCTGAACTCATCAGGTGTATATTAAACTCGAAATGTTTTATTTTATAAGCAAATCTTGTGTGAAATTATCACTAAGACATGTCATACAAGTTGACAATGAAAAGAAATTATGTTTAGTTTACTTTCCATGTCATATAACGAAAGCCTAAAAGTCTCCATAATTTCTAACTCCATTGTGAAAGCGCAATTTTCATATAAGTATATATATGTTATACATGTATGTACCCAAATGTATGTAGCAGCCTTACTACAATGTGCCATTGATAGCAAACAATAATGATACCAAACAGCAAACAGCAAACAGCTTGATAAATGGATAAAAGAACACTTTAACAATAAGAATCTAAGCAGGAAAATAACGCGTTCATATTCGTTATTATTCTTGCTAACAATTGAAATGTTTTTGTGTATGCATATTCTGAGACGGCACAATAGCCGTAATAAAATAACAGGAAGTAAAAAAGTGTTCTGTTGTCATACTGGAAATTCTCATGACTCACACAAACATGAACAGGATAATAAGGAAGTGTAACACAATCACATTAAAATGAATTCTTCGGCATACATGCATATTTTAGAACCTTAATACATATTTATCATATTTAATATAATCTGAGCAATAGGTTTGATTACAGAAAAAACTGTATACTTCTTTATGATGATATGATAAAGCACTGATTGCGTCCGCTTGTGAAGATAAAAGAAAAGGATTCACTGTTTCCAGTTAAAAAGATTTCTGTAAACAAACTGTGGTAAAGTATTTTCGTTAGATTGGGAGATATTCTATTATGTACTTTACATATCCCATTTAGGTTGTTTAATTTAATTTGATTTAATATTTCTTCCTAAAAGCTTCTGTATCTATGAGAACAAAACTAATCAAAAATTTATATCATCAGTACTTACATTAAAATTTAGTGATTAGAGTTACTCACAAGGGTCATCGTAAATAAAACTGTTGTTATTTTCATTGAGAAATTTAGGGAGAAATTCTGATAAAAGTTTAATCACAATGGCGAGGATTTCTGTGCCTCGTCATGTTGGCCAAAACAGTGTTGTTCAATCATAAATACCGTTCGCTAATGATTATTTTCTATGAATCTATGATGAGGTCATATAACTGTAATTCCTAAATCTAAAAAATACCAGTACTTAATAATGAAAAGACTTAAGAAGAATAATACTTATTGGAGGTGATGAAACATCTAATTCCATTGCTGGTGATAACCTTCTAAAAAAAAAGGCTCAAAAAAAAAGAAACAAAAAATAAAAGTTCTAATAAAATAAATAAAATTATTCCTTCTCAAATAAATACCACTTAAATTTAGACACAAAAAAGTGTACTAAATAGTAGTAAAGGTAGGAAATTGACAATGGTGGTATAACCCTCTATACATCATGCTTTTTAGTCATGACTAAAAACAGCGTAAAATCAGGGCTGTAAATGAATGTTTATGACAATAAGATATTTTCAAGGTATTTTAATTTAAGGAAATGTTTTTTGTTTATATATTTTTAATTTTGAAAGATTCATTACTGAAAACAATTTTGTGAAAAAGTTTTTGAGAATAAAATTTAAGAAAACTTGAGGTAACTAGTTAATTTTCGTCATACTTAACCCGTTAAGAATAATTTCAATTCAGGGAGGCGAGACAACAATTTCTTAACGAATGAACAGAAATCTTGAAATATCATATTCCCTTCACAAAAATGCTATTGAAAATGATTAGGTAAAAGAAAAATTTTGGTTTACACAGTAAAATCGGTTTCCAATCACATCTTTTTGGGGACTTTCACTTAATAGCAATGAATTTGTTTGCCTTTTATTTGCTGTGAATGTTTGTATATCTATATATGTATATCTATATATATTCTTTCATCGATTTATTTATTGAAACTTTCTAAGTAGAAATTGACAATAATTTTGCATATCTTAAAAACTATCATGTATGCTATTGAGCTAGGTATTCATATTTATCAAGAATTTTCTTTCAAGACAATTTGGTGCAGTTGCAGAAGTTAACAGTCGAACATGAGGATTTGGATGCGATTCTCTCGAAATTTAGGTGTATATTGGCGAATAACTTCTGTAACAGTTAGTAAATTTAGATGTTTGTGTAGATTTTTATTTTTGAAATACCACGGGGCTGACGTAGCTTGGTGGAGAATTTTATTTTGTACTCTCTGGATTTTTTCTATATTTGTGTTACACTCTGAACTCCAAAGTTCTATACCATAATGCCAGATTGGCTTTAATATTGATTTGTAAATTAACAATTTGTTATCGAGACTGAGTTAAGAGTTGCGATTTAGAAGCCAGTACAATTCCTTATATTTAAGATTCAATTGACATCTTTTCAATTGACATCTAGATGAATTCCCAGAATGTGATTGAGCGATATCCACATTATTAATTTTAACTGCATGGCATGTTTCTATTCTTAGAGTAAAACTTACTTGAACGCATTTAGTTTCATTCACCTTGATTCTTCATTTTGCAAGCGACTCTTATATCAAACCAAGACGCCTGGATAAATTTTGTGATGCTATAGTGCGGTCACGGTCGGTACTGCCTATAGCAGTGTCATCAGCGAACGTTGTCAGCAAATTGTTTGAGTATTATAGGTATAAGTTAAGCTGTATAAATGAAGTGTAGAACGCTACCCTGAGGAACTCCAGCGTTGATATCGTACTCTTGTGAAGTAAAAGATTTCTGTCTAACCCTATATTTTCGTTGAGTCACGTAGGATTTTAGAAGTTTATGAACATTTTTTGGAAACGAGTGCGTTATTTTAAATAAAAATCCTTCAGGCCACACTTTATCAAATGCCTGCGCTGCATCAAGAAAAACTTCCGTACAATATTGTTTTGAATGTAAAGCTAAGTGTATTTCGTTCGCTATTCTAAGGACTTGTTCAACTGTTCCATGCTCTTAGCGAAAACCAAATTTATGGTCCGGAATTAAGTTCTCTATCAGTGAGAAAATTAGTATTTTCTTAATTAGTAGATTTCGGAAATTTTTGAGATTTGTGGCAATAGACTTATTGGTCAATATTTCCCATTTATTTGGTCTTGCTTAGGTGCTTTTTTTGGATTAATGTTAGTTATAACTTGTTTCAATTCCGAAAGCTCTATAATTGGAGGGTTTTGTACGTCAGCTAGGATAGATATGTTAGGCTGGAAGTCATTCATTTGGGGATTTGGCTGAAAAATATTCTGCAGGTGTAGTACCAAAGTAGTTCTTTTTTCTTCATTGCTACGAGTTCAGGAGCCATCTTATTTGCGTATAGGAGGTTCTCTTTGAATGGGGCTTTACATTTCTTTCCAGCTTTCCATAAGGAATAATTATGCTCTTTTTGTGAGCCAAGGCTTTCTAGATATTTTTGTATTGAAATGTTTTGTTTCTTTCCTCATCAAGGGCTTTTTTCAGGGCTTTAGTCGCTATATAGAGGCTGAGTTTAGATCTGGGAGAACGGTATCTTTTCTAATCTCGTCTCGCATTACGTTTAGCAGAAATAAGTCCATTCAAGGTCGATGGAAAAATTATGTTTTTCGTATTATTCAGTAGACAATAGTAGACTCAGCAGCCGCGTCAATTAGAGTTTTGTTAAATACATCAACAGCGTGCTCAATTTCATCGGTGTATCGGAGTGCAGAAATTTCTGGAAGACTTCTTTCAACTTATCTACCAAAGTTACGCCAGTTGACAAATAATATAATATTTTAGTTTTGACCTTCAGAAATATTTGTCAGTGTTAAGATCACCGAAGAATGGTCTGAAGTCAAATCATACGACGGGTCAGCAGAGATATAATCCTTATTCAAACCCTTATGGACACCAAAATCGATCAAATCAGGAGTTTTACTGGTATCGGTCGGTCAATAAGTGGGCTTTCCAGATGATATGACTTCGAGTCCCTTATTTAGAGCTGCATAGAGTTGTCTTTCTCGTGGCGATATTAATCTGGAGCCCCAGAAAGTGTACTTAGCATTTAAATCTCCAACTGCTAGGAGTTTCGATCCTAAGGAATCAAAGTATTTTGTAAAATGGTCAGTTGTTAACGAAAATCTAGTAGGGCTATATACGGTAGATAACACTAGCTTCATTTGGGCGATAAGTATGCAAATTGTAGTGGCTTGAAGATGTTTTTCGGAACGTTCGTAATGTCTCATAGTACTTCTGTTAAATATACCAGTACCACCGTGAGCCTTACCATCGGGATGTTTGGTGTCATAAAAAGAATAGCCTTGTATACGTATGCAGTTTTTACGCGTTAAGTGTGTCTCTGAAATTAGCATAACAAAGATGTTGTTCAAATATAGATGATGACTGACTTCTAGAATATTGTGACTTAAGCCGTTAGCGTTTCAGTGACTACATCCTAATTTGCATCCATTCCATAAACTTATCCATCCTTTGTATAAAAGAAGTAAACGTAGGCTGCATTGGCGCTGATTGTGTGTCAATGTTTTTATTTATCTGATCTGGAAATTCCCTCAGAGTATTAGCATATGATGTTTGAGGATGCTCATTTGTGCCCATATAGATATTTATATTTAAGTGAGGGAATTGCTCAGGTGAGAGG
>NC_051846.1:216469951-216502450 GCF_002237135.1 Teleopsis dalmanni | reverse complement strand
TCGTCCCCTGTCTTGATTACCACCACGATTCCTACTTGGACTCCGACGCCATTGATTCATGCGACCACGATTATTATTTCCACGTCCACGGTAAAATTGATTAGGAGAACGGCGACGATTAAACCTGTGTATTAAAACAAAAAAAAAAAATTTTCATTAACATTTATAAAATGTATAATAACAGAGAAACAATAGAAATGGTGAACAAAAAATTCACAATATCAAGCATATGTATTATATATAGGGCAGTGCAATATACCAATCACTACCATTTCTGGCATAAAACTATAGTATTCAGAATACATGAATAAATAACAATCTAATAAGTACTGATCGGTACTGTAGTAAATCTTTATGTCAAATTAATGGTTACATTTATACAGCGTTACGGCATTACATTGGATTAGTCCGCGGAGTAATTTTCATGTTCACTATAATGCTGTTGTATGCATTTTATTATATTAATTTTTACCAACTCATTATTCCCTTAGAATAATATTGTAGACAAGAATATAACCAATGTATTGAAATAATTTATAGCTAAATTTCCTTTTTTTGTTATTATAAATCGATTAAAATAATCAATAAAACTTCACAAATAAATAAAAAAAATATTTTCCATCTTCACTTACCTTCTTGGAGAGCGTGAGCGACGCATTGGTGAACGGGAGCGAGATCTATTGCGTGATTTCGATCGTCGTCGTGAACGCGAACGTTGATTCCGCCCTCCTCCATCATTACGAGGACTTTTTCCTCGGGGTGACATCATTCGCCTACCAGGAGGATCTCTACGTCTTCCATCGTTTTGTCTCCTGCCAGCATCTCTCTCGACGGAACTTCCCGATGAATCGCGATTATTGCGATATTGTCGTTTCTTTTGAACACTATTTTTATTTTTGCGTATTTCAAATTCATCATTACGCGGTTCTGGTGACAAAGAAATGCTGGTGTTTGCAGAACGCGAGCGCCTTGTTTTATTTTTTGGTGCTGAACCAGCTGAGGACCGTGAAGCTGACCTATTAGAACGTTGACGTGACGGCGGCATTCTTGATTTTTTACCATTTGACCTGATTAGAAAAAAATAATTAGTACTACTTAAAAAATATAAAGTATAGTTACTTGTTACCTTGATCTCGATTTAGATTTGGAAACTCTATTCCTTTTTACCTCCACCGATGAAGAACGAGACTTCGAACTACGACTAAATGATGGTGATTTATTTTTTCCTTTTTTATTTTCCACAGGTTTTTCATCTAATTTTGTAACAGATTTTTTGACTTCTTCATGACCATTTATAGGTTTGCCTGCATTAGAATTACGCGAACCTGAACGTTTTCTACGTGGAGATGTACGCTTGGGAGAATACCTACGTTTTTCAGCAGATTTAGATCTAGATTTTCTATTTGATGAACGTTGATTTCCATTACGTGAATTATCTCGACGTTTCACCGGTGAATTTGAACGTGATTTTCTACGATTCAATTGGTGATGACGATTACCACGATCTCTTGAATTGCTACGTCGACGTCTATTGTGATCAGGTGAACGACGTCTAGGTGAACGAGATGACCTTCTTCTATCTCGAGATGAATTACGACGGCGATTAGGGGATGACCTTTCGCGTGATGATCCCCGTACTATAGATCTCTCTCTTGTTCGCTTACGAGGTGAACGATTACGCGTTTTAGTTGCAGCAGTTTCTGTAGCTGCAGACCTAGAATTAGGAGACTTCGAACGATCTCTATTGCTAGTTACTACACTAGCTACATCGTTATCTAAAACACCTGGCTTATCTTTAGAAATATTAGTACCTACATTATTTCGTTCTGTAGAAGCCGATCTTGATTTTGCAGCTAATTGCGACCTTACATGCTCTATAGCACTTAATGTATTGGATGGTAATTGCTGTTCTCGTTCACGCTGTGACATAACTTCATCTGAACGCTCTCTTCCACCACTTCTTTTTTCGCGATCAATATCTTTATCTCTATCACGTGAACGTGAGTGATCATTACGACGAGACGATTCATGCTTAAGTTCATCTTCTCTTCTTAATATTTCTTCTTTTTTTTGTTGTATAAACTCAGCTGGTATACCACTTTCGCTTTCTTGAGCAGATAATAGTAAAGACCATAATTCTCCCATAAATTGACGGGCATTCTTGCCATTGAGGAAACCTGTCATATTGATTTGCATCTTTTTTGGGCAAGGAAATTTCTCCTCCTCGAGTTGATTATACACAAATTCCACGACAACATCATCTTCGATGTTAAGAATATCAGTGATTTTTTTACTTATCCAAGGTCTCAAAACATCCAGCTTTACTTTCGACATATCCACACGCTTATTTAGACAATCCCCAAATTTCATTTGCTTCATAAGCTTTTTTTCCTTGTCGCTGAAGCGAGTATCTTGTTGTTGGTTTGTGCCCTGCAAGAAATTCATCAAAATTATTATTTTGGTTATTTAGCAAAAAACATATTGTGGCAAAAAATCGCAACTAGTCAATTATTTATAACTAGTTAATTATTTATTTTAATTAATTGTAATATTACAACCTTTATTAAACAATAATACACCATTTTTTTTTAAGAGGTTACCGAATATGTAAAAATTAACACAATCACACTAACTTCAAATACAAATAATGCAATATTTCTCAGATAAAGATACGCCTACTAAGTGATAAAAATTTTATATTTCATTCAATTTTATAAATATTTCTGATTTTTGAATTTTATGATTGAATTATATGTCGACTACTTATTATTTATGTAAATTAAAATATTTTGTATTAATCATATGTAATTAATTCGATATAATTTTCTTAATAATTAATCTTAAACTTACTGTAAACATCATTTTGATTGGAATAAAGAAACTGTTTAATTAATTGAAAAATCTATTTTATTTAAATCCACTTTTCTCCATTACAAAAAAAAAAAATTGTTGTATTCCTTATTCACCCGGCAGCGCAGCAACCACAATTGCAATACTTCCTAGCAGCAAGTTTTGCTATTTATTCTATTTTTATAAGAACTTCACCAAATAGCAAAATTTTCTACGGAATGCCGCGAGTTAATAACTAGTATTAACAATATTATTTTAGATTTCCTCGCAATGCAAACGTTTGCAAAATTTTCTATAAGTTATAGAATTTTCATGCGGCCGCGGTGCAAAATGGAGACGCAACGAAGAACTATTAACGAGTGCTGCCTCTTTCGTTGAATTACTCGTTAGTGCAGGAGCATTGCCTATATTAAATTGCTGAAAGGAATATGACACCTAGGTGGCAGTCAACCGGAGTATCGAGAGTTGCAAAATAAAAATAAAAAAGAATTTTTGATTTTGTTTGTTATCTGCAAAAATATTACATATACATTATAGAAGTTAAAATGTTTTAACAGTGCGTTAACAATATCGTAATTAACTCGTAAAATGTGCAGACGAAAGAGCATATTTTCGCGTATAAGCCACAATTTTTTCTTGCAGAGTAGCAAAAACTCGCAACTTACAAAAGAAATATGCGAAGCAACAACAATGCTCTTAAATCTTCAGAATAGGATTTTATTTGCAAAAATGTTTACGACTTAAGTTTTAGTGTAGCGAAATTCAAAAATTAGTCTATTGTGAATGTTCACTGGAAATATATTGCAAAATTCCAATCATCCCTTAAAATCATTGAAGCATTTTATTAATAAATTCAAATACATAATAAATAAATTAATTTAAATATATAAGACACAAATGTTTATCTTTGCCCTTCTAATGTTCATATTGTTTTCTTTTATTTAAACTAATTAATTTTCAGTGTTTACAATTTTTAAATTTTATATAATATACAACACAACAAAAACATATGTCAAAAAAAAGTATTTAACATATTTTAATAGTGATGCCAATTTGTTTCAACCAGACTTAATGCTGTTTTTTCACAAGTCTGTAAGAAAAAATTACAGCAATAAATATAAAAATGTGCTCATTAACTGCGATAATTGTAAATATAAACTTAAACGCTATTCAGACGTAGCTTGTGAACTCGTTATTCCGTAATGTAATAAAATAATAACTCTATTTTTCAGCAATTTTGTAAAATTGAACTACCAAGTCAGCTAATTTTGTTTTTCCTTGTTTTGTCTTACACAAAAGCAGCAACTTTGCAATAAAAGTAAAATTTAAATATAAGTTAAACTTATTATTTAACTTTTTATTTCTTTTATTATTTCTCTGTTTATTAGTCTTTCAAATGCGCCAAATTTCAAATTTATTTTAAGTTTTGTGCAGCACTTCACAATAATAAAAATCAGCTGATATTTCAGCGAATACAAAAAAAAATAATCAGACCTTATCCTTCAGTGAATTCATTAATTTGGAAATGTTGATTCTGATATTTAACATAACTTTGATGAGAATACAATAATTTATATTATGGCTCTATTATATTATGGATATATTTATCGTCAAAACATCTAGAGTGTTATAAATTAATCTCGAGTGTTATAAATTAATCTCGAGTGTTGTACAGATTTACCAATCAAATATAAAATTGTACTGTAATTGAATGTTGATTAAAAATATTACCCCAGAATTACCAATCGAAAACACTATTAGTGTAATCGGTTTGGACTGCATAATCTGAAAGATTATATATGAATCTATGGTGAATTTATTTATCAAAACAAAATAAAATACACCAAAAAATAAAATTATTTTTTTTATCAAAAACTAAAAAAAAATATTGCGTACAATATTTCGCACAGTTCATTAAATAAAAAATAATCGGTATTCGGTATTGATATTTTTTTTTATTAATTTTAAAAATTTTTTATTATAAATAAGTATATCTGCTCAATATATAATCAATTGCAAACAGTTAAAGCAATTTTTATAGAATATAAATAATTTTATACTAAACTGATTAATAAATAATTTATTCAAAAATTAAGCAGTTAACAAATTTTATTATTCCATTAAAAAATATCCATGCAAACTATTATAATTTTAAATTCTTAAATTTATTGCAAATATTTGACGACGACTTATTGCAATTATTTTCAAACTACATTAATTTTATTTATAAATTAATTTTTTTCATTTAAATTAATATTTTATTTTATATAAATTATTATTCTTAAAATCTATCTTATAGACTTAAATTAAAAGTAGGAAGACATACGAAATGCGATTTTTTGAAAAAATAATATTTTCGAAAAATTGCTTAATATATTGTCTTAATTTAATAAATTATTTGCATTTGAGTTAAACATTTAATTTCTTTTTAAGTAATTAAACAATATTGTACAGAAGTTACCAATTCTATAAATATTTATATGTACGTATAATTTTAGGCTCTTTCAAGCACACATCAATAATCCCTTACTCCATATCAGTACATTTGGTTGGTTCGTTAAAATGCCTATGGTATCATATTTGGTTCCTGAGCTGCACCCGTAGAGTATTTAGGCTTACAAACACAACCACTCTCAACAAGGACGTAGTCCTGACCAGTTAATGTAACAGGTCCAAGCGGTATGACCAAGAATAAATAGGGTACATATGTTTGGGTACATTCTCCTCGAACTACATCACACTCTGATGATCTATATAAAACCAAAAACAAAGTAAGAAAAATATCATTTTGGAGATATTCTTGTATTGTATATTGAATATTTTCAAATAAAGTGTGTAGGTATTATCATTTTCTATGCTTAAAAAACTTACTCGCACACTTCGAATACAACTTGTTGGAGTAGATCTGGAAACTTTTGCACAATCGTAACAGGTTGCCCAGAAGTTAAGCTAACACCATACATTGGCGCCGTTGTATTGTAGCGTGTCTTACAAAGACGTGCAGGTGTTCCATTGCACTGGTTAGTTTGAGAGTTCTTAATCGAGCGTCCTAAATAGAATAAGTTATATTGAAATGTATAAATATATTTTCTATGCATACTATGTATATGCACATATATATCAAATTTTTTATAAACTCACCATAACGATTACTGCCAACAGCATCATTGTTTACTTCATCATACGCCCTAAGTAGAGCGCTTGTTGTTATAGCTGGATCAAGTGTTGTTGTTATTTTACTTTGACGACCCCTTCTTGAGCTTCCATTCCAGTTTGAAAACGTTCGCGCTACTGCCGCACTGTAATTATAATAAGACACACACATAAATACTTACATATAAATTTGTTGACAGATTATAAATAATCAATTATATATAAATTCAGAATATATAGAGACTATATTTATATATCCAGTGTAAAAATCCAATATAAAAAAACAACTTTTAAGTTTCAATGATAGTTGAACGAATAAAACTAAACTTTTTATATACGAAGTATACGTAAAAACGCCCTGGATGGTTAAAAGTCACACGGCACCAAATTCAGCTAAACTATCGGTTCCAAAAGTCAATCGATGAGATCAATTTTTGATTGACTTGTGTAAAAAACACTGCATAGACTTTTCAATAACCCAAATCTTAGGTCAATTCTAATTCTATGACTTTCAATTAAGATTTGCATCTTGGATGAGTTAATACAAAGTGTTGATTATATCTACACTCATCACTTATTTCGGTAGACCAACGTATTGCTCTTCATTTATATCCTCACTTTTTTTAAATCAACTAATCATCTCTTACTCGGAGGAATGTAGACACTAGAACTACTGTAAATATAAAATGACTAAAAATAAAGCATCTAATTTTCAACTATAGAGCTCTATAGTAGGCCCGACTTTTATAAGTGAAAAACGTGAACGGCACTACAAACGGATTCTTATTATTTTAGAGTCTTATTGTGTTGCAGGGCACAATGGACTTATGGTCCCATTTTCTCATTTAATAAATCAATCATTCCTAGTACTTTGCCTATTTACTTATTTTTCACTTAAGTTTACTTAAATAAAACACCATATAAAACTTAATCAAGAAATTTGTCTCTAATAAAAAAGGTACCAATTCTATTAGTTCTTAACCAACTGATGTAAAAATGGATAAAAGTATAATAAAAATTATGGTAATAATAATAATAACAATTATCAACTGAAATAAAAATTCAACTAGAGACAAAATTATCATGAATTGTGACAAATATTTTTGTCATTAACTACTTAGTATTGCATTTTTGTCAGTAATCAGTTTTTCTGTAAAAATGTTTTATTATATGTAAAGATATAAACAAAAATTAGAGGTCACTCAGTTATTAATTCTCTATCTATTGTAAAAAAATAGAGGTGTTATAACTCATGATAGAACCATATTTTGGCTATTATACATGGATATAGCAATAGCGAGCATATAGGAAATCACACACCCTCAAATGGATCGGTGATCAAGGTATGGTTCATAACAGAGAACTGCACTCACTCGGCTGTATTTTACTTATACGCATTGTAACTCTCTTTTTCGTATATTCGATTCCGTCTCATTTATATATACAGCTAACAGCACTTATAATTATTTATACTGTTTTTACACGATACTCATAAACACCGCCACTCGGTGTTAACGAAAACACTTATGAATCCTTTCTGGGGCGAATGTGAATGCGTGTAAGTAGTGTAAGAGAAAAATATTTATACGCAATTATACTTGATTTTTATGAATCTACTCTGAGTGCTAAAATAGACTTTAAGAAGAACTTTATTTCAGAGTAATTTTGTTTTTGTTTCTATGTCAAATAAATTGACAAAAATAATTTACAATAATTTTTAATAAAGATGTTTTTCGAACAGTAGTGAAATACAACAACAAAAATTTTATTTTTTATATTATTTTAATTAATTGAATTTTTGGCTGACCATAGAGCTGTTTCGAGTATTGCCAAATACCCATCATCAGTGGTCTTGGAAATAATATTTAATTATTCGTAAATAATTATTTTTGAGACTGCAAGTACCAGGATTCGAACTCGGGTCCTGCAAAATGTGAAGCTGAGAATCATCGCACCTTAACCAACTGATTCAAAACCGTACTTGACGTAGTTTTTATTAACAATTTTACTTGCTGTGTTTATATTAGAACGAAATCATAAACATAAACCAGTAGAATAATTGAATTAATTAATTAATTATATTTTTATTTTTAATTGTTAAATTTCAATACTATACTGTTCGTAGAGGCATTATTTGTGGCATGATTTGTTCTTTCTTATGTATAGAACCTAATCTAGGAACGTAATAATTTTTAATTAAAAAAATTATTCTTGCTCTGTTTTTATACCGTTTCCATGATAAGGCCATGTAATTGAAAAATCGAAAATCATTAAATATATAAATATATATCTATATATCTATAAATATATATATATTAAATATATATCTTACTATTCTCATCTGTTTACAAATCAAATAAAGAAGATAAACAATTCTCATAGATTCTGTTTAATCATTTAACTCATTGTAATAATAGATTATTTTGTTAATTTTACTAACCTTGGATAGGGTGAATTATTAGGTCCTAAGCAGTCTGGTGAATCTGTAAGTGCATCGCCGGATAAATATTTCAAACCTGTGCCTCCGCTGCATTTCTTTTGATGTTCGGTGCCATAATTTGACCACAGCGCTGCTGTCAACATTTCTGCATTTAAGGTTATAATGAGAACTGCGGCTATTAACTGAAAAAAAATATAAATTTTAAATCAATTTCTATTTCTTTAATTCAACCGCTAAAATTTAAATAAAAATATTTTAAATTTTTAACTTTAATAACAATAGAGATGTATATAACCTGATATATGAGATTACAAAAATATTTACTGTGAAAATTGATTTTAATTTTAATTTTTTGTTTTTATTTTTATTTTTATTGGCGGGAGCAGTTTTTTAACAACGTTTTTGGTGTCTGGTATTTATTATTTTACACACGCACACCTGAACCTCTACTTATAACGGTACATGATAAAGAAGACACTGTTAACATCATTAACGTGAACATATCATATAGATTTCTTAAAATAAACTCCACTTTGTTTTGTCATGAAGCACGAAGAACATAACTAAAAGAATTGCAAACTGTTAAGATACTCATATACAGATACTCAGTTGAAGATACAGACACGAGAAGGTTATAAGTTTACTTTTGAGTGTCAAAGAAACAACAAAATGACTTCTTCACAACATAATATTTTATTTTATTTACTTCTATAATTTTATTAGGTTTGACATGATATGTCGTCATATCGTGCTTTAGAAATGTGCATGCACTCGAAGATTTTTGGAATTAGCTTAAAAAATAGTTCTAAATTATATTTGAATTGTTCGATTAATAAATCACAAGTGTTTGTATTCATCACTGTTAGTTTGTATTCACTAAAGAAAAATTCTTAAATTTGGGAAAAAATTAAAGCAGTTATGTAAAGCAATTTTAATTATTATGTACTAAAGTAGAATTTGTATTAATCTGCATTAAGTTCTCATTACTATCTCGATAAAACAAAATGAGCCCAACGCGCAGAATAAGATTCTAAAGCATTCTATAGTCAAGACAAACGATAGCACCGAGTGCTCAAACTACAAGGGAATATAATTTTTATATATAATGTAGAAAATCGTAACCGACATCCTCATAGAATTAGTAAACGATGTAACATTAGTTGGTTTAGTACTGTAATAATGCAGATCTCCAAAAGTAAGAAGCAGAGCTTATTGATCAGTATTTTTTTGATTGCATATGTCACCGGAAAATGTCTTCCCCACATACCAAACCTACATTGGTCATTAATAGATTTCGAACAAGCCATTGTTAACATGAAATAACAATCGTTTAGAAAGCACTCCACTTACATATATGGTATACCAAAGAAAATAGTAGGCTTACTAATAATAATTCCCGAGAAATTTGTTTCAACTATTTCGATACAGAGTATGTAATTTGGCAGCTTAACAAGAACTTGTAGGGCAAGATGATTAAGTATCATTCGTTATAATTAATCTCATGCTTAACTTTTTAATATATAGACTAACAAAGATTCACAAAAAAGACACTATACTAATCGAAATACATGTTGATATCAAGATATAAAAAAAAATTTTGTTATATAAAACAATTATATTAATTGATGCCGTGGCAAACAAACTGATGGTATTTGAAAGAAGAATTTTGAGAAAAGTATTTGGATCAGTGCAAGAAAACGGAAAATATCGCATAAGATATAATGATGAACTCGATCAAACTGATGGAAGGTGACATAATAATCAAGCACATAGAAAAGAAAGGCAAAGTGGGTAGCAAACGTTGTGCGAATACCAGAAGAAAGAGCAACAGCCAGAATCTTCGAGAGCTAAGTTAGAAAAATCAGAAGAAAGGAAGCCCGAGAAAAAGATGGAGTGCCAATTTTTAACAAGATCTGAGAGATATCAATGTCATCAACTAGAATATAAAAGCCATAGAGAAGAAGAAGAATAGAATAAGAAGAATAATAGAGAAGATTTGAGGAATGTCATAAAACAGGCTTAGATCCTTTATGGACTGTATAACGAAGATGATAATGATGATCAAGATATAAAGAAACTCCCAGGTTTGGCCAATATTGCATGCAGCTAGTAGTCTTTAGAAACATCCATTATCTGTTTCTAATTTTTGAAGTAACAGAAATTGAAGCCTGTACAATTTGGATCGATGTCTTGCGTTTTATTATACAAAGCCAACGTGCACTTAAATTGTATTATTTAAATTTAGAGCTTTATCAATCATATTGTTTACTTATAATTAACATTTGCACTTGCTGTATTATTTTAAGAAGTTAAGTATAAACCACAGCTATATAAATAATCTTAACTAATAAAAATTATTGGTAACTATAGTAACTATAGTTGTTGGAAAACATTTGTGCATACTTGCTTTAGATCCCTTTAAATCACTCATACTCTGTGGAAGTTAGTCCAAAAGCTTTTGCATTTTTTTTAATTATTATAGTTGGTTTTAAGCGTCAAGGCCCATAAATAAGTAATGATATCTATAAATTGTTTATTAGTTCTATATCTTATTTTTTTATGTATTTGTATTTTGATAGTTTTATAGAATAAAAGTCTTTAAATAAGTCCGATGTTTGATTCAAGATATAACTTTAAAAAAATTTTTTGCTATAATATTTAACACAATCTTTAATGATCTCTAAAGGTATTAAGTATCTATTGAGTGAATACCAATAGCATTTTTATTATTTCTATGTTTATATTGTGAAGTACATTTTTTACATTTTACAAATTTGTAAACTTTACCTACATTTTTAAATGTAGGTTAAATAAAGCTGCAGTCAGGGATTGAGTACACTTAACAAGGGCACATATATTCTTGAGAATAACAATTTAAATAAAAAAGCCTTGGGTAGTTTTATTACTTTGCAAATACTACAAGTATCCCCTGCAGAAAAATGAAAAAAAATTAACCCGAGGCGTTTTAACAAAAATACATAAAAGTAATGCATCATTTACCTTTTATTATATCTTAACATGAAATAAAAAAGTTTTTAAACCCAATTCGTGCTGTATTGTACTGTATTAGTTACTGTACAGTAAAAGAGGAACTTCTGAATGAATATGTTATACTTGAGCTACCGGCACCCAATTATCATTACCATTCATAACTTTAGCATTTTTTGAGAATTTATTAATTAAACTCAAATAAGCAAAGAAACTATTTTTTTTTGTATTAATTACTTGACCTATTTAATGCATTTTTAGTTATAATAGTAATGTATTTGACCTCATAAAAATTAAAATAATTGTTGTGAAAGTAAAAATGCAAATCTTACTTATCCAAATATGGATCTGGTAAAGTGAAAAATAATAACAAAAGCCATAAAACAAAAAACTATGGCGAAAAAACATGAAACTTCTAATATGGATTGTGAGTATTTTTATTTTTTTTTTATTGCCACTCTAGTCACTTTCTCTGTAAATTTTTGGCATTAACTTTTATTAGCTTTTATTTCTATATAAATAATTTTATTTGAATTTTGAACTATTAACAGAATGTGATTGACTAAACTGGTTTATGTAGTATTTTAAATATTAAGCACGTAAAATTAATCACAACTAATTTTCTTCAAATGAAAATTTCTTTCTTAAATATGAAAGGAAAAGCAAAAACAACAAAATAACTGTTAAAAATTTTTTAATAATTATAAAATTAAAAAAAAAAATTTCGCAAAATGTTCAATTTATATAACATAGTTATCATTTGATGGTCTCTAATTAACTAAATTAAAAAAAAAACATAAAAATAAAAATCAAAATATACTAAATTTTTTATTGATGAGCAAGCAACTAAAACTTAAATTCAATTCCCCAAATATAGCCGCTAACAAAAGACTTAAGCGACAAACTTTCTTTTTGTACTAACAACAAACGGCGGCGATTTTGCCTACACAAAATCACAAAATCACACAATACAAACCCAGACAATCGTTGCTGCCGTATTGAAGGAAAAGCTTATTAATTGTTGGAATTGTTTATAATTTCAAATTTCGGTGGGAAAAATGAAAGCGAAATTCTATTATTTAATTCTTTTCACATAGTCGGAAATTAATGAAGACACCGCATGTGCGCTTTAGTCGATATTCGTGTTGCACATACGAATGCTTGTATATAGACAACACTGAACCCAGACCGGCCAGGTGAAGTTAGCATGTGAATTCACTCTCACCGTTTGGTAGATTTCGACTTCATTAATTTTTTCGACTTCGTTTCCAATTTTTTTCCAGTTTTAATTTTCAATTTTTTATTGTTTTCTTGAACGTTTTTGAACTTAACATTTTATGGTTCTTTAGTATTTTGTTGTATATCGCGAGCACTTCAAGATGAAAGATATTATATTTTTAGAAGTAAAATTTAAAAACATTATATTTGACTAACTTCAACTTGTAGTTGTGTGGTCATAAAAATAAACATAAGCAAATAAAAAAAAAATAAAAAACCAAAAAAATAAAAACTAAACAAATTTAATTAAAAGTAATAATAATTATAAATCAAAAAATGACTAATGTTGGTTTAAATATATTTAGATTAGTTTAAGCAAATTTGAAAATTTTAAAAACACACTTCCCAATTTTTAAAAAAAATTAATCAAACTATTTTATAATATTTTTTAATATTAAATGTTTTTAATCAGAACAGAATAAAAAGTAAATGAAGAACTGGGATCAAAATGGAGCGGAGCACTGCGAAGATAATAGCTCTCTTTTGCTAACTAATAATACTAACTAAACAGAAGAAATTTAGGCTTTAGAATAAAGCCAGTATGTCTTTTGTTAAAGATTTTAAAATATTGAAGGGTTTAATATTTTTCTGCTGACTTTGATCCTGATTAAACTCATACAGCAGAAGGGAATGTATTTAGAAACGCAACACTTTATAGTAAAAAACTATATTCTTTCAATTTATATTATTGATGTCAATCATCTCAATATTCATCTGATGCTTGACTGAGGCAACATTCAGTGAATTGGAATACACCAAACTTCCTGAGATGGTAAAATGTTTGTAAATTAAAATTAATTTTAATTGACACAAAATTCTTAAAGTACTATTTATTTTAAAGTATAGTAAGTTAAGATAATTCAATTACTTCTTCTTTCTACAAAATGTTACAAAAAATTTTAAACCTCTGCTTAAAAAGGACTTTATGCCAAGCCTAGGATTCCGTGTATAACAGAACTTTTATATTATTAAATTATTTATTTTTACATCAACTAAATTTTGGAATTCAATAACTTAATTTCGTAATTTCCTTCTTTCAAAGCCTCTTATCTTAAATCAAACAACCCTTTCAGATCAAAGAAAATGCACTAATACATTTTTAGGCAAATTGTCTTTATTTTTTTGGAAGTTAACATTAAAATTAATTTTAAAGTTAACTAAGAATAAGAAACTTGACAGCTAGGTCCTTCACCGTAATGCTTTTAATATAAAATTAAAACTAGTAAATTAAATGCTAAAACACTGAGATTATTTGATTTAAAAAAAAAATTTGTTTCTTTTTTTTTGGCTTTTGATACTACGAAAAAAAAAATTTTTTTTTAATAGAGTGCATTGCAATTTATAATATAAAAAAATGGCAATTTGCTTTAAATATCAAATTTAATGAGAAAAAATAAAAATTAAACAACAATTAAAAAAATAAGATTATGAGTAAATAATTTAACTCTAAAGCAGCAATTTGAATACAAATTATCTTTCACACTCCTCATCTTGAAGATCATTTTTTTGACTATATCTGTAATAAGCTTAATGCTATAATTAATTTTAAATTGGCTTTAATTTCTGTAGTTATATTTTAAGGAATATTTTTCTAAAGCTAACATTTTTAGTATAAGCCAAACACGAAAATTCCGCTCTCGTCATAGCGGGCCACGTATCATGCATGCCATTTTTCAGGCTGACAATTTCAAAATTCCGTTGTTTTTATACGTAACTTTTATTATTGTAAGATAATTACTTTTACATAACATTCAGCATGATTCTGACAAAGAGAACCTGTACATATAAAAACATTTTTATGCATGTCATAACTATAATTTTACATAACAGCACTAGTTCAGATGTCACTACCTTGGCTCGAATAATCGCACGGTGAGATGAAAGAAAGTTAATATACATAACGTGCAAGCAAGTCAAGTCAAGTCAAGTAACAGGTATGTTATAGTTCTAGGAATAGTGGGAATCACCAAATTCAAGTTTCTAAAAATAAAAATAATTAAAATATAGTTTACTTTACTTGCAAGTAAATGTGAATTAAAAAAAATTTAATTTAATTATTTTTATAAATTTTCCACTCGAACTCTAACAAAGTGACGTAAAAGTCTAATCAACTTTCTTAATTGTTCATTTTAACCTAAACTTATTTAATTATTATTAATATTTTAACTATTATTTCTCTTGTTATTTATTTAATTTTTTTTATTTTTAAAAAATTAATTTTAATTACTTATTAAGCTAAATATGTTAAAAATATTTTCATAAAATTATTTATTTACACTAGAGATATTGCATTTACACTGTTATATTGAATATTTTATAACCATATTTCTTTTATTATTAATTCAATTTTTAATTATTTACCCTATGGTCATAAAAAACTTTTATTAGATTATAAAAAGTCTTAAATTATATTATTTTCTTATATAATTTAATTTTCACCAAATTATCTCATAATTGACTGAATGAAAAACTTTATGTTATGAGTTTTATTTTTATATTAAATTAACAGTTTTGAACTATGAAGTGAAAGTAGATTTTTTTGATAAAAGTATACTTATTAATATAAATTTAATGTGAATTTAATATGAAACCGTTAAACTTCATTACTTAATTATCAGATTAGAATAAAAAAAAAGTTAGTAATAAATTTAATTACACATCAAAGTTACTAGGTTCCCAGAGCTCAATAAGTACCCGGAAATGACAAAAAAAAAACAAAAATTTATTTTAGTTGTAAAATTAAATTTACTTTTCAGTAAAATCTTGCTAAAACGCAATACATTTACTCTAACGATTGTACAATTTAAATTTAGTGACTCTGTAAAAATATTGCAGAAGGTCTGTAATATATTCGTCTATACCAGCTCTTCATTTAGAAGAAATCGTTTCAGATTCGAATATGTTTTTGTTCCATTGTTAGCGAATACCGCACTCATTATGCACACAACTTCTTGAAAGTTGAAAATTGACACAAATATTGATAGCTATGCCTAATGACATGTCCAGAGCTGCTGCTATATCACTCTCGTTTTGTACATGTAGTTTTTAGACACCCCTTATTTTAATTAATAACACATTGAATAATACATTGTCATTTGCTTCAATGTGTAAATAGTACTCTAGAAGTATTGCTCTGATTGTGATTTGGTGAATTAAATGGATTTGCGTTAGTTTTTGTGGTACCCAAATATGAAGCGTGTTTGTGTAGTCTGATCCTAAATGATTTCAAAGAGTCATAATATCATTGTTTAGTGCCTTCGCTATATCCTGAAAGGTTGAGTGTCGGTCTTGCTCCACTAATTGCAAAACTTCATCGACTTTTTTAGTGACTGGCCGACTAGATTGGGATGGATCTTTGACATTGAAATTTCTGAAATGGTATTTAGCACAGCACTCCTAGTTCCCGGTTTCACTCACAGCATTTTCGCCGTAAGTCACATAACTTTTTCTATCACAATTTATTAAACCAATAAAAACTACAAGCTTAATGAAATTCTATCAAGACATCTTAAACATTATTAACTACGGATATTAAATAAGAAGTTATTCTTCTTACAAATTAATCGTACTTGTAAATACTTGTATATTTCAATGAAATGTTATTAAAAAATAAACGCTTTTATATTTTTGCTTTTCTTTCAATTTCGCGGACGAAAAATGCTGTCTGGAGACAGACTCTAAAGCGGTATGGGCAATCCAATCGAATTCATAAATGTAATTCATACATTTTCGACATAATGACTACTGAAATTTGAGTCTGTAGATTGTGCCTCTGAAGGAAAAACATATTTTTTGCAAATGAGAACATCTTGTGGTAATCTAAATATCTAATTTATTCAGTGATATTGTGTAGTATGCTCTAGTTATTATAAGCTCACTTTTAAGATACTCTCTCAGCAACACATACTTGCCCTACCAAATAAACAGTAGCCATGTTTGAACCAAAAATATTAGAAGTTGAGAAATTCGTCTTCAGCAAGTAATGAAAGACTCAAAGGAGCCTTAGTAAACTCTCTAATATTAATTGAACAATCACTCAATAGCATTGGGCGAACTCAGAGTATATGGGGATACTCGTAAGACTTATGCAATATATCATTATTTGATCGAAAAATATTAGTTACGCATAAATTATTCTTTTTCCATCTTTAAAGGACAAATATAGTATGTTTAAACGTAAACGTAAAAGTTGAGCATGTGTCTAACGATTGGATTACCAGATTGGATTGTCAGTGCAAAGCGTGGTAGCAAAATTGATACCTTTTTCAATAGCAGCACACTTTAGCTATTCCTTTAAAAAAAGTAACATAGCTTAATAGTGGGAGGAATCGATGACTGTATACAGTGAAAGTGGTCTTGAGAATTATAAAAAAACAAAATCACGAAATCACGGTCATTAATTGCGTTTATTTTGGAAATATTGTAGAATCTGAATTGTATGAGTTGAGATTGATAATGATTATATATTCAATTCTGTGATTTCTAATAAGTTATTGATTAAATTTAAAGGGTTCTTTTATATATTGCATGAAATTAAATTTGTCCTAGTTTAAAGCAATTATGAAAAATAAATGGCTTGATCTTCCCTTGCAATTAGGAAAGATGAAATATTTAATTAAAACAAAAATAGTCATTAGGTATTACTATCTGCCAGAATATTTTGCATTTTTTACGAGTGTTTGTTAAAATGAAAACAATTTTAAAGTTATAACATAAATCGCAGACATTTGGTAAAAAGTGTGTCTTGGTATGTTGCTCACCGGTTTGAACTTTTTTGAAATTGTGGCACGAAATGCCACTCCTTCAACGAAAAATTATGCATAGTGGAATGCATGCAATTTTTAATGTTAATGCCAAGGCAAAATAAAAACAAAATAAAAACAAAAAAAAAACAAAAAGTGGAGATAGATGTAAATATTATGGATAAGACTGTGATTGATGTGGGTCTTTATGCACTATCCAAACTTCAACTGCAGTTATAACAAGCGTTATAGGCATTTTTAAGCATAGTTAGCAATGAGTTATATACATAGATATATATTGTAGACAGTGGTGTAATTTTCTTTTTTTTAAGCAAAATTAAAATTAAGTTTGTAAATTATTAAGTTTGTATTTGCGGTTCGTCAACAAAAACTTCATTTGCATTTAACTAAAATTTATACGTATTACTATCACTTTATTACTTTATGGGTGTATCGCGTATAGCAAAGCTGTTGACTCTACTATCCAAAAGCTACAAGTTGCTCAAAGTCAGGCTCTCCGAAGGCTCTTCAAAGTACCATGGTACATCCACACGAATGACATGCTAAGAGACCTTAGAATACATCCGGTCAAAAAATGCATAAGGGACAGAACTCTGAAGCTATATCCAAAAACCGACAGGCTGCCCTACTTAGCATTATCTAATCTCAGAACAATCACTGACCGCACAGGGCGGTACGCAGATCTTAGATCAATCATTGAATAATCATGAAGATTATTAGGAATACCCAAATTAGTCAGTGCAATGGGCGGTAGTCTGCAGAATTCCCCTATCAATCATAGAGTAAAAGTGCCCAGATGCACTAACTCGGAAAAGGCTTAACATAACATAACTATCACTTTATTTAAATATATTTTATTTAAACATTTTTATTATATTCTAAAATATTTTGCAGTATTTTTAACACCTTAACGTTGGCTTTACCAGATTTAATAACATTGTCAACTGTACATAACAGCTATTTGTCGTTCGGTACATATGTTTGCTCATATTTTCACCTAAGCTTTTTTACTATGAGTTTATAAATGTGACTAATTGACTGCTTATAAATGACAAACTGACTGACTACTTTGTTAGGATTTAATTTCGATTATTAATCTAATTTGTTCATTGTGATGATTTTTAATATTACCGCTGCTACTTTTGCTACTCTTTAACAACTTCTCGTCATTTCAATTGCTTTCTAACTTACCAACTCTGTTGCATATGCCATATTAGTAACTACTGCTATATGTATCGGTCATACAAATATGGGTCGTTAACCTTAATATAACGGTATTGAGAATTTATTTTCTTTTGTGACTCAGCTACTGAGTCCGTAACTAGTGTATTCTACTCTTTGAGGAACGTTCATTTGCTCGTATTTATCAGCATTACTACTTGCAAGAAAGTGTTAATTAGCCATTGTCACTTCAGAAAAAAAGTTGGGAACTGTTGGGCATATTACAGAGCCATGGTGAGATTGCTCAAATAGTCTAGTCTTTGTTATGTAATTCATTTTTTTTTTTTCAATGCAAAAAATATGAAATTATTTTTCTAATAAATCATAAAATGGCATAAAAGAATTTTTTGTGATCAGTGTGATTTTTTGTGAAAGAAGAACAATTGACAAAAGATTTGACATTTTTTTTATTTCTTATATGTTATTCGGTTTTGTACTCGGATAGAGTTCGGCCTAAAAATCTAAGCGCTTTGTTTGTGAAGAAGAAGAGATAAAGTACACAGAACAGTTTTATTTACAATATAGTATATTAACAGATATAACATTAGTGCTAATTGATTTTTTATTAGTATTCTTAAATATTTATTTAGGCTTTATATTTTGTTATCGTTGTAGGAAATCATGAGTACAATGACCGCATTAATCGCTTAAGTTTTAAATTAATAGTTTTATATAAAAACAGTTTTATATAAAATAAAAGATTTTTTTATAGATATGAAATTATTTCCATTTCATTTTATATATTAAAAAAGTAAGTAATATTGTTCATAATAATTTTTAAATGTATATAAAGCTATTGCGATAATATTTTAAAAAAGAATAATGAAATTATTATTAATTATTAAAATAATTAAAAACAAAAAAATTTTTGTTTTAACTTTGCCCAAGTTACCATAAACAGTTACCAACAAATATTTTTGTTACATATCAAATATTTAGTATTTTTTTAAATGCATATTCAAACCATGTCTATGACTATGTCTAGAAGAAAAGGAAACAACGGTGCATATATTATCCAGCTCAGGCAAGCAGAATGATGACTGTCTTGGTACACCATTGGGTTGGTAATGACTTGGCACCCATCCTCAAGCTAAATGAGCTGCTTGCAATAATAAGAGATGTAGTTATGCAAACAGAAGCCACTTTAGTTTAAACTTTATAGCGACATTCGGGAATCGAAGAATGCAAATGGACCCAAGTCGCTTTATGGTCTACTTCAGCTAATTCTTCACTTCAGTGGAGCCACTAAAGTCCCACAATATATAATAATACATTTTTAAATTAACTTATTAATCTTTTATAAAATCGAATGCTTAAATATTGATACATTTAAATTTTTGACAATTATTTAGTACAGACGCAAAATGACACATTAACCAATTTGATTTAAAAGCCAAGTCGTACAGACTCAAAAAACTTTATGTGCAAAGATTACAAAGTTTCAGCTAGACAACTACATAAGCTATACTAAATCAATTTAATGGTTCTTGACAATTCTTATTATTTTCAATGCTTATTATTATATAGTGAAAACTCTCCTAGATGATATATTAAGCGGACATTCCTGTAGGAAAAGAAATAATCAAATCAATCACACAAAAGAAGTTGGATTTATGTCTTTATTTTCTTTATAAATAATACCGTCTTTCGTAAATAATTGAGATACAAAAGTCTGGGCCTGAGTTAGTTTCTTAGGATGAGTTTTCATTAGACAGTTTCTTACAGAAATCTGTTTTGTATAGTTTCGTTTAGAAATTTTCTCTGATATTTAGAGACTTGTTTAATGGAAACTCATGCAAAAACACTAAATATGATAGTTTTACAGTTTTAAAAAGACTGCATTTACTTAGAATATATAGTATTTCATTATGTGCGGCGTATTTTTCTTAAACAGAGTATCGGATTTAAATCAAGAAAAAATTAAATTTTCTGTGTAATAGATCAACTACATTTTTTGTAAATATATCTGTGTATTTGGATCTTTGAAGTTTTTGATTCTTGAATGTAATGCTGTTCCAGTGATTATTCTTAGCATTGTCAACTGAATTATCTACCTAATTTAGTATTTAATTAACTTGTGTGGATGAAGAAACTAACATTTTATTGGATTTTTATTTATTAATTATTTTTCAAGTTTTTTTTTAGAAAACTGAAGATAAAGGTGTTAATTAACTTACTTAAAGTAACCGTTAGACTACTAACTATTTATATAGCATTATTATTGCAAAATATTCTAAAATATCTTTTTATATTTTTTTATATTTTTCTTTTTAAACTTAGCAGATCAATAAATAAATAATATAATTCCTATTTGTTTAAAAACTGATCATCACCTAATATATTAACTTGTGTTATAATATATGAAAATTTATCTAGAAAAATTCAATTAGAACTTGAATTAACATTTATATTTTGCTTTTAGAAAAATTATTATTTTCAATCATTTAAAGATAAGAATACAAAAATGACTTTTTATGTCGCAGCTATGAAAAAAATGAAGAAAGTTCTTTACATCTACTTTAGTAATCTTCAGCAAATTGCCACGGTATTTTAAATATGCTAAAAGGTTACGTATATTATTTAGCAACAAAACTTCTTGAAGAGTATCTATGATTCGTTTATGGTTCGATGTTTAAAATTTCTTGAAGTACTATATATGCCAACACAATCCTCTATTAAGCCTAAAATGATACCAAAGTTAACAATCATAATCTAAACTTATGTAACTGCCTTCCTTTAAACCGTAAATAATTCACCTGTCAGATCAAAATTAATAATAGTCGGTGTCCAATCGAATCAACAATGCTTTATTCTTTTGATATTTACAACCTAGTTTATGAACTTGAGCGTAATAAGAATAAAAAAAATTGTACCACTTGGAATGTATCTTCAATGAATGTCACAATTTACATTAATTTTTTAAAAATTTATTTAAAATAATTGAATTATAATAATTAATAAATAATTAATGATAATTAATTAATAATAATTTTGTACACTTTTTTAAAAAATTGTTCTTATTTTTTAAAAATTTTTATTCAAACCGATATTTTGGCTATAATGTATTATAGATTATTATTATAGATGATTTGATCACTTTAAAACAAATAATTATAAAAATTTGTTTTAAAAAAAATTACACATTAACTTGTGATAAATATTTTAATTATATTTAAATTTTTATAAAAAAATACATTAGAGTTACATCGGACTTTGTAGAGATACTTCGTAGGCCATTTTCAGTGTACAATTTTATATGTTAAATAAACGACCTTAAGCCGGTAATATTCAAAAAAACTCATTGTAAATTGGTTGTAACAACAATTAATTAAAAATTAAAAATTGTTTTTTAAGCGTTGTCACTGTTTGCAATGCAAGTGGGATTGTGACTTTATGGAAGTTGTCTAAGAATTACTGTCAGATATATCTGCATTTGCATTAACAAAGAAGTTATGAAAATGTGCGGAATACTTCACAAGATAGCGGCACCTCACAAAGTAGTATCTCTATCTCTTATTAGATTTATTACAACTTCTTTGCCTTGTCACAAAAATACTTTAAAAGCTTTATAGGTTTTAGTAAAAGTAACAAAGGAATGCACATGTTATGAGCATTAATCACTTAAAATTATTTAGTAGAAACTTAAATGAAAGATATAATGAAAACTTTTCAACGACAATTTCGGCATATATAATTTTTTGTTTCTTCAACCAGGTAAAAAGGGCTACTTTGTTGCAAACTCAAAACTAACTTAAAAAATCGCAGACTATCCATGACCATCACTAGGTGCACACGTGTGTATGTCACACATAACATTTGTCTTGAAGATAACCTAAGGCAAGTAACTTTCAATGAAGTACGAGTATGCCTCGGAGTTCATCGCTTCTGGTTACTCTTAAGATATGTGAAGCACGTTCCATTTTTCTAGTTATAAACTCCAACGCTATGTTAACAAACTGAAAGTCAATAAACAAAAAAATAAAAAAAACTATAAAAACCCGTTATAATGTGTGACTTTAGTTTCGAACATGACCATAAAAAATCCTAAAAACGCTAAAATGGAAATGAAGATACACATACCGCACTTGTTCTGGCAATTGCTGAATGTGAATTGTTTTTTAAGTATTTAAGTATTTCGTATTTCGTATTTGCTAAAAGTAATGACCTTTCTCTCTAAATAAACGAGCCATTTTAGCTGCGCTATGTAATTACGATTTTACTTTGTCTTCAATGTTAACTACGTTCGATTTTAGGTTTCTCATTTCTTAATTGAATTTTCAAGTTAAGATTATGGCGCGCAGTTAAAGTGACTAAAACCTAGACAGCTTATCCATTGTATCCATAGTATCACTTTTACTCTTAAACCAAAAGTAAAAAGTAAAAGAAGTACACATAAATTATAGCATTTCTAAACGCCTCCGTAGGCGTGAGAATTCTCATTAACGAATTATTACGGTACGCTTAAAGTTTGTGTACTACGAGCGGGAATTTCACTTTATAAATTTAATTTCAAAATATAAAGTATAAGTTTCAGCTAAGTTTGTGGTAATTTAATTGAAATTTTTACAGTGTTTCTATTGATGTACAAGTAAGTAAATAAGTTTGTACAAAAAATAAAATAATTCCAAATCTTAGATACTTCACATTTTTAAAATTTTCTTTGTTTTTCAAGGTTTTTTTTTCTAAAGAAAAAATTTAAGTTACGTTGAATTATAATTGCAGTGGCATTAAATTAATAATTACCAACAGTTTACACTATATGTAATTCAAAAAAAAAAAAGAAAAAAAATATAAGTAAAACAAATCTCAAAAAGAAAACAAATAAGAAATACGAGTATAAGTAACAGACGTACCTATATAATATAGGAGATTAAACAATGACAATACAATAACAAGAAAAATTTATTTGACCCAGAATAATTTCTTCTTCTTTTGTCTCTCCATAAGATTTTATAAATACATATACATATAAAATATATATCCAAATTTTAGGATAGGTCTATCTCCATGCACAAATGAATTTCTACATAAGAAAATATGAATATGTTTAGCCTACTTTATTTTACGAGTATATTTCTTGTTTGTTTATTTATTTGTTTATTTATTTGTTCGTTAGTATTCTGTGATTACCATATTGAATCATCGACTCAAATATTTACAAATACAGTTGCATACCTATATATAATTACATATTTACTTCTAAGAAGAGCGTACGCATGCGCTGTACCCAGTAACGTATTTAAATTGCGGCCTATAATAATTACACCAGATCGATTTTATAAGTTTTGAGAAAATAATATTTCAGGTATTGTTCTATTTAAAAGTTATTAACAATTTCATATTAAAATTTCCTATTTCCTTCTATCCTTCTATAAGGTGCACAATAGATCCAGCTGGTCGCAGTGCATAAAAGCTTAACCCATAAACCATTACCATTTGTTTATAAGCAGTGGTTTAAGTAAGCAAAATAGCCGATTATTTGATTGAAAAGAAATCATTTTTTATGTAGGATATAAGCATATCATGATGTTATCATCATATCATGATATCATGATAATATCATATGTTATATAAAAATGTAAATATCATGTAGTTTCTGATCAAAAGTAATCTTAAGGAGTCTTTTTTTGATGATAAACTGAGGATTATATGAATAAAAAACAGCCATTGTTAACACAAAGTTCTAACAAATAAAATTTTTTGTGTATCGAATTAACATTATAACATATGGTATAAATTATTTTTTTATAAATATATAACATGAAATCCATAGATTTAAAAATGTGTCTATATCATTGAAAAAAATGATATAGATGGAAAATAGCAGATCCTGATGGTAGACTTTTTAACAGAAGACACGCATCACCTAGGCTCCAAAAAGTAAGTGTATTGTAATACTAGATTTTAAGGCTTTCTGGTTGACTTATGATATTGTCGGTAAATAAATTCACAATTTAGACCGAGAAGCTACTATAATCCTAAAGTAAATATTTACATAACTAGATAATTGTGTATATAGAAATATATTTAATATAGTTGTAGTTTAAATTTAATTCTATATAATAATTTTGTAATAATGATCGTAACAAAAAAGCTTAAATTTAATAAGACTTTGGTGTAAATAATAATATCATCTATAAAACATTAAAATTATTCAAGAACACTATTTGAAGAAAATCACTATTTAACAGTCTCCTCTTCAATTACAATTTTTTTATTATAATAACGAATAATTATTTAACTTTATTTATTTAGTCTGATTAATATTATAAAATTTCCAAAATAAATCCTGATATTAAGGATGCCAAATTTATACTTACAACAATCCCGCATCAATTTCCTTATTAAACCTTTATCAATCTTATTAGTTTTTCATTTAGACTTCAGAAATAAATGGATTATTGCTTTCACTGCTTATTATCTATGCAATATGCAATCTAGGTATGCAATAATAAATAAACGCTTATAATTTGTTTTATAAATAAATTCTAACTTTCGCATTTCTATAAATGTAAATATAGATTAAAACGGAAGAGACGATGTTTTTGGTTCAAATTTGTAGATTTCATTTAGTTTAATAAAATTTATATAGTAACATTCGAATTTGGCACTGTGAAATGGAGTGTGCCAATAAAGCAGATGGGCGGATGTTTCCTTTGGTTTTTAGAGCTTTTCGAATATTCTAATCGCATCTGAAAAAAATGGTAGTTAACAGGAGCATATTCTGTTCCGTAACCAGTCATTACTCTTTGTTGAAATTCCAAAAGCGATCCAAAAACTTGTTAGCATATTTATGCTTGATATTATGGCTTACATTAAACTATAAATTTTGTACCTTAAAAAATTTGGAACATATTACTAAACACTGATGCACTTTAACAATTAGAGAATTCCTAAAGATGATTCGTATTTTACAAAACTAATTTTGGCACCCAAACTAACTATTTCTTTACTTTAAAACTAATCCATTTCTTTGGTTTATATCAGATGTGAATTAACGTGAGTTTTGTTGTCCAACTTCAAATGTATTATACATGGGTGATTGTTTGAATATATTATAAAATAATACTTTCAATAGCAAGCTTAATGACATACGGAAAATACTAACTAATTCAAGTTTGTATTTTCAGTAAACCGAATAAATACACGCATTGGATGCTGTATAAAAACATGCTTTCCTTTAGAAACTGCCGTTTTAAATTTCAAGGATATAAGCTTCCTTTGTATGATTATTTGATAAAGCTAGTATTCATTTTAATAGCCTTTGAATTCAGGAGATATATTCAATAAATAGTTTAGATATTGCTATTATTTTAAACAAAAATATTAGCACCTCATTTCAGATATATTATATCGTTTGAATTCCCATTGTATTTCATATAAACATATGTTTTGTCTTAACAGTAATTAAGTTTAAAGACCAATGTACCAAAGTTCATTTAAAAGTTGATTTAATAGTAATATGATATTTGTTTGAATTTTAAGTGGCACTCTCTATCAATATCAAATATTTAATGGTTATTTAACTCGGGTCAGCATTTTTAAAACTGAGTATTTAGTTAATATGTACTATTAAAATCTCAGAAACTATAGACTAATTAATTCTGTTGATAAAAATGAAATATAAAAAATATATAATAAATTGAATAAATTATAACATTAATTTAAGATTTATGCTTTATATGTATCTATATAATATGCTGTCATTATAACAGGGAAGCAGCAATTAAATAATGTATAAACTACACAAAAACTTTACTAAACTATACAAGGAAGCAGCAATTAAATAATGTATAAATTATACACATTGAAAATTTAAATTTAAATTTAATTTAATTTTTTTGTATTAAAAAATTTTGAATATTATAAAAAAACATACGTAAAAATAATTATTAAATTCTAATTAATTCAATTATTTAGTGTTCCAAATTATTGTGAAAAATTGTGATCACGATTAAAATAGTTTATAGAATTGTTAATACTTTAAAAAATAAATGTACAGTTTCATTAACATTATGTAGCAGCATTAAAAGTTTTATTATATTTTATCTTTTATTATTGTTACATTTATTGTATTTTTTTTTCAAATCCGCTACTGTTATGCTTGTTGCATTTTAATTTAATGTTCAATCATCGATTTTATCTACAGTGAAATGTGTCGCTGCCGTCTTATATTAAACCAAAGCGGTGAAGAAAAGAACACAGAGAAATGATTGAGCTTTCGAATACCTGACTTCAACGTCATGCAAAACGCATGGCATATATGTTAATGTTCAATATGTAGTAGTATTTATATGTCCGTAAGTAATATTCAGTGTTATACACGTACACACATACTGTACGCCTGAATAGTCGCTTTAATAATTATTTCTGACCGATTTCCACAAACTGCTATCACTGCTGCCTGACGCTGTGGGTCCGTGTAGAATGGAAAAAAGTAGGTCTTCAGTTTATTCATGTCATTCTTCTGTACATACGAGTATACGATTTGTTACGAATTTTATTTACTCGTAATTGTTTGTTTCTATTAAAATAAACTGTTCCACAGCCAACCGCTTCTTAGAGAACAGAACGAAGAAATGTTTGCTCATTGGACTAAACTTGCCTTACACACGTATTCATATAATTACATAAGCTGATCTACCACCAAAATGTTATAGCATAAATGTCTGTTTCTTGTAAAAAGGATACAATGTGTTCTACTAAGCACAAACAAGTTAATAATTAACTATCAACTAGTTTTAACATATATATAAATATCTATTTACTTAGTTGTTGCTAAAAATATTCGTGCGTATCTATAACATTTCGTAGACAAAAAGTTGTACCATATATCTATCTATATAGTAGCATAATTAAAATTAAATCTAACTTTTTTATAAATTGAATAACTAAAAGCAATATATATTTTTTAAGTTTAGGTGAGTTTCTAATTTCTTAAGTAAGCCACAACACCTGCGAGATGGACTATCGCTAGTATCTACCATCTAACGTCTTATTCCACAATGATTATTTAATTGTAAATTAAACCTTCCCCTTATTCGCTATCCTTGTAGCTGGAATTATTAATTATTTTATGCAGATTTTTAGCTCCTTTTTTACATATGTTAAGTAAATCAATCTTAGGATTGATTCAGTGAAAAAATATATCAGAGACAGAGCTTTAAAATTATTCACTAAAGTTGATACGCTAATTAACCCCGCCCTAACAATCCTCAAGTCCACTTCTGGACTCTCAGGAAGCCCCCCAGCCATTATAGAGTAAAAGTGCGTAATAGCACTAACTCAAGAAGAAGAAGAATCAAGAATCAATAAGGTTTATTTGTTCTTTGTTTATTATTTTTAAATATGGACTAAAAATTATTTTTGGCTAAAGGATTAAAAGTGTTTCAAAGTCGTTTCTCAATTCGGCTCAAAATATGCACCTAGGAAATCGTTATTGTAGTCAAAATTTGAATACCTTTTATTAATTATTATAATTTATTAATATAATACCATATTAATATTATATGACATAATGTCATCGTATATATTTATATATTTCTAAAGTATAAAATTACTATTCAAACTAATATTTTTTGATCATTTCTGATAAGATACTAATATAATATATATATATATAGAAAATATATACCTTTTATTCATTTTTATAATTTATTATTAATATTATATTACATGATGTCAAAGTGCATGTTTATTTATTTCTAAAATATAAAATTACTGTGCTAACTAATATCTTTTGATAATTTCTGATTAGAAAATATATGAATATAGTTTCTTGACAGAAATATAAATTCCTTAAATTTTCTATTATTTTAATTTTCTACTATTTAATAACCCTATTCTTAGGTGTTTTATTGTTAATAGCATATGACACAATTGAATTCATAATTAGTAGTGTATCCTTTTCTAATAATAATATACAAAATAAAAATTAATACTAATGGCCGACCACTGGATCCCTTTTTTTGATTTTCTCGCAATTAGTATGGTATGTCTAGACACAATAACCGCAAAACGAAATATATTATATATTCAATGTATGGTACAAAGAAATAAATTATATAATAACAATATCAATATATTTAAAGAGAGATAAAAGCTAAAGTCCTTCTATAAGAAGGAGTAGTTTCCGAAAGATACAAACTTTTTTTTTCCTGAAGTATTTTGACATATAAACTGCAAAAAATGTTTCCAAAATCGATGTATATATATTGCAAAACAAAAATATCGGAATATGATTTCCGTAGACAACGGTTTAGAAAACTTTTGTATAATTATTAATTTTTTTTTTTTGTTTTATTTTTATATATTGTGTTTTTTATGATATATTTAATAATATTTGTAAATATATATATATATTTCTATTTTTCTAATTTTAGCACAATCTTCTTCTGTATATAAAAAAATCTTCAGCTTTGTTTACTAAATTATGTAGTTAAGCCAGATATTGAAAATATACTAATTTCATATTAGACTTATGTTTTTATATGCAGTTAAACTTCCATAATTTGAACTTCTATAAATCGAATTTTCTATAACTCGAACTAAATAGAGTGCAACAGGGATTAGAGAGCACATTACATACAATTACAAAAAAATTCTAAAGTTCTAAATTAGTCGAACCTTTTCTTTACAAAATGGTTCTTCGAGTTATTTAAGTTTCACTATATTAATTATATATAATTTAAATTAAAATCATAGAATCAGAATAAGTAAAATATCTTTATTTCGAAATGGGCTTATTGTGAAATTTAAAATATGATGTTTTAATTAACAACTAATCTAACTAACTAATCTAACTAACTTCTGTTTAACCATTTTAATTTTGTCAACTTTTTTCAATAAAACTTATTATAATTCTATTATTTTATTACTATTAATGCTATTATGCAAAGATTAAGCCAATAAGTCAAATAAGCAGCTAGTACTTTCTTATTTTTAACTCATAATTATAGAAAGTTAGTGATTAATGCATACAAGGTTTTAAGAAATCAAAAAATATTTTAAGTTAAATTTTTAATTCACTTTGAATTAAATAGTGATAGGGTTAAAAAAACTATATTTTCACTTCCTGTTATCATTTTTTATCCTATTAAAAATCTTTTTAATCTTATCCTATAGTACAATCTTGAAATGTTTAATCTCTTGGTGCAGTTATGCCGATTTAACACACTATGTGAGAAGCATTAAAAGTCAAAAGGAAAGCTACAATATAAAGAGCGCATAACTAATCAGAGAAAGGAACTTAAAATATGCAAATATCACAGGTATATACATACATATTAATTGTAATTTTTAATCAATTTAAATTTAAGAATTCAATTAAATAAAATAAAATCGGAAGCAATTAAATATAAGTGTACAAAAATTAATCAATCAATGACACCATTATGTCAATAAATGAAATGAAAAGAAAATGACCTACTAACAAAACGTACTAAAAACATTAGGACCTAGTTTTTATAAACCAATTTCTATTGCTTTCTAAAAGGAAAAGTAAAATAAAATTTTAATTGCAAACTTTATGTAAGTTGCTGCCATAAACATCCTTCGAACAAAGCCATACTTTCATAAAATCAACAAAGAAAATTTATTGCACTTTTAAAAACGTTCCGTTCCGTACACCACAGAAAGTCACGAACTGTGCTTTAGACACTTTAAATTTTATATCTCTGAAAAATTTTAATTTTTGTATTTTGTATTTTTTATTTTTATTATGCGAATAAATTCAACTGAATATGTAAAAGCATAAAATTCTAGTAACTCTGTAGAATGCAACAAATGATTCCTGTGCTTGAACTTGCCACAAAATGAGTTCATACTGGTTTTGATGCTGGGGAACTGCATAGTTGCAGTGAGCAGAAACTGCAATTCACTGAAGATCATTTTTATTAAGCATGGCACAAAATTGATGCTGCCAAACGTGATCACATTTATTTTCATTTTAATCTTTATTATACTATATATAAATCTTTTTCATTTACATTATTTTCTTATGTATTTATTTTAATGGGGTCACTTACTTTTGTTGAACTTCTCCTAAAGCACCGGTATTCCATTTTGTGATTTGTTTTCTTTAAAAATTCTTTTATATCAAAGTTATATATATATAAAAATATTGTATCTAATTTTAAATAATTTTTTTTAAGTATCAATGTAAATTTCACTTTTTATTTTGTAGTTAAGGATCTTAATTATAGTAAATTTTATTATAATCCGCAAATCAACTTCCTAACCAATAAACATTTACGATTTCCGTTTGTTATTACAGTAATGTTAACATCAATTTTATGACAGTAAAGTTAATTAATTAAATTAAAATTAATTATTTCCTATATTGGCGTTTAAATTCTATATGCAACATTTCAATAACCGCGTAGATTTAACATGAACACAACATAGAAAAAATCGGAAGTTTAAATAAATTCAATTTAATAGAAGGGCTTCAATCAAAAAGTCAACGAATTTTATAAACGTTTTGAACTGATCTAAAGGAGCGCACCAAATTTAAAACGAACCGAACAAGTCAACAGCTCACCTTGGACTGGCAGACCAGGTATCTTTTACCATTTCTTAAGCACTTGGCTTTGCGCTATAATGTTGGTTCTTGTCATTTTCCAACGCTGATATGTGTTGCGTTATTTTTTCTTTCTTCTTTCACTGCATCCGCACATTCAGTTTTTTGAAATTCAGATTTTATTCAATGGTCTTAACTTATTTACAATGTCTTCTTGCTTCTTCGAACGTGTAGAAGAAGAGGGCCAAAAACCTCAAAACGTTTACACCGTAAAAAATTTTTATTGTTAAAAAATTTATGCATGCTATAGTTTTTAATTATAAATCAGTTGCGTGTGCATTAAAAAACCTATTCATTCGGATTCAAAGTGAATCGAAAACAATAAAAGTACGATATTATTTTATCGGTTTTAATTTATTTATAAAAATTGTTTATATACGGTCTAGAAACTATGTATATTATCCAACTATTTTCTCTGAATTATATTTTTATATATATAAAATTATATTATATAAGATATAACAAGAAACATATAACCTTAAAAAACATATAGATTTCTATATGTTATATATGTCATATAGATTTCTATATGTTTTTTTTATTTCAGTCTCTAAGTCTTTTTTATTTAAAAAAATAGCTTTTTATTACATTCAAATAGACCAGAATAGAAGGTGAGTTCCAAAATAAACAAAACATTTTGAAAATATTTTTAAAAATATTTGTAGTGAGTCTATATCCGGTAAAGTAGAAGTTTCCGATACATTTTCAAAACTTCAAGAGATTTAGACTGATCGAATCAAACGGAATTATTGTGTCTGAAATGACAGTATGTTTGTGTTATCAGTACGAAGTATCAAACAAATCATGCGTTGATTCCAATTGCGTTGGTAGTGTTTCGATTTGCGTCGTTTTTTTTAACACATGCGTACAGATGGGATTAAAATTTTATTTCTTATTGGTCACATTTTTTAAAAAAGGATTTATATGTATTAAATATTTAGTCAAAAGATGTCAGTTTTTATTTATGTAGTAAAATGGAAAGGTAAGTATCTGCTTTATAAAGTATAAAAATGAGTCAAAAATGAAAACAAATTTCCTTGAAACAAAAGTTAGACATTTTAAAATATTTTTAACTTAGAGAAAACCCTGCTGACATTGGGAGATTCTGGATTTAACTCCAACTACTGTAAGCAATTTATAATCGTAATGCTACTATCCATTTGGATAAAAAATCAGAATTAAAGAAGAATGCTATTGAGCCAAAACATAATTCAGAATAAAGCTCT
>NC_051846.1:216467618-216469851 GCF_002237135.1 Teleopsis dalmanni | reverse complement strand
AGTTCTAACATGTAAAGTAAAGTAATGCGTCCTTGCAAGGTAATTTTCTATAACTTGTCTGCACATTGCTGGCAACATCTCGGCTATATTTTAACAAATATTTGTCAAGATGCGTATAAAGGTCAAGCTTCTTTATGTAATCATGGAAAAAAACAGTCCAATGATGGTAAATCACGTTATCTTGGAGATGAATTCACATCACCTAAACATAAAATTTCCAATTTATGAAAGTGTATAAATTCTAAACCAGACGTGTTGTATTTCTTCTATCATTATCTTATACAAATCACATACGGTTCATATCCACATCCTTAATCTCACGTAAAAAAATAGGTATCATATGGCTGTAACGTCACAATTGAAGGTTTGTGTCATACCTTCGTTATATTCCAAAATAAATGTGATCATATCACACCTTCAGATCAAATTCATACTATCCAGTTACATTTTGTGGATGAAATAGTCATTTAATAGTTACGTATAAATTTTCATATGGTAAAATGACTAACCTTTAACTAAATTTTGTGTATAATATGTTACAGAGTTATTTGATATATATCACTGAAACAATAATATCACTTCATTACTCAAATTTTTTAATTTGATTTCACTCAAAAATTAAATTAAAGTTATTAAAGTGTATAAAACAACAATTTCAAAAGTCAACTATGACGAAAGGAAACATTTTACTAAATAGAAACTGTTGTTTTCATAGTGAGGTGTCTTGAACAGTAGTGAATTACAACAACAAAATTTTATTATTTTTTAATTAATTGAACTGGCTATGATTTCGGTCTAATATATCAAAGCAAGTGAATTTGTTAACTAAGAAGTAAGTAAGTAAACATACAAGTCCAGTACGACTTTGCGTCACTTGAATAATTAACACTGACTCTAAGCTTCAAATTTCGCAGGGCACAAGTTTAACCCTTCGTACTTGCAGTTTTAAAAAAATTATTTACGAATAATTAAATATAAGAAAAAATTCCAAGACTACTGATGATGGGTATAAATAATAAAATTTTGTTGTTGTAATTTACTGCTGTACAAAGTACTACTGAGTAAAATTTCTTTTAAAAAAGTTCTGCAAATTCTTTATTAATATATATCTTAATATTAATACAGTCAAACTTCTATAACTCGAACTTTTATAACTCGAATTTTCTATAACTCGAACCAAAAACAGTGCACCAAGGTTTTAGAGAGCAAATTACGCACAATTCTGCTTCCATAACTCAAACTTCTATAACTCTAATTTCTCGATATCTCAAACAAAAATTTTGTTCAAAAATTTTGTTTAATTTTTTCTTTCTTATGCTGCTTCTTTGAGCAAATGCCAGTCGCTGGCGGCGTGGTTTAAAGTAAATAAAATAACTTCCAGTGCTACTCTTAACGATTATATTAAGCTTGACAATAAAATTTATACATCAAGCTTTCCTACAGATGACGATATTATTGAACTTTATTGCTCTATTGCTCATACTGGATTCAATTCTAAGCGCAACGGAAAGTGATGATGAGGATTCGGTGGATGTAATTCTTTATCAGCCTTCCAAGAATGAAACGAATGATACTATAACTGATAGTGATAAGAGTATGAATAAAGTCAAATCTCTTTTTACTGAAAATAAGAAAAAAATTAAAGTCCCAAATCCTAATATCTGAATATTTTACTTCACTTCACTAACTTCTGTGCTTTATTTGATTGCAAATAAATAAATATATTAAAATGTAATTCTAGTTTATTTCAAAATTAAAATAAAATAAAAAAATTCTCTAACTCGAAGACTCCACAAGTCGTACCTCTTCTTTGTAAAATTGGACTTCGAGTCATGGAAGTTTGACTGTATATGTATGTATATAATTGGATATTTTCAAACTTAAGTTTTTATAGTATTGTTATTATTATTATTAGTATTATCTAAAAATTTTATTTGTAGAATACACATGAAATTTCAGTTTACAGTATTTCAAAGGATACCTACTATAACATATTAACTAAAAAATGTATGCATATTAAATTTATTTTTTTTCAACAATTCTCTATTAAACTTTTATAATCTTACTTCACTGATATTCAGTATCTAAGCCGATGTCTTATAAACACAAAAACTCGTTTTATATTTCTTTATTTAATTTGTAAAAAAAATAATATTATTTATCCTTGAAACTTTAACTTTTATTTTAAAAAAAATGTATTCATTCCATATATATATATATATATATATATATA
>NC_051846.1:216459896-216467518 GCF_002237135.1 Teleopsis dalmanni | reverse complement strand
TTTTCTTTTTTAACTTCAAACTTCTCAAAATATATTAAACTTATCAAAAACTTCTTAAAACTTATCAACTTCTCAAAAATGCGTGTGTCTTAACCAAAAACTCTTTTCTTCTCCCGTCATTTCTGTTTCCCCCCTTACTTCTTTCTTTCGCTTCACTGCCTTATCTGCATATATATGAATATATATATTTTCTTTCAAAACTTCATAATCAAACAATCCAGTATTTGGACCTCATAGTTTCTAGTTTCAGGATCTGTATTGCTGTCCTTATTCGTGTCAAGATCCGTATCGTCGTCTGTATAAATCTCCTTCAAAGTGTGTTGCAAATGTATCTAATTAATATTTTGAAACGCTGCTAGAAGCTTGAAATCTGCAGCCCAAAGCACACACAATTCGCATCCATAGAATAAAACTGATTGTATTAATATTTTAATCATATGTAGTTTTGTACTTCTAAGTAACAGCTTCAATTAAAACAATTTGATATAATGTCAAAAAAATTATTTATTCATTTATTCATATTTGATCTTTTACTATACACATAAACTCAGTTACATTTTTGAACAAAACCTGTAAGCCATTTGCAGGTTTTTGTAATTCAAATCTAAATACAAAAATTCCAACATTAAAATATAAAATCCTTGCTATAATCATGGCCATAGCATCCCCACTTGATTACTCTGAGCATAAATTATAAGTTATAAGCAAGTATGTAGATATGAAAATTAGAGTAGATAAAATAACGACATCAACTTATTCTGCAATTGACTATAGTTAACAAAAGAATAAGTCACGAATAAGCCTGATTACTGAACGCTTAAAATAGGGAGTCATTAATCCCGTTTATGTTTATCACTTGTTTTTGTTGCAAGGTCTTGTTGTAGGTTGCTCACATTTCAGATTGTATTATGGAGAGGCTAAATTCTTCGCTGATGAATCCACAAATTGTTAGATTAACAACACATTAATATTGCTATCAGCTCTGAGCCAACATATCCAACATAACGATTTTTTTTAAACTAGTGTCGTGAATTCACCGAACAGCCGATGCTGCTACTAAATGAGTCCTATTGTACGAAACTCACTTTTAATTACACAAAGCCCTTTAAAGCTTTGTGAACACAGTCCAGAACAAAATCTGGAGAATAACTGGTGGGAGAAATTTTACGCCAGTAAGTAAAACGCACGTTTTACTTAAAGCGTAAATTGACTGTGCGTTGTTAAAGCTGAACAATCACAAAGAATATGCATAGTTGTTTCTTCATCTTCTAGCCATGATCTACATTTCGAATTAGCAGATAATTGAATTTTTTATAGGTGATATTTTAGACCATAATGACCAGTAATGAAACTCGTTAGCAATCTTAAATCACCTTTTAAAAATTTAGAAATTCTATTGTAGGAGAAGGTTTGATCAATGCTTTGCTTTGTCTGAGTCCTATGAAATCTTCCCAATACACCAGGCGTAAATGATTCTCCCTCTCCTTTATTATTTGTTTTGTACTGATCCAGTTTAACCTACAAAAAGGTTGAGAGCCTATAAAAACAGTTTTTGATGCAGTTCAGGCTAAGCTGTCAACTTGTTTATTTCCCAAAACTTTCACGTGACCCGAAACATAAAAAGACGTATCTAATTCCGAGGTGTGAAATCGAGGTGTGATGTCCTAACGATAGTCTAGGACATCAATCAACCGTTTGTTTTACATCGTCTTGAAAATAATTTCATAGAAACTTTGTTAGAAAACATTTTCATACAATTACTTTTATTAAATTTGTTTGCTTATACAATATAAAATACAGATATGAGACTTTAACGAAATATACATACAAAAATACATATAACAAGTATTAACAGTAATTATATATTTTTAAAGTCGTTCACATATTTTTTATGTGTTAACTTCTCTAATCTCTTTTAAAACCTGTAATTTAGATTATATCTGTTTCACAAATAGCGTGAACCATAGTTTAAAATAGATAAAGAAAACTATAAAATCTATAAAAATTTGTTAAAACCAAATAACCTGTGCGAATAAATGAATTTACGTTTAGAAATTACGGAAACTTTTAATTATTTTGTTATATAATAATTTTGAATGGTATGCAATTAATCTATCAATCAAAAAAGAAATTTAATTCAAATGTTACGCAAATATTCAAGTTTCATAAAAACTCTCTCACTAAAAAAAAAGAGATCGAAATTATAAAAAACTGTTAACTAATTTATTTAAATTCAGCAACTTACAACTAATTAATATATTCATTCAGATATATATACATAACAAATTAATATATATATATATTTTTTACAATATTTTAAATAATTTTATTAAAACGTCATAGAAAATTGGCTTAGAAAAAAATTTAAAATTTGATGAAACTTATAAATCTGTTACTATATTTTTTCACTTTATTTTAAATTCCATTTTTTTGGAATGCAAAATTAATTAATAATTTTAAACTCATTTTTGGTTCCTAATCCTATTTTGTACTAGAGGTAAATAATATACTAAACAAATTTTTTTTGAGAAGTAAGAAGTGATCATTATATGAATCACAAACTAAATTTATGTTAAAACAATCTGACGTTTGTAACTTGCAATGTGATGCAACGTGTGAAACTACATCCGAAAAATACGAAAAAAAGTTCGAAGTCTCATATCTCGAAATAGGTCTATAAAAAAAATTTTTAATATGTTTTTCGAGTTGTTGGCCAAAATATTTCAGAAAAAAAAGGCAATAAGTGTATCATATTAATTTAATAATAAACTGCTAAAAATAATCCTGTGATAACTAAATATAAAATAAAATTCTGGAGGAAGTAACCATAACTAATTTATATACATATAAAAAAATTTTTTTTTTTAAAAAAGGTCAAGATTCTTTATGTAATCATGGAAAAAAGCTATGATGGTAAATCACGTTATCTTGGAGATGAATTCACATCACCTAAACGTAAAATTTCCAATTTATAAAAGCGTATAAACTCTAAACCAGACGTGTTGTGTTTCTTCTATCATTATCTTATACAAAGCACATACGGTTCATATCCACATCCTTAATCTCACGTAAAAAAATAGGTATCATATGGCTGTAACTTCAGAATTGAAGGTTTGTGTCATACTTTCTTCATATTCCAAAATAAATGTGATCATATCACACCTTCAGATCAAATTCATACTATCCAGTTACATTTTGTGGATGAAATAGTCATTTAATAGTTACGTATAAATTTTCATATGGTAAAATGACTAACCTTTAACTAAATTTTGTGTATAATATGTTACAGAGTTATTTGATATATATCACTGAAACAATAATATCACTTCATTACTCAAATTTTTTAATTTGATTTCACTCAAAAATTAAATTAAAGTTATTAAAGTGTATAAAACACCAATTTCAAAAGTCAACTATGACGAAAGGAAACATTTTACTAAATAGAAACTGTTGTTTTCATAGTGAGGTGTCTTGAACAGTAGTGAATTACAACAACAAAATTTTATTATTTATTAATTAATTGAAATGGCTATGATTTCGGTCTAATATATCAAAGCAAGTGAATTTGTTAAGTAAGAAGTAAGTAAGTAAACATACAAGTCCAGTACGACTTTGCTTCGCTTGGATAATTAACACTGACTCTAAGCTTCAAATTTCGCAGGGCACAAGTTTAACCCTTCGTACTTGCAGTTTTAAAAAAATTATTTAAGAATATTTAAATATAAGAAAAAATTCCAAGACCACTGATAATGGGTATAAATAATAAATTTTTGTTGTTGTAATTGCCTACTATTCAAAATACTACTGAGTAAAATTTCTTTTAAAAAAGTTCTGCAAATTCTTTATTAATATATATCTTAATATTAATACAGTCAAACTTCTATAACTCGAATTTTCTATAACTCGAACCAAAAACAGTGCACCAAGGTTTTAGAGAGCAAATAACGCACAATTCTGCTTCCATAACTCAAACTTCTATAACTCTAATTTCTCGATATCTAAAACAAAAATTTTGTTCAAAAATTTTGTTTAATTTTTTCTTTCTTATGCTGCTTCTTTGAGCAAATGCCAGTCGCTAGCAGCGTGATTTAAAGTAAATAAAATAATTTCCAGTGCTACTCTTAACGATTATATTGAGCTTGACAATAAAATTTATACATCAAGCTTTCCTACAGATGACGATATTATTGAACACTATTGTGCTCTATTGCTCATACTGGATCCAATTCTAAGCCCAACGGAAAGTGATGCTGAGGATTCGGTGGATGTAATTATTTATCAGCCTTTCAAGAATGAAATACCATAGAAGACTCATTCAATATTCTGAATTTATATTTGCAAACGAATGATACTATAACTGATAGTAAAAAGAGTACGAAAAAAGTCAAATCTCTTTTTACTGAAAATAAGAAAAAAATTAAAGTCCAAAATCTTAATATCTGAATATTTTACTTCACTATAACTTCTGTGCTTTATTTGATAGCAAATAAATAAATATATTAAAATGTAATTCTAGTTTATTGCAAAATTGAAATAAAATAAAAAAATTCTCTAACTCGAAGACACCATAAGTCGAACCTCTTCTTTGCAAAATTGGGCTTCGAGTCATGGAAGTTTGACTGTATATATATATATAATTAGATATTTTCAAACTTAAGTTTGTATAGTATTATTATTATTATTATTATTATTATTATTATTATTATTATTATTATTAGTATTATCTAAAAATTGTATTTGTAGAATGCACATAAAATTTCAGTTTACAGTATTTCAAAGGATACCTACTATAACATATTAACTAAAAAATGTATGCATATTAAATTTATTTTTTTTCAACAATTCTCTATTAAACTTTTATAATCTTACTTCACTGATATTCAGTATCTAAGCCGATGTCTTATAAACACAAAAACTCGTTTTATATTTTTTTATTTTATTTGTGAAAAAATAATATTATTTATCCTTGAAACTTTAACTTTTATTTTAAAAAAAATGTATTCATTCCATATATATATATATATAATATATATAAATTTATATATTTATATGTGTGTATGTAAATGTATATATTTATATGTGTGTATGTAAATGTATATATACAATTTAGCAATTGTTTTATAAAAGTTCTCATACAGAGTTTTGTGGAGCATATTTGATTGGACGTTGACATTAAATAAATAAATTGAAGTTAAACTCCAATTTTTTTTTAACATCAGCTTAAATCAAATATGATTTTATTGCAATGTGTGATATATATTTATATTCAATTATATATACTTAAAATAAAATTTTAATAGAAAAAAAATTCTATGCTGACTTAGCTGCCAACAGTGATTTGAAATCAAGATTTACGCATTAATTTGTGAACTATGGCTGCAATCGAATCAAAACGGCTATATTGGAATGTTACAGGTTTGGGAAAGAAAACTTGATATCAGCTGGAGCAAAAAAAATCGGTGTATTTTATATATACCGATATATTCACATATAGCTTGTTCGAGTAAGTCATAAGGCTAGTATGACTATAGTATACTAGGATCTTTTCCATTTGAACAGAAAATAAATCAAAAACTGTGAAAAACTAATTTCTTGGCGCATTGCAACTAAACTATAGCAATAAACACGACTTTAATGTTTTTTTTTTTGAAAACGTAAAATGAAATAAAAATGCTTCTAGTGACATAGTTAATGTATTAAAATATTTATGAAAATCGAAACGAAAGTGAAAGGTAGGACCAGCCTGATATGCTGATTACTGCACGGCACGCATGTCGAAATGCAAATATGCCCAAATGTAAAGCGACGCAGCAAATGAACAAGGAGTCAATATTTTTTTTCCTTTTTTTTCTTTTTTCCTTTTAATTTTTCAATTTTAATTTATTTTGCATATTTCTAAGTAAGCAACATTTTGGTGTTTCGATCTAAATCTGAATCTCATTTTTAATCTTTTTGGATATATTTTATTTTTTTATTGCTTAGAGTTAATTGAACATTAAACACGTTTCCAGATTAACCGCCCAACTAAGCCGTTCGAAGGCAACGCTGTACGCGCTGGTCACAATGCAATGCCGCACGCATATTTTAAACACCGAAACTTGCGGTGCCAGCTTAACTGCGTGCAACTAACTGTCTCAGCACATGGAACACTATTGGTTGTTGGTAGCAGTGGATAGTTCAGTGTCCTGTGCCATGTTGCCGTGTGTTTTGCAATTTGATTGAATTTTAATTTCATATCTGAAACTAAGTAAACGAAAAATGAATTCAACCTACTTCAACTTTTAGACTAGTTTAGTTCAGTTAAGTTTACTTAAACTAACTGAAGTTTACTTCGGTTCAGTTCGATTCAGTTGTCATATGTACGCGTACAATAACAGCAAAACTGCATCTTTTAGATTTGTTTTTTATTTGTTGCTTTGTTATTATGTAAGTGCCGTGGCACGTTATGATATTTGCAACTGAAATCAATGGTCTACGAAATGAGGTGCAACGCATTTATGCGATATGGAATTGTGTTGACTCTTAACATGTTGAAATACTAAATCACACATTGGCATCCTACTAAACCTACTATACCAAAGCAACTCGACAAAAAAATTTATCAAATCATGATAATGAGCCTGCCTGCCGCAAACTGTTTTAGTATACCTTAGTTATGATTTTTTGTCAATATATGTGATATACGCGATATACGCGATATACGCGATATATGCGATATATGCGTTTATAAACGTGAATTTTAAATTATTAAATTATTAAAACTTTACATTTCAGTAGTTAACACTTTGAACAAGCAAACCTTGTTCTAATTTTTCATTCGTTTGATAGAAATTACACATGATTTTTGATAGTGCAGCATATTAAGCACTTTGAGCAAACTTGTAATTTGATTAAAAATAAATAATTCTTTTTAAATAAGATATTTAATAATATTAGCATTATGCATGAACATTTAATAAGTGCATTTTTAGTGTATTTATTAAAAAAAAAATTTTTTTTTGCTATCATTTTACTATCTACTATACCAGATTTCGTATTAAGTCCTAGAAACTTAAAAATATTATGTTTCATTTCATGAGTATGGTCGACTGAAAAATACAGAAAGGTGTGTCCAAAGACTAGTTCAAAATTAATTATAATTTATTATCAGTTCCTTGCCTATTTAATAATCAATTTTTACTTCTTAAAAAATGGGATCACTTATTGAACTGAAGAGAATGGTTACAGGCTCCTCGGGGAGGTATGCAGATCTGAGGTCAATTATTGTTTAGTCTGATAAAGTGATAAATAATAAACCAGTCATGACGTAAAAAAGGATTTTGAAGATACCTTGAGTTTATAAAGAGTAAAAGTGCTCAAGTGCACTTGCTCAAATAGCTACAACATAAAGAACATTACAAAGGTTAGTTATAAACTCTACCCTGAATTAAAAATTCTAACGATACATTTAAAACGATATAGAACGATATAGAATAAAATTCTATTTATTGTCTCTATTATACATATTTTCTCAGTCATTTTGTGAACCTAAGTGTCACATAATGGCTTGACAGTAGCAGGCCATGGTGTTAGATGATATGTCGATAGCGTTTGATCTTTGGTGTTTAGATATAACGTCACTG
>NC_051846.1:216452327-216459796 GCF_002237135.1 Teleopsis dalmanni | reverse complement strand
TTGGAGTTATTGTATCAATTATAGGTTTTCAAGTTTATCCTCTTAGCATTTCAGAACAGAAAAAAAATAATATATTTATTGACTTCTCTAGCTTATCATATTTTATAATATTTTATAATAATTTCCTTTGTTTTGAAAATAGTTTATTCTAGAAGATGATCATCTAAATGGCAGCGAAGCAATTTATACATTTTTGAGTCCCAGTTCAGATCATTTAAAACAAACGATGCCATCTCCGAAAAAATCCAAATTTTCATTGTCAACCTTATTTAAAAGTGATGCTGCCAAAGCAAATGAATTAAATAAAGCAGCAGATCCATTTTGGGGTTTACATCGTGATGAGGAAGACATATCAACATATTTGGAAGGTGACACAGCAGGTGATGCAAAACTTCTAACTGATTTAGATGTTAAAGATTCTATAGCTGAACCATTATATGCACTGTTGGGAGAAATATTCGATATGGGTGGAGTTTTTAAATGGCTACGAAAGAGTATGATTTCGTTTGTACAAATAACTTATGGTAGAACAATTAATAGGTAAGTACTTAAAGTGGGGATCAGTCGATATGCAGTAGTTATTTACATTTAACCTTGAAATGTATTTAATATTATAATAAATATTTATACATTAGAAGTTCTTGACGATTTTGATTAATATAAATTAATATAAATGATTAATATAACATTATTTTATATATAAAAGAACATATTAAAATATTTGTTTTAATAAATATAAAATATTTAAAATATATATATTCAATATTTATTTTCATTTATTTAACTTAGGCAAATACGTGAATCTGTGATGGGTCTCTTTGAGGAATCAATGCTACATCATTATTTTTCCGCCATTCTAAAATCATTTTGGCCAGGAGGTGTTTTAGCTTCCGCATATCCAGTACGTTCTGATGATATGAAAGAGATGACAACAAATGCTGCAAAGGCATTACTAATGGATAATATACCGGAGGTGCTATGCAATTTGGTTGGTGCACAAGCTGCCAAACATGGTGTGCTAAAAGTCTTTGATGCTTTACAAAATCCAATTTATAATAAGCAATTATTTTACGTAAGTAATTAAAATATTTATTAATTCAATTTTAATAAAAATTTCTTATTAGGAACTACTTGAGATATTAATGATCGAATTTTTCCCTGAAATACGTCAACTTAAAGTGACAGCCAATGGCAAGACCATCAAAGTCAAAGCAACTACTACAAATGCATTTAACGCAAATGCTTTAACATCAACAACAAGTCACAACAGCAATAATCATAATCACAATCATAGTCACAATCATCATCATCATTCACAACAGCAACACCAACAACAACACCAACAACAGCATATACAAACCCATTTTGGTACAAGCGGCAGTAGTAAATAATGCTCAGAGTAGATTATAAAACCTTGTTCTTGATATTGAAATGTTTTTATAAAAAAAATTGTAATGTAAAATTATTAGTAAATAAGTAGAAGATGCTTTTGAACCATATAAAATTTTGTTGAAAATATTTATAAATTTTTATAAATGAAAAACCTGTATTTAGTACACGTTTTTCTTTTCTTCAGACAAATTTATTTTTAGCGTGGCTTTTTGATAAAAAAAAAAAATTAAAAATAAATCAGTTAAAATTTTTTAATTAATTATTGACAATTTTTGAAAAAAGTAAACTTGTTTTAATTGATAAAAAATTTTCGTTATAAATATTTTAAAACTAAACCTACGTTATCATATAATGTAATTAATATGTTGTGTTGAGTTTTCATGGCTTTTGGTATTATTTCTTATATCAATTGTACTTTTATGTTAAAAGAACGACGTTATAGTATAGTCTTGATATGTAGTGCAAATTTCAAGTTTATATAAAAAATCTTTATTTTTGCTTATGAATTTTATACATTGTTATTATATATTATAAGAATATAAAAATCTAGGAAATTTTTGTTTTTGTGAAATCATATATATTAAGTTTTAAACTCGATTTGTAAGCAGTATTAATATAAACTATTCATTTCAATATCTCGAAAAATAATACAAATCTGTACATTCCAAAGATATTATATGTTTTGACATCATATACACTTTAATTTGATGTATGTAAAATAAATTAATTTATATAAAATTTTTAAAGACAATATAAAATGTAAACATTGTAATACAATATATATAAATAGTTTCTATAAATTAAATGTATGTAATTAAATGCAATGTATTTTTAATGGTTTTTGTGGTCACAAAATAAATAAATACTCTCTATATACAAGATATGTTATGTGTACACCTAAAAAATATTATGTATTGTGTGTAAATAAAGTAAGTGTTTATGTAAAAATGATTCATAAATTTGTCTATATTTATTCAAAAAAAAAAAAAAATAAATAAAAGATTAAAATTGTGGAAGTATGATGTTACGTTTGGTTGATTTGGATGTAAGTACCGCATAGATTTTTTTATTGGATCTCAACATTTTTGGTGAATTAAGGTTTGGTTAGCTTAAGGTGCAACAAAGCTAACTTGGGTACAAATAATAACCTGTTATGACACCATAGATATTGAATCTAAATAGTGCTTGTAGTGTGATATGTCTTTTAACTTCATAAATTGAAGATCCACCGAGCGTTTAAACTGTGTTTGTGACAACTCAGGGCATAAACATAAGAAATGTTCCAAATTCTCATCGTTTTTCAGCTCTCTGCATTTTCTGTAAATTTTATTATTAGTGATTCCTATTTTAGTCAACCAGTAGACCTACGATCGATCTGTAATCCTTTTGTGAGAGCGCTGGTACGAGTAAGGTATACTTTCCTTCGTTTAATTTTGATATAACCTAGTCATTGTTTAAACCTTGTCATTGCTTGCCTTCATATTTTTTTGTTCCAACTCCCTTCGAACAAGGTTGTTGATAATCTCATATACTATTTTGTTTTTTATGAATTGGTACATAATATGTGTATACCAAATTATCTACATATTGCGGCTAACCTTTCTGTGCCTTACCTGGTCTTTAGAACACAGGAATAAACTTAATGTCGTTAGAGGTATTTGGCATTTACGTTCTTCTTATTACATTTATTCCAATTTCTACCATTTACCATAATTTATACTCTTTTTATTTCCCATTAATCATACAACATTCTTTTCTTTTTGTCTTCTAGGCCAAAGGCCAAATACTATTGGAATCTTAAGTAAGGGTTTAAGAAAAAAAACTGGACTTCATATATAAGAGCCAAAATTTTTCTATAAATAAAGATTATTGAACTTTTGAGCTATTTTTGTATTACTGTTAATGAATATCCTTTTTTAATAAAACTTCCACAGTTAATATATAATTTTTTGGTATAAAAAATATTTATTAAATTAACTCCCAGTCCTTAACAACAAATTTAACTACATGATTTCACATTAAAATTAATTAATAACAAAATGACTAAATGCATAAAACTATTGTAGGAATTTACAAGTCTGAATCAACGCCTGTGTCCAAAAAGTCGTTAACGAGACGCATGGCCTTTCGTGGTAAAAGACGTCCAATTTTGTCAACATGAACGAAATGGCGTGGTATACTGGCTTCTTCAAGACCAGTACGTTGGGCACTGATAATTGAGGCAGCAGCATCGCTTGGTGTTACCAATTTCATTAAATTGGGGAAACGATAACGTGGTTTCTTACAGAGACCAGTATCCACCATGTAAGGATAAATAGAAGTCAATTTAATCTGTAAGAGTTAATATATAGAGAATTATTAATTCAGTGTATTATACAATAATTAAAAAGTATTTACATTGTTGTTTGGATTATTATGGCGGAGTTCTTCAGTTAAAGCAGACATGATACCGCGTACTGCGAATTTAGTACCGCAATATGGCACTAAGTTAGGTAAGCCGAAAAGACCAGCACATGATGATAATGCGACAATGTTGCCTTGGTTTCTTTCAATCATTTCTGGTAAGAAGGCTTGAATGATCTGTAAATATACGTCAATAAAGAATTTACTTTATAGTATCTTTATATACATAAAATATAGTATATATTGTTTCGGGTATTTAATTATGTTTCTCAAAAGCAATTTATTTTATAGTTTGATATATGTATAATGTGTGTTATATTAAGAGACATACCCAGAAGTGTGCGATGACATTGATTTCGAACATATTTCTTATTTCAGTCTCAGTAGTTTGTAAGAGAGGATGGCAGGGCATAATACCGGCATTATTGACAATAATTGAAATGAATCCATGTTCCTTTTTGATTTTGTCAGCCAATTCGTTGATATCATTACGATTCATTACATTGCAACTGTAAGTATAGGTAATATTGTTGTGATCATTCTTCATAATACTATTAAATCTCTTAGAATGGAAATTCTTTTAAAGAGTTTTTCACTTACGTGTATGCGAAGGCTTTTCCACCACTAGCTTTGATTTCCTTAACTGTTTGTTGATTGTTCTTCTCGTTAATATCCCAGCAAATAACTTTAGCACCAAGTTTGCCATATTGCAAAGCTAATTCTTTACCAATCCCATGACCTGTACCTGTGACTAACACTGCTTCACCTTGCACATTAGTCTCTTCTTTTGGTAGGAATGTCTGAATGATTGATTGAACACAGGTGAACCAGAATTTGATTTGCAATACAATAATGTCAATAACTAGGACGACAACACTGTAAAGGTCAATTCCGTTGGAGCTAAAAGTAAATGAAAATATATTTAGAGATTTTAAGTAATTTTAAGAGAGATCAAGAATTTTATATATTAAAAAAATATTTAAAAGGATATAAAAAGTTTAATTTTATAATTTAATAATATAATTTTATAAACATTGTTATTATTACTCGGACGCTTTGAGTGATATTGCTTGTTTCACCAGAGAACAGTAGTAGGTAGCTTGCATCAAAGGTGGATTGTAGGAAAAGGGATGAAAAACTCTTTCTTTATAGAATGTTCGATGAATAATATTTGTAAGGTACATGAAAGGTTAACAAAAAGCATTTGCAAAAGTTTTAAGGTTAAAAGTTTTTAGGATAGTAAGCTCCTTAAGCTCCTTAAACTGTTTTTGAGATATTTGGATTTCTATGATTGAACACTTTTTTGGGATAGACGTCTTCTTCACGCCATCGATTTTGGTCAATTTGTTTAATGGACGCTCTTACGCGCTTTTATTAATTTCTTGCAAATAGTAATCATCTCCCGATATATCGTTTAACTTACTTAACTCAGTATCTAGTTTAGGAAAGCTATGAAGACAATTTTCATTAATGTCTGACTATTTAAAAAAAGACTTCGTTTCTATAAATTTTATTGTGAACATATTTACTAGGTATATGCATTGCAATTATGTAGAAAATTCATCTGCCCATAAAGTTTTAAAAAGTTGTATGGTACATTTGGCAAAAAGAAAGTAGTTAGATATAAACCAAGGAAAAGCCAGATAATTGATAATATAGTAGGGACCCATAACAAGAAAAAATTGAACATAGTTAAGCCCTGACTTAACAAACGCCAAAATCCTAATAGACGACCTAAACAAAATGGATGTAGTTGATTGAAGAGCATTAATCTTTTTTAAGCAAATTCTTTTAAATATAAACACATAATAATTTAATCAATATTGAATCTTTAATAAATTCTTTTAATCACTATATACATATAAGAAAATATTTTTAACAAAATTTTTTAATCAAGTTCAATGTTATCTTATCAGAAGGCTAAATGTTTTCTCTTCGGTTAGGGTCAGTTGTAAACACAAAATATTTACCAGAACGCTGTTGTTTTCGGTTCTATTCTATCTTATCATACAGATATAATTTATATGGTATATGGTATACTTGTTGAAAAACTACCACGATACATAATTAATTATTGAAATATATTTGTAAGTACAAGCGGATAATGTGTTATCGTTTTATTATTTCATAATCGACAAATCCAAAAAGGTTATTTAGTATTATAATAAAATTAGAATTTAGTTCAAGTTTGAACTGAGAACGCATTTTTCACGATAAGTAATATCAAGTAATATTTTTAAATTTATCAATGTTGTTCTATAAAAATGTTTAGATTATAAACCAAAACTACAATATTACTTATGTTACTTATTAAAATAATGTAAAAAAATCATTTAGTTTTAATTTAGAATGAAAAAGTATTTATAATAAATTAAAATATAAATAATTTAAAACGTATATTAGAAGTAAAAAGTGATGTAAGGGTTAAAAGCGTGCGCTACAAAGGAGGAGTGATGCGAATATATAGCCTAACCTTCTCAATTGTCAACCCCACCTACCCTGGGGCATCCTGTTGTTTACATATAACCTGAAAACATATACTTGTAAGGAAATTCTCTAAATATTGCATACTAATCCTATCTTCAGGGTAGCAAATAAGGAGATCTGGCCCTCCAGGTTGATCGCAAGGCCAGCAACCTTGGAACGGAAATATTTTACCACTACACACTGGACTATAGCCAAATAAGAAGAATATGATTACAAGTAAAAAATAGGTAGTATGTATTTATGTGTTTTTTTCAGATTCACATCAGTAGACGCGTTTAAAACATAAAACATTTAAAATGTCGTTTAAACCAATTCCAAAATTTTTTTACATTATGTGTTTAAACTAGTAAAAACGATATATCGCATAATTTTATAGCATCAACACATCCTGAAGAGGTGAGGAAAGAACTCAAATTATTTCCCTAATTAAAAACTTTTTACTTGATAAATAATGAAATAAAAACAAGCAATTCCTTTATGAATGTATGAATTTATATATTGCATCTATGATAACATTATATTATATATATGATATTAAGGGTAGTGAAATTTAAAACTATGAAAATAACTGTACTTAAGTCTGAACATAACACAAAATGGCATCTTCACATAAAAATATTATATAAAGACCACCATTAAAAAGTTGATTTAACTTTAAGATCTAAAAAATTAGATCATTGATCAAAAAAATTAGATCATTAATCAAAAAAATTACATCATTGAACAAAAAAATTAGTTCATTACATCTAAAGGCCACCATTAAAAAGTCGGTTTAACGGAATGATCGAAAAAATTAGACATTGATCAAAAAAATTAGATCATTGATCAAATAAATTAATCATTGATCAAAAAAAGTCGAACATTACATTAAAATTGACTAAAGTTCTTTCACACGCACATCAGCAAGCTTCCCTAACCTTAACTAAAAGATGTTTCGACAAAACCATAGAAATAGGTTACATAAAGTTTTTCATTTAGGGGACTATTGGTACCTATTTTTATATTACAATCATATATTGGTCACATATTTAGAAGTGCAATACCATACAGGTGGATATAATCGATAAATGAATAAAATAGATTTGCTGTAAAATATAATACTCATAAAAATAGTTTTCAGAAATGAGTATAATATATATATATATATATGTATATGTATATAGCAAAAAAAAAAACGATCTGGGTGA
>NC_051846.1:216439720-216452227 GCF_002237135.1 Teleopsis dalmanni | reverse complement strand
TAAACATTACTTTTAATGTTTAAATGTAATAAAATATTTTTTTATATTACAAAGAAAAGTCTTTGACCATGAATTTCAAAAGTAAAAAAGTAGTAAATACTTTCCAATTTTCAAGATTTTACAAGATCTTTAAAATTTAATCCCATTCAATCAACCTAAGAAATTATTACAAATTATATAGATGTGTATGGAAATTGATTGGATATACACACGAGTAATACTCAACATGTTTTATTTTATAATTCTCACTTACTTCACTGAACAAATCCTATAAAAATGTTGCTGAATGTTACAAGTACTGTACTTGTTTAGTTTAATATAAAATATTTAAATAGAATCTGTTTACTTCTTATGGGACCTCCGCCTGCTTTTAATGACTATACATAATATTTGGCATTCATTTTTTTTGTTTTATTGACTTAAGTTTAAAAAATATTTTTGAATTAGTAAATCATAGAAATTCAATCAGAATTGTATTAATGCATATGAAAAATGGTTAAATATACGTAGGAGTGTATTCAATGTATTTTATTTTATAATTCTTATTTACTTCAGTGAACAAAGCATATAAATATGTTAATTAATGTAATACGTTGCATTTATTTAGTTTAATAGAAAATATTTGAATAGATTCGAATTACGATTTCGTCCGGTATCAAAGCACTGTCTACGTTTATATATAGGCGTTGATTAGATATACATGACATTTATTTAATCCTAATCCTGAAATGAAATCCTAATCTTAAAGTTTTTAAATACAAAAATGTTAGTTCTAATGCGAAAACGTTCTTCACAATTTTTTTATATATTGCAGGTGAACATATCCCAAAACTGCTAAATTTGGCTAAAAATGACATATATTTCCCTAACCTTGTCTATGTTAAACCAAATGGTATGGCCTAAACAAGATCTCTTGGACAATTTTTTTTATAAAATTTGGCTAGAAATGACATATTTCCCTAACCTTGTCTATGTTAAACCAAATGGTATAGCCTAAACAAGATCTCTTGGACAATCTTTTTATATTACGGATAAGCATATCTCAAAACTGCCAAATTTAAACAATATGTAAGAAATTGTTCATTATTATAAACTAGAAAAATAATAAATACGTGAATAAATTTCATAGACAGTTATTAATGTATAACCATTTTTAGGTATATAAAGCATATATAACTTAAGTATTACATCAAAATTAATTTTTATAAAAATAACTTATGAAGAAGCAAATTACGAGTGAGGTGTGTTAGTTGAATTTCTTAAGAAAAGACCAATACTTAAGCATCATTTAATTTGTTTTGAAGTTATCCGATACGATAAACAATATAGATATAAGTAATAAAGTTATATTTTATGACAAAGGTACAGACAGGCATTTTGACATAAAAGTATCTAAGTTCTTTTAAAAGGTGTGGCCGGTCATTTTTATGTATAAAAGTATCTGAAATCCGCGACTTTTAGGAAAAAATTTTTTAAAAATAATTTCAGGTTTTAATAAGTCACTTCTCAGCATTCTGGCCCTTAATAATAATACTTATTAGTTATTAACACAGTTCATATACAAACATACACATAAAACCCCTTAACCTATTTTTACAGCCAGTGTGAACAGTGGTCACTTTTATTGAATTGCCTTTTCTTATGAAATTGTTGGGGAATCTTTTTATATAAATTTTAAAGCCGTCACCCAGCCAATCTGTAGAAAAACAAAATTATAAATAAAAATTTAAAAAAAAATGCGTTTATCTGTTATTTTCTTCCAACAGCAGAAGTTTTTTGTGGTTATTGTTGTTGTTGCTGACGATTCTGTTGACAAAAGATAATAATGTCAGCAATAATAAAACGGCCCGAAGAAACGCAATTGTACACAAGCTACTTTTTTTATTACTTAGCAAAATTATGGTTATTATTCTTGTAATGCCCTACATTCCTTAAGTTCATATTGAGTTTATTTAATGAAATTGGCAAAAAACAAACAAGCATCAATATTTTCATTCGGATTAAGTCTAAATAATACTGCATTGGTGCCATACACCTTCACTGCTTGCTGCCACGTAAAAGGGAGCCAGTCACATTGTAGTTTGCATATATCAACTGCTAATTGAGATGCACATATAGTATGCAAATGTCTCGATAATAACAATGGCATCATTTATTTTGCCAATCTCAAATTAAGGTGTGCTACTCGATGATTCTGCCTCTACATTTATACAATACTTGGATTATGGCTTTGCTTTTATATTAAAAAACTTTTTCCATTAAGTAACGCCATTCATTTCTTACTTATTTAGGACGTGTGCGAGTTAGGCTAAGTTGCGTTCTAAATGAGGGAAATTCTAAGTTGAGCCGATAATGTCTTGATGTATCGATACGTGTTGATAAATGGCTAAATGTGTGCAGTGCAAAAAATCCCAAAAAAATTCCCATTTGGTTTAGCATCAACTTAGCCTAACTCGCACACGACCTTAGTTGATACGAATATTGTAACATTGTATCTCAACGCGAAATGCAGTAAGGCACTTTTACCAATTCTTATCTGCAGAAGAAGGTTAAATTGTAGCTCACTTATTAGCTGTCATAACCGACACATTTATCCAAACGTACAACTGCTTTTACTGTGGGTTAGTACTTCTGACTTCACTCACTCACAGCCTCTTTTTCTACAACTACGAGTACTCGTGCTTGTAACCGCAAGTAGCGAAATCTTATTTGCGCAAAAAAAAAATGTTCAGTTGACACGAATCCCATAATTTAGGTCTTCGTCACAGAAAATCTAATTGTGGGAATCCAAATGCTAGAATAAACTATAGGCAACGCTCTTTAAGTGGAAAAATTTAATTTTTTATAATGGCAGACAACATTGTTAAGTTCTTTTTTTTTTGATAGAGTGAAATATTAACCAGATTTTCTATATAAGCTTAAATGTAGTAACAACAATTCGGTATTATGATCTTATTCAGTATATATGGGCTTAAAAACAAATCAAATATTTTATATTTATTTTCATTAGTAACAACTTTAACATAAATATATTACAGAGGTTTTGGTCAAACACCCACTAAAAATAATAAAATAAAAATTTATACAAAATAAGTAGAGTACTGGCTCTCACAGAGAAGGGAACACCATTACCATTATTGATTTTTTGTGTTACTTACCGAACTTAGCTGAACAGAACGTGCCTAGGCTCTCAAATAAAAGCCGAAATGTCGACTGTTGAGCATATCGTAACCTTGAACGAGAATAGGAATTTAGGTACCTAGCAATCTTCTGCTGACCTAGATCAATGCCGAAAATGAGGTCCATTCTCTTTACAGCAAAAATATAATACAGGCCATGATGATCCAATAGGTAACCTGCCAATAATTTCAGTTCCATTGCATACAGAATGGAAAACCTTCGAAGCTCTTTCATTTTTTTGAGTCAATTATTTTAACATTTGATAAGATAAAGGCCTTCGCATGCCTAAATCTTCATCCAATATTTTCCAAATATAATCTAATCAATCAATCAAATAATCAACTATATTGACATTATTTTTTACTCCCGAAGTATAGTTTTATAAGAATTTATAAGTCTGTGAAAAAAGGTTTACTTTGACAGAAATGTTTAAGCAAATGTTAATGTTGATTAGCTAATCTGGAACCCAACATGCTAAAGCCTTTCCCATGCCTAAATCTTCATACAATATTTCCCAAATATAAGCTAACGAAATGACTACAGCCTAAGACTGTTTCTCATTTTTTTTTAATTTTTCTTTTGAAAATTTAATGAATCATCACATATTTAGAATTACTCTTAACATCTCCAAGAAAGCCTTAAGTCAAAGTTGGAAGAAATAATACCATATAATATTAAAGAAAAAACCAAAACACATCCAGGATTATAGCGCTAAATGAATATGATAACGATATATATATATATTAAGAATATATCTCGATTACGATCTATTTTTAAAAAAAACTTATTGATCTTAACATGGAAGTACGGTTAAAAGCTTTTTGATATCTGCCATTTTAAAAATCTAAACAAGAAAACGCTTTACATACCTATATTTTAAGTCTATATTTATATAATTAAATTGATTTTATTTTTTTTGTTTTTTACAGTCATGACGGTGTAATGCCTATGATACCACTTGGTTTAAAAGAAACGAAAGAAATTAGTTTTATGGATCCATTTTCGGATTTTATTTTGGAACACTATAGTGAAGAGCCTTCTATATACATGGATGCTATTGCTGATATAACAGATACAAGACAGGTAAACATATATTAAAAATTTATATATGAAATATTGATTAGGTTAGGTTATACCGGCGATCCCTAGGGCCTATTGGTCTAGGATACCAGGTCTATTGGCCTATTATGTTACCGTATAATAAAGAAACTCGGGGTTTAAAACCGCCTAGAACCTTTGACTTACATATAATATTTAATATAGTAAAATATTTAAGAAAATATAAATATATACTGTTATATATACAAATATATATTGTTATACTGATATAAATATGTAAATTTATATTGGTTTAAATATAAATATATATTGTTATATATATAAATATATATATATGCTATATATATAAATATATATTGTTATATACTTATATAATTGTATTATATTTCTGTTATGTTATATTTTAATATAACAGTTTTATTTACTAAAAACTTTATAAAATAAAACAATTTATACAGTATACAATATATATAATAGTTAATAATAGACAAATGGTTAATATCACTGAAGACGTCTTGAATGTCAAAACTTTATTTTTATAATGTCGCAGTTGTAGATTACTGTTTACTAACATACTCTATACTAAAATTAGAACTTTATAGTGCGAGAGTTAATATTTGTCGTTTACTTTACTTCATTATTAGTGCGGCGTTACTGTAGTCCTGCCCATTACGAAATATAACCGTTTTTAGACTTATATCCTAAAATATTGGAGCTTTCGTCACTAACGTTCTATTTAGTTCCTTCCCCTCCCATTATGCGACACCACTCCTTTTTTATCAATTCATAAAAGTAATACTAGTTCTCCCTATATTATATGCAATTGTCTATATTATTCTCTGTTCTTTTGCAACTCTCATGCAAAAGAAAATAATAATAAATAAATAATTATATAAAATTATTAATAAAATTAATAATTATATATTTAATTATTAATTTTTTTATTATATTATATATTTTTTGTTTTTCATTTTAATTTTCTACAGGCTTCCAAAACACCTTCACGTGATGCACAAGGTGTTGCCTTACTCTTCCGGTATTACAATCTATTGTACTACGTCGAAAGAAGATTCTTTCCGCCTGATCGAAATTTGGGAGTATACTTCGAGTGGTATGATTCACTAACAGGTACGTTATTGGACTTAATCATTGATTATTCTTATTTCGTTTATTTAAATTGATTTTTATAATTCTAGGTGTTCCCTCCTGTCAACGCACCATTGCATTCGAAAAGGCATGCACACTTTTCAATTTGGGTGCAATTTACACACAAATCGGTGCAAGACATGATCGCACAACTGAAAAGGGACTCGATGCAGCTGTAGATAGTTTCCTACGTGCTGCTGGCATTTTTCGGCATATTTACGATACTTTCACAAATGCACCATCCATGGACTTGAAGCCACAGGTACTCGACGTATTGGTTTCATTGATGTTGTCACAAGCACGTGAATGTCTATTTGAAAAATTGCAGCTACAAATTGAAGCTTTGGGCTTAACGGAATCGAGTCATGTGAGTTTAAAAGACTAATAACTAATGGTATATAAACTTTTTAATGACTTTTGGACTAAATTTTGTACTTATTTTATGCATTTTGTTTTTATTTATTTTTTAATGGTTTAATTATTTTTCGTGTTTTATTTATTTTTATAGCTTTTCAAAGATTTAGCTGGTGAAGCAGCACAACTAACATTGGAATACAATGAAATGCACAAAAATATACAAACAAATGATACACACACATATTTGCCGGAATGCTGGGCTGGTCTAGTACCGCTTAAAGCTGAATTCTACAAAGGTGAGTTGTAAATCTTGCTTCCATGGGCATCCATGCCCAATCGGCACGTTGACTGCCTTGCCGTTGAATTGTTTACGAGGCGTATGTATATGACTTCTTAAGCAGTACGGCGTCAATAATTTAACAATTGAATTTCAATTTAAATTTCAATTTCAATTACATTTACAACTGCTGTTGCTGTTGTTGTTGTTTTCATTTTTATAGCATTGTCTCATCATTACGAAGCTCGTAGTATTGATGCAGCTGCAGACAAAACATCTTTGAGCACAAAAAAGAGTCAAGCTCCCTCATCGAATGAATCTTTTATTGGTAATGCGCGGGAGGCTTTGCGCGCAGCGGCTGCCATTGATGAAAGTGAGGAGGATTGTGCTAGTGCCGCAGCTATGAAACGCACCCATCTTAAAGAATCTTTGGCTAGTCATGAAGAAGCGCAACGCTTGCAGCGCATGTGTCGGTATTTGAAGGTAAGCGGGTTTTATTCAATATCCAAAGAAATATTTCCAATATTGCCGCCTGCATTTTTATATAAATTGGGTTCGGTTTGCTGATTTTTAAATATTTAAATATATAATTATTAATGAATTAACATTGATAAATGATATTAACCCAACCTACTGTAATAAGAAGGAAACGTGTGTCATCATTGACTGAAAATATCACATTTATTTATTCACATAATTAAATAAGTTAAAGCTAAAAAAACTGGTTTACATTAAACGGTCGTGTTATAGCCGGAAGGGATGGAACTGCTGGTATCTTCGCTGTTAGTATACGAATTCAGCACATAGCAACCTGGGTAAACAAAAGACTGTGCCAAAAGAAGCCGGTTACTTGTAGTTCCAAACAGTAACTTGGTTCTAAAAACAACTGAATATAAGTAAAAAAGTCTCGAATGAATACCGAAGACTAAAACACACTAACTACTCCTGTTGGAGTTTCAATGTTCGACAAGAAACCGAATCAAACACGTTTACCAAACCGAGCTAATGTCATAGAGCTTAATACCACCGGTTCAAAAACCAAATTACTAGTTTTTAATTTTAAATTTATTTTTATATCTTCTATTATAATATAATCTGTATATTAATATAACCTCTAACATTTAATAGTATAAAAAATAAATTTTTTTATCTACAAATGGTCATGATTCTTTAAAAACTTTTGAAATGTAGTTTTTCTCTTTTAATCTAAATTATTATTTTCACATTTTTAGAACAAAACCTCTCTAATACAAGTCATAAAGGAAGCATTTTATAAGACGCAAGATGAATATGAAAAATTTATGGAAGAAATACCTGAAAGAGAAATTGAAGAGGATTTCGATGTTCTTGACGTGGCAGTTGAAGGTATTGAAATTTTTCCAATTTAAAATAAGACAGATTTTAAGATATATTTTATATCTTATTCATTTAATAGCTTGCTCAAAATTCACACTTTCACTTACGGGTCCAGATTTCACTTCACATAAAGTTGAAGATCCATTCAAACGCCTTGGTCCAATAGCCATATTTTCTGCACGTCGTTACTGGACAGCGCCACGTTGTGTACGCTTACAAAAAGGCTCTAGTTTATATCACGAAAGCACAATATATCAGTGTCACTGTCCGACACCGCATAACGAACATAAAGAGGATTGCGCACACTATAAAGATGAAATTGATAGCTTCGGTTTTCATGTACGTGGCGATGCACCAGTAATAATAGCACACGTGGAAATAAACTCTTTAGCGGATGTAAGTACTTATATACAAATATATGTATGCATTATATTTAAATATATTATATCTATATCATATCTATCTATTATATATAAAATATTATATGTTACTTTTACAGTTGGGTGGCATTAAAGAAGGTGATTTTATTGTGGAAATTGCTGGTATTGATGTCAAATGGTATACACACCAACAAGTTGTACGTTTAATACAGTCATGCGGGTCGTCGCTAGAGTTAAAGATTATAACACCTATGGATCGTAATTACTTGAAGGTACTTCACTATATAAGATAAAATTAATTTAACTTATAACACACTATTGTCAATTTTTATAGCCACTTTCATCGAAAGGTTCCATATCCACACTTTCAGCAGCAAGTTCATCAGGAGTTTCGTCAGGCTCATCCAGTCCCACAGGCACAACAACCAAACCGAAAATGCGTTGCAAAGTATCAAACAAGGGTGGACGTTTAGGTAGCTTGTCTTCAAGCTCTTGGAATCCATTCAGACGCACACCCAGTTTAGCAAAAATATTTTAGTTGGAAGGGTTCTACTTCTGCAATTTGTCTGCATCACAATTTGTAAAAAATTTAATCGGTGGCCATTTAAAAATTTCTTTTCAAAAAAAAAAAATCAAATATTAATTTAAACATTATTTTATTATAAACTTTAAAAATTATATATATTTTATTATATATTTAAAATTTTTTTTTAATTTGTTTTGGAATAAAACTCAAAAAAAATATTTAATTATATTTTAATTTACTTTAATTTTTGTTAATTTCGTTTTATTTTCTGTTAAATGGAAAATATTTTAAAAATTGTAAATTAATTATTGCAAAAATTAAAGAATTAAACTTAAATTTTATCTTTATTTTATTTTCTGAAAATACTTACAAAAAAGTGCTTCCCCAGCTTAATTAAAAATTAATTAAAATAAATAAATATATCTATAAATATATATATACATATATATTGTAGTTATATCTTTATATAACTAATATATGTAGTAAGAGTTACAAATATACACAAAATTAAATTTTTGGAACAAAAAAATACAAAATATATTTGTTAATTATATTAAATATACATAATATATTTTATTTTTAAAAAAGTCATAAAAGTAAATCATTTTAATTTAGTTCATACTATATATATATGGAAATATATATATGTACATAAAATATAAAATTATAGTTAAGTTTATGTAATGTAAATTTTTATATTTGTATTATACAAAATTATATTTTTTTTTTTGGAAATTTTAAATATAATAAATATTTCAGAAAAACAAATAACTGTTTTTATATTAAAAATGAAAGTAAAAATAAATTGTATATTCATTTTTACATATTTTAATCACAATCATATCTAAAAAAAATATATGTATTGTTGAAAAGATAATAGCTAAATAAATGGATATATATGGATATTGAGATAACAGTAATACACGTATATGTGCGAATCGAATTGATAATATTTTTAGTAAGTTATTATTAAATTTTCTATTTTTATAATGCAATTTCGATCATCTGTAATGAAATCTTACTTAGGTATCTGAATTCTTTAAAAACTGTTTCGAAATGCAACTTAAATCACATGTACAATAACCACATATCCACAGCAAGCACATGAAGGACCAAGCATCTATCTAAAGAATATTTTTAGATTTGTGTCTCTATGCACATTTTATTGAGAACCTTCAACTGTTCTTAAAGTCCTTAACACAAAGGACATGAGATACTTTATTTTGCATATCATCAATTTAGAAGATAAATGGAATGATAAAACACATAATTAATGAATTTATTCCCGATATTATTTTATTATTATCTAATATTTTTAACCTTATTTACAAAAAAAAATATTTATTAAAATAAATAATAAAGCGGTAAACAATAGAAATGTTTCACAAAATTTTTAAATTTACCCTAAGTTACAAGATCTTCATCATCATCAGAATGACAATTGGTATCCGAACTTGATTTTCTTCAACAAATCTCTAACCCAAGTTTGATTGTGACCAAATGTCATTTAGTGACCTCTAAATAATCGTTATTAGCTAATTTCAGATTTTGCCCAAGAAAACTATGTAACAATATTTCGGAAAGGGACATTAGTCTCAAAAGAAATAAGGTTTTACTATTACAATCCTGTAATCTACAGATAATCCACTCATTGATTTATTTATTATTATTATAGAAAAAGCAGTAAATAGTGTATAGCTCTCCATTAATAATATTGAATACATAAAGGATAGAATCATGAAATTATTTACGAAAACTGACAGACTTACCAATACCGCATTATCGCATCTCAGAATAATTATAGGCTCCTCGAGGAGGTATGCAGATCTGAGGTCAATTATTGCTTAGTCTGATGAAGGATAAACAATACTCCAGTCAAGGCGTTGAGAGGGGTGTGAAGAAAGCTCGCAGTTAATAGAGAATAAAAGTGGTCAACTGCACTGACTCAACTAGCTTCACCATAATATGAAAGTTTGACAAAAACTTTTGTATCACTGCAAACATGTTTCTTGATTTATCTAGAATTTCAATTACATAAAACCAATTGATCTCTTAATTAAATCAAATACTTAATTTGATTTTTATTCATAAAGGATATCGAGTGATTCAAATAAATCTTTAAAGGAATATTTGAAGTCCAGCATATCGTTCTGATAGAATATAAATTGCAATAGTTTTAAGTGTGTATAATGCAGTCTTAGCATGAACATACACAATCTCAATTTCTTTCAGTGGTCTATCTTTGATATATTTTTCAACGCCACTGATTTCTTTATCTTTCTATATGTTTTCATACCCGACAAACTATAGCGTTCTTCACATATGACTTAATAAAATATTCTGGAGAATATGAAATTATCGATAATTGGTAAAGTAAGCATAAAAAAAATATATTCAATTTTTTTTTTCAATAAAGACGATTTTTATTTTAATAATTATTTTTAATTTTTTTATAATTTTTATGATATTTTTATTAGTTTTTTATTATAATTTCACATTTTCAGTTACTATAAGATTTCACATTTTTTAAACTTAATACACAGTAATAATGCATAAAATTAATTTAAAAAATTATAACTACAATTTTTTTTTTATTTTATAGTTCATCCATAAGTTTATATGTATATAATTCAATTAATAATTTATTAATTCAGTTAGAATTTGGGCTGATGTTACGTTTACGGAAATTCATGTTTATGAGAAATATTCGGATTTATAAAATACGACACAAAATATTTTTTATTTATTTAATATTTTTTTTAGTTTTTTTAGTTTTTTTCTGATTTTTTGCTAAATTTTTATTTACTAATTTTTTATTTGTCATTTATTTATTTTTTTTTTTATACATAAAGTATTGAAATTACACACACATACATGAAAATACTCAATGAAACTAATTATAAATATTAATTATTTTCTTTTTACTTTGCTAACTTTACATTTTCTAATTATTTTTATATTTCATTAATGAGTCAAATTCTAAAATTATTATTTAAGAAACACTAACACAGTTTTTTCTAAATGTTAGAAATATACGAAAGAGTGAAAGAAAAAACTTAAACTTATTTGAATTTGTTTTTTAAACTATGTTAAAAAAAATATTTTTCATAAGTAAAAAAAAATTAATAAAAATATATATAGTGTTTATTAAAATAAAAAAAAGGAAATTTCATAATTTATAAAAAAATAAAACCACAAATCGTCAAATAATATAATTTTATATTAATTATTGAAATAATATTACAAATTACATTTTTAAATTAAAAACTATTTATAAATCAAAATTATAATTACAAATATAATTTACAAAAATACAGTTAGTAATGTAACATATAATTATTAATTTTCACAATTTTTTTAAGGGTTTATATATATATTTTTTTAAGTTTTTTTTTTTGTTCACATTTATATTAAAATTTTCATTTATACTTAAACTTAGCACTAAAAACAGACACATTTATATATAAATTTTATTCAAATTGTATTTCTTTTTATATTTTTTATGTTGAAAACAGTTTTAAGTATATTTGTATTTTTTTTGTTTTTTTTTTAATTTTCATTTTAAAAATGCTTCTAAAAGTTTTATAATTTCAGTTATTGTTGTACACACAGTCACAGATATACTGCAAATGTACTTAATATATTTTTATTTTATTTTTTATATATAATACTGCAAATACGACTAGACATTTATAAATATAAATACATTTGTAAAATATTTTTTTATATTTCTTTATATTTTATTAAATTTTACCGTTGGGGTTTGCTGTTTTCATAACACTGAAATATTATTTTCGTTTTTATTTATAGATATTTTTAATTACTAAGATTTTGAAATATAAATATGAAAACATAAATAAATCACAATTTATATAAGATTCCGATATTTACTGCGTTAGTATGTAATGATAGTTTATGCGATTTAAAAAATATAAATTTAAATATTATTATATATAAATAAAAATTAAATAAGTTAAATTAAATTAAATAAATTAAATTGAAATTACAAATAAAATTAAGGAATCAAAATGAAATATTTTAAAAAATATAACTTAAGCATTAGAAAAATGCATATATATATCATATCAAAAATATTAAAGAGTATTTTAACATTATTCAAACATATTCACACAGATCTGAAATATATATTTTAGAACCTCAAATTATAAACTTAATAATTACAAAATTTAATAATTTCTTGTAATTATTATAATAATGTCAACTTT
>NC_051846.1:216416160-216439620 GCF_002237135.1 Teleopsis dalmanni | reverse complement strand
AGCGCTGAACTCAACTGCAACAGATTTTTATGTTTTATTTTTATGTTAAGAATTATATAGAAATAAAAATAAGAATAAGGTTATTAAACTGAAAGAAAAAGTGGACACAATTGCGTTACCTACCATAAACAAAAAAAAAAACTAAATAAAAATTATTTTTCCACTGTCCGTCTGTCAATTGCTTAAGATGTACGCAATTGTAATTACCCAAAAAAAAAATTTATTCAAGTGCGTGAATTTAATTTTCTTCCTCAAGAAAACTACCTTCTCTATCTTCCGTTCAGGTGAGTTTAGGCATCTCACTTTTGTGTAAATAAGAGTTTCATAATTTTATTTTTTTTTGTTCAACATGTGCGTGTTTTTATTATTTATTGCAAGAAAATAATGACAATACTACTTAGAGGTACTCACTGACAATTTAAGGAAAAATATATATTCCCACACCTCACACTGTGCAGGGATTTTCTTCGTTCATCTTCGATTGAGAGTTGAGGCGCACATATGTTTTCCATTTTGCTGAATCGCAGGTTTGTTGCTTGAGTCTTTTGTTTTGTTTGATTGCTGTTCCATTTGTTATGGAAGCTGCTTATTTGACATTAAATCCCGTTTGATATGAAAACTAAAATTATTTAAAACTGCAAAACTTTAACTAAATTTTGTATTTATTTATCTTTTTTTAATATAATTTTTTGCTCATCGCTAAAAATAACTGCACTTTGCCCTTTCAATTTTTTGCGCTTCGTGTGGCGTTAGCATCTTCACTTTTTAACAGTTTTACTTTGAAAACTGCTTGTGTTTTATAAATAGAATTTACGTTTTTAAGTACATAAAGTTCATTTGAGCTTTAAATTTTAATTTGCATTAAACTTAAACCATCATGAAATCGTTAAGTTTGACTTAAAATTTATTAAAGTCACGTTTAAGCTTGGCTGAGAAAGTATTTTAGGCAATAGCTCGGTTGTAAGTTTATCAATCGCCTGAGACGATTACACATAAAAAGACCCTAGCTGATTTAGTTAACTGATACTCTGTCTTAGATTAAATTAAAGAAATGAATAAAAAAAAATTTTAAAGGTAGATTTGTTTCTCGAAATCCATCTTCATGGTAGATACTTATTAATAAAATCAAAATTAAAGATCAAAAGTTAGTCATAACTATATTGGGCAATCTGTATTTTGGAAAAAATGTAGATTGAATTATTTTAATTTAAATTGAATTTGCATTTTTGGTGCCAAATTTTTTGACAGAAAGTAATGTTTGCTCAGGTATAGTTGGTCTTAATTATCAGTAACTAATATGAAAATGTCAGCGACATAATATAGTATAATTTCATTTATATATACATTTTAATTGGTAGGGCTATAGCCTCTTTAACTTCCATGCATATCTGACTATGGATAGCAGTGTTGTGTGATATAAGGATTGAATACGTCTCAATTAACTTACAAAGCTGTTTTGATTCCACATACTTCATAATTTTGGGTGAAAAAAAAAGGATTTTAAAACCTGTCAGATGTATTGATAAATGCAAGTATTTGGCTAATATTAGTGTTAAATATATTATTGACTCAGTTGTCTCAGTTTAGCTCTATCGCGGACATATATCTACAGGGTTGTTCCAGCCTAGATCTATGTCGACGATAGAGCGGAAAATACTGGTATATTATACTCCAATATCGTGTAAAAACACTATTATATTAGGAGCTTCCAAGTCGATCCTGTGAGTTACGCTAGAAGTTTTCTCATTGAAGTATTTATTTATGACTATTATATTAGGTGCTTCTAATGCAATGCTGTGGATTACACCAGAGGTTTTATTTCATATTTTAAAATAAACAAGTATGTAGGCTTGGTTATCGAAGAAATAATAGATCAGTGCCTTTTTAGACTGTCACAAAAAATTCTCATGATTCAACCTTTTGCGGCGTCGGTTCGGATTAGGGATCAAGAAGGAAGGATTTACGTTATCTCTCAAGGATTCTATCAAACCTCTTGTATTCCTCACTTGTGTTCTGCTATATTTGCATTTATGACATAACATCAATCTGCCACTTAAAAGTAACCATTGAAGCACAACGTCCGAAAAGTGGACCTCCACAATGCCATAACTGTCAGCAATATGGTCATGTGGCTACTAACTGCAAATCAACTCCGAAGTGCGTCAGGTGCGAAGAAGAACACCACCACCGGTCATGCAATAAACCAAAAAACGCCGAGCCAGTATGCACAAATTGCAAAGGCAACCATCCGGCAAACTATGGGGGCTGTCCTTTCAACCCACGAAACTCCAAACCATCTCCCAAGTCCAAAGTTCAGAAAACTGAAGACAATGCTCAACCGATAATAAGCAATAGCACCAAAGTCTTCCCAACGAAGACATACGCAGAAATTGTTTCCTCCACCAACAGCCTACCCAAAATCTCGCAACAAAACTTCCCAGGTACGCATTTAGAACAACTTTTCACGATCATGCAGCAAAATCTTAGCACCATGATGAAAAACATGATGCAATCCATGTTGCAGACACTCTTACCCACCGCCAACCTAATATGACGCTACATCAAAATAACCTAAAAGTCATAACCTGGAACGCCAACTCCTTAATAGGGAAAAAATCGGAAGTAACACAATTTTTGCATGACAATGAAATAGACATAATGATGATACAGGAAACATTTCTTAAAGCTTCTAGCTCACTCAAATTCCCAAACTACTCTTTATACAGAACAGATAGAAACGGCAGAAGGGGCGGTGGCACGGCAATCTTAGTAAAAACAACTATTAAACATCACCTCATAACAAAAGATCCGGGATCGCTTGAGTCTACTACAATTAAAGTAGAAGCATTCGGCTCATATATTACATTCACATCAGCTTACAGAGCACCAAATAATGCTATATTTCTAAATGACTTAACTCGCCTTCTGTCCAGCAATGAGCCCACTTTTCTAGCGGGGGATCTAAACGCTTATAACAGGAGCTGGGGTGATAGCGGAACAAACTCGGCTGGGCGTACTATCAACAACTTAGTACATGACCATTTGCTCCAGACCCACATTCCGAGCGAGCCGACTCATTTCGGCAGTGGTGCGGGTCACATACTAGATATTGGCATCTCCAATAACTTGGACTACAATGTACACATTGAAGTTATTGATGAGTTAGACTCAGACCACAAACCGGTGTTATTTGTCCTACAGAACTGCCATGCTACCATCTTTACTCCATCAATAACTATCACCAACTGGGCAAATTTTAAGGATTCCTTAAGGCTGGTGGACTTCAACGATCAAATTGATACCACAGAGGACCTAGACACCAGCATAGAAATTCTTACAAGTAAAATTCTAGAGTCTCTCGAAGCATGTTCCTCACTCAGGACCAGGAATCCTAAAAATTACTTTCTTCTTCCAAGGCATATTAAAGAAATTATAAGGCGCAGAAACCGTTTCCGAAGATGGGCTCATGCAACAGGTGACCCACAAATCAGGCGTGAAGCGAACCGTCTATCCAACTTAGTCAAAACTATGATATCTTCGCATAATAACAAAAAATGGGAAGAATTCATGGGCAGCCTTGAACCCGGGAATAAAAGTTTTTGGGGCCTAAACAAGTATTTTAGAGTCAAGAACAAAATCATGATTCCTCCAATACTTGGTGCTGGAGGGCTAAAATTTACAGACTATGAGAAAGCTGAAGAATTCGCCCACTCCTTGGAACTTCAATTCCAAGTGAACTGTGACGAAGATGATGACATTGATTATGAGGAAAATGTTGTTGAGCAGGCCAATAGGATCCTGAACTCTAGCAACTCTTCTACTACCCCTTCCACTAATCACTGTGAAATAGCATTAATAATAAGTAATCTCAACAAACGATCTGCCCCGGGTTATGATGGTATCGGCAATATCTGTCTTCAAAACCTTCCAGAAAACGTCCTCATCAAAGTAGCGGAAATAACCAATGCAATTCTTAAATTTGGGTACTTCCCTATTTGTTGGAAAAAAGCGAAGGTCATTATGCTTCCTAAACCAAACAAAGACCTGAAGTTCCCACAGAATTGGCGTCCCATCAGCTTGCTTCCTACTCTGGGGAAAGTAGCAGAAAGAGTCATTCTGGCAAAATTGAAAGACCACCTAAGCTCGAATAATATTATCCCTGATGAGCAATTTGGCTTCAGAGACAACCACTCAACGGAACTACAATTGGCCAAAATAGCACAACATATACAATCTGCACTTAGAAGTAGGATGTCGACTGGTCTTATCTCTTTTGATGTCGCTAAAGCCTTTGAGAAAGTCTGGCACTCGGGCCTAATTGTGAAAATGGCTGCTCAGAACTTTCCACCATCTGTCATCAAGCTCATAGGCAGTTTCTTAAATGAAAGGTCGTTCCAAGTCAAAGTGAACAATTCCACCTCTTCAGTAAAATCGATACAGGCTGGAGTACCACAGGGGTCACCGTTATCTCCACTGCTCTATAGCCTGTTCACTGCAGACATACCGAAACTCGAGCCTTCTATGCTATCGCTCTATGCTGACGACACTTGTATTGTGTACTCAGACAAAATAGCCTGCAATGTCTCCAATACCATACAGAGTCACATTGACGTGCTTGTTCAGTATTTTAAAAAGTGGAAAATAAAACTGAACGCAGAAAAGACTCGGGCAATTTTTATTACCAGGAAGCGCCGCCAAGCTCCCAGAAAATTAAAGGTAGAAGAACAAGAAATAGAATGGGCCGATACTCTCAAATACCTTGGCATAACCTTTGATAACAAGCACTCCTGGAAAGCACATTTCAAGTCCAAACGAGCTCAAGCTGCCCGAATATTACACTCCCTTCACCCGCTCATCAGCAGCAAAAAGCTCAACATAAAGAATAGAGTTAGCATATTTAAGCAAATTATTAAACCAGGACTACTCTATGGCAGTATAGCGTTTTGCCAAGCGCCAAGCTCAACTTTAAAAATTCTTCAAAGAGGGCAAATTATTGCCTTAAGAAAATTGGTTAACGCCCCATGGTATGTAAGGGAGCTGATATCCACAGAGATCTGAGAGTGGATTCAGTTGAAAAATACATTAAAGATCGTGCTCTGAAACTATTCAATACAATTGACAGTCACAATAATCCAACTCTCAGTATCCTAAAAATACAGCGAAATTTGATAAACACAGGCAGATACAAAGATATCAGATCCATCATATTATAAAGCCCCGTAAAGCCCCGTATTTAGTGTGACTTAAAATCGTCCACAGATAAAATAGAGTAAAGGTGCTGATTCACCAACTCAGACATCTGAATATCAATATCAATATCAAACTAGAGTTACTTTGGAACTGCTAATTAAGAGGTTTGGGTAGGCAGCGCTAACGTGTGCTCATATAATTGTCAGCAAGACCACTTGGATGCAGCGCTTGATCTACTTAATAAGATTAGAGTAAGTTTTTAGTTAGACATTATTTTTTGAGTCAGGGTATTTTTATTATACGAAGATATAGTTTTAAAAGAACTTTTCAATATAAGGATATATTTTTTTTTTACGGAGATTGATTTATAGTTCCATTGTTATTGTAATGATAGTCTTCTTGGGTAATGCATTTCATTTAGTATTCTTCTATATATTAACGCTGAATATTATTTGATTACTTGCAGTTTTCTTTCGAAAAGTGCATATAATTACTAATATTTAGCATATACTTTTACAATATTAAAAATAATAACCCAATATTTATATATTTTCTCAAAGTACTTTCCCATTCATTGCACATTTCACATTTCACACTTCTCATTTCTAACTTGACCATGAACGATTTCGTGACTATTTAGTGTTCAGCAAGCCATTAAAGTGTATCTGGTAGAAAGTCCTTGTACAAATGAAATATTTGAAATATTATTTTATTGTGTGAAATACTTAATATACGAATATTCTTTTGTTTTAACATTAAACTGTTTGTTTTAAACATACAATTTACTCAGCGTACCAGCACAGTCTGATTCTAATTGCATATGCATTAGAACAAAAATTCAGCGTTCTCATGAGATCCTTAATAAATGGCCGTAAAGATCGTTAAACCCGAAGTGCATTTCAATGACAAAGATAACCCAACCCATAATGCTAGTTAAATATAATACGTAATTACTCTGCTTACCCTTTTCACTGGATAATTGAAGGTTCCAGTCACTTTTCGTAACTACTTTGCATAATCATGCAGCCACCAAACGAATAGAAATATCATTTAACTACTTTGATTAATGGCTTTTCTAAAAAACATAATTTTTTCCATATAAAAGTCGACCATAAAAGTATCTCAATTGAGTGCTAAATATGTAAATTTCGAAGTTAATGCAACTGAATTATTATTAGTGCAGTTTAGCCATAAGAGCAACAGTAATTCCAGTAATTGAAATACGTTAGAATTAATGTGAAATGTCTGTGAATTTTTTTATGTGGGAAAATGCACTTAATGTGCTTAACTTTATTAGTCTCAAATGAAGTGCAAGCACTAGTTATTATATCAGATCTAATAAAGTGCATATATTAACAATTTCATCTTGATTTTGCATTTCATTCTGAACTCGTATGCCCACTTCTAGCTGAGCCAGATATTAAATTTCTTATTTATTGCCAGAATTAATTAACAATTAATTTCAATTAATCTATTTTTGCCATATTAAAGACGTAATTTGATAGCTTTTTCAATTTATTATTATATAAATTTTAATTAGAAAATTAAAAAGTGCCTTAAGGCCTTTAACATTGTTGGAAGGTGTTTTCATTTAATAATTTTATTATGATATTCGAGCGGTTGGTGGTTTACATGACAGATAACCATGCCCTTCGTTATCACGCATAAAAAAAGTTATTATAAAAATAGATACTTAATATATATAATGAATGCTTAAATGTAGTCATCTTTGGCTGCGACCAGTAGTAGCCTCTTGTAGTCTTGTAATAATCTTGCTGTCGGCAATTGGAATTACCGGCTACGTTCATATTATTGGGAGAAAATGTTGCAAGCTGTTTGATTTGGTACCCGCTGTCAGAAAACGAGTTAGAGGACGGCTGTATCTTTAGTGGTACACCACGTCTACTATATTGAGACACGGTATTTTCACGGATGATCCGGATTAGATCTTCTATGTGGTGTTCTGTTCGGACATGGCCCATTGATAGAAGATGCGAACGTCTTCTAACCCGTTTCCCTCCAGCTTCAACTTTTAAATATATATTTTATGTTTGTGCTTCAACTAGTTTTTGTATCTTATGCGATATATTTTACAGTTTTTTAAAACGATTTAGATAACATATATTTGCAAAGTATGAGCTTTTCAGTACATACATATATAACGATCCAGACAACGTATGTTTTCCATAACAACACTTATATAACGATTAAGAAGACGTGTCTGTTTGCCAAGAAGGCACTTTTCAACACTTAAACATACATATGTACATCGCTTAAGTGATGATTCCTTTTTGAGATATCAAAGCTTTCAAGACGGAAACTCCTTTCTTGTACACTTTTCTGCAATACCACACAACTCAGTTGTGTTTAATCTTTCACACTCCCAATACAGCTCTTATCCTTTCTGGTTTTATATAGAAGACTTTGTATACATTGTATAACTGATATATATAGTTTAAAATAATATTATATTACTTGGATTTCTTTTTATAAATCTAATAAAAAGGTTTCCTAAAAGTAGTGAACTAAATACCTATCATCAGTGGTCTTGGAAATAGTTCTTGTATTTGATTATTTTTTGAGACTGCAAGTACCAGGAATCGAACTCGTACCCTACCAAATTTGAATAAGATTAATATTTAATATTATACATTAACCTTTCTCACTTCCAATTCAGTTTTCATCATATCTCTTTTTATATAGAAGACTCTTGGATTTATTTTTATACATCTACTAAGTTAATATTATACCTTTATACCTCACTTTTTGCACTTCCGATTCAGTTTTTTTCATATCTGTTTTTATAAAGAAGAGTCTACATATATTGTATAACTCACATAAAGTACAAAATAATATAATATTATTTCGACTTTACTTTTAAATCTTTTTTTTTACAATTTTACTACAACTAAGATCCTCTCAAAATAATGAAATTAGAAATCATTTGCCTTACAAATACAAAATACAACTACAAAATAATAAGTCAATAAACTGCAGTTAATCCTCGAATTTCCACCTAATCTTTTTAATCTACAAATGTGAAAGTGCTGTACAAATAAAAAACAGTTCACTAAAAAAAGGAATCACCCTCAAGCCTCTTAGCTACGACGAAGGCACTACTTAAAAACTTAAATAAAGGTAGGACAGACATTCAATCCGCGATCGGTAAAAAAAATCATGCATAAAAGAAATCCAAGTGGAAGAACACGGCATACAATTATGAATATAAGAGCCAACACACAGTCATAACCGTCAGCAAAGCCATCATCAGCAACAACAACCCAGCCATCCTCAAAACTGTTGGTAGTTTTCATGATGATCATCACGAGATCATTATGATCAACGTCATCATGTTGATCATTAACAGCAAACCTTATCATTAGTCGTAGTTGTAGACACAAGCCTTACTTGTTTGTAGAGAACACGTAAATGAAAACGATTGCGCGACTGTACTTTTCTGCTTTATGTATATACCATAGAATTGGGAACAAGTTCGCAAACGAAACAATGACGACACAGAAATGATGGTAAAGCAGTCGACGGTGTGGACGTCGCAACTACAAATTTAAGAGTGCCAAAGCAGCAGCACAAGACACGAACAAGACAAGAAACACACGAAATAAATAACAAAAAAAATACGAAACACATAAAAGGTTGAAAATTGCCTTTGAGAGGCAAAACCAGACAAGCCATAAACTGTAAGAAAGAAAGAAAGACAGACGAAAAAGGAAGACAGACGTTTGCTGCTGAGCGGACTTGGCCAAAACCTATCCACAAAGGCTTAAATACAGTGTTTAAGTAAATCAGAGGAGAATTATACATGCAGCGTTTTTATGTTCCATGCTGCTTCTTTACCAAAACTTTTCCACTTGGAAAAGTGAAGTACATATAATATTGTAGTATTGTGGTACCGGGTTTTCGTTATTATTATTACTGTTGTTGTTGTTGTTGTTGTTGTTTTATACTCCATACGAGTGTCTACTTTTTTATAGCGCAACTAACTTAAGGCAAAGAAAATGTGTTCTTCCACTGTATTTGGAGGGTTTTGTACGTGGGTTGCCCTTGGTTTTTACATTTACCACTTTTTATTTACAATATATTTACTTACAAATGTTAAAACCATAAAATTGAAAATAAAAACAAAAAACAATTGTTACAAAAAAGAGTAAGAGGCAAACAACCCTTTTTTGTTTGGTTAAAAGATACTTTTTATTTCAAGACGCAAAAGATACTTTACTTACTTACTTACTTACCAAGTAATGGTGACTTTTGTTAGACTTGTGTTCTTCGTCGGTTGACTAAAGAACGACTTGGGCCGTATAAATGTATTACTGAACTCGCTCGCTCTGCTTTCAGCTACTAAATTAATTAGAATTTCTTACGCCGGCGTCTGTCCGCTGCCGCACTAACTATTAGAACTTTGTAAAAATTAATTACTGAAAGACAAAAACAATACTAAATTATACAGATTGGCATAGGTTTTGGTGAGAAACTCCCACGCAACTTGTTCTAGACTATATATTATAATTATTTAATTTTTTTCAAGTTTTTTTTCGTATGTTTTTTTTAAAGAAGTTTCATTGATTTATCTTTTAGTGTGACTAAATAAAATTTGTAGTGAGAATGAAAAGATTTTTTTGGTAAGTCTTTTTAGCTTGAAATCGTTTTATGATTTTCGGAAATTAAACTTCAATAAAAAGAAAAGATAAACATTTAAGTAATTAATTACTTTTATAAAATTGATTAATAAATTTATAGTGACAATGTTTGAAAATAGAAAATTCTCCGAATAATTGCTATAAAAAAATTGTTTTATTACTTATGTTAAGTTCCTGGGAATGGAAGAGGCAATAAAATTCTGTAAAGTAGGTTTTATACTACTTTTTATTGACGCAAGAGGTTTGAGAGACCTGCTTTAAACCCAGAAGGGAGCATAATAGACCGGACGGTCGCAGTGCCACAACCATTACCAATAATAATAATAATATGTTTAGTTAATAAAGATTTTGTATTCAAAAATACAACACTTAATAGAATATAAGATAGCAGTGTTATAGAATTTCAGTGAAATGAAGTATTGTGGTCACAACAATAGATCTTTTGTGTTCTATCTCATGTAATATACTACATGAGATATTAAATACTAAACTTTATCGAAATTACTAATCTATTTTTTGAAACAAGTACTTTGTGTGTTGGAACATTGTTTGATAAAATCTTTAAAGCTTAAAAGTATATAGTACATATATATATTCTAAGTTTAAAAGTTGCCTATAACTTTATGGTCCCACACGTAAAACTACCCATATTTCACCTTTTATATTGCTACCAGAACTTCATGTAATATTATACTTTCATACTATTTCTGGTGGAATATTTAACGGGTCACCAAGGACTGCGTTATCACCTTAACAAAATGGGTCTGTCTGAAGTAATATATTGTCAAATCTGCTTAAAAGCAGACAAGACATCCAGTCGTATTCTTTATAACCGCCCAGCCTTGATCTGGGCCAGGAGCAGATCGCCAGTTGCAGTTAGTACTCAATTCCGCTCTATTTATTTCCTTAACGTTTTTGAAAAATCTTTTGTAGTTCTTCTTTCCCTTATTTCTATTTACAATAGTATTACATTCATTAATAAAAAATATGTAACATATAAATGAATTTCTTAGAATTATTGATATTTTTAGAATGCATATCTATTTAAGGTCATACAATTTTATACCTCTTCAAAAATTTTAACTATCATTAATATTCTTTTCAATGATTGACAATAGCTAACAAAATCACTTTGTACTACACTCCATATACCCTAAGGACAAAGTCATTAAGGGTTATGAGTAGTTTCAATATCCTTTACAAATCCACTTCAGTCGAATTGATTTAAAGAATTGTAAATGATTTTGTAAAATTAATTAAAATTATAAAGTCGTTTGATTTGAGAAATGAAATCATATTTTTTTTTAATTTATTATTTTTTTCTTTAATTATACTTACAATCAAATAACGCATTAACATGACAAACAGTTTTCTTGCAAGTTGTGAGCAATTCAAACAAAAAATGACAAGACTTTTTGTAATTAATAAAATAAGACAGGTAGTCAGAGATACTTGGTAAGAGTGTAGTGTCATTATAATACCGCTGTCTATAAAAATCTAAAAAAAAAACAATTTATTACAGACTTCAGACACACTTAATTAGGTGGGCAGTTAAGCGGCTAAAGTTGTTATTACACGTGACAAAAAAAAAAAACTATGAAAAAATTATTTATATTTATAGAAGAGATATCTATCATAAAATTTTTTGGTGTACAAAAAATATAGACAAAAAATATATTAATTATGTGACACATGTCAAGAACATAATACCAGATTGTAATATTGAGTAGTGATTATATTAGAAGAATAGCGATGCTATTTGAGAATTTCGAACAGCGCTAACCTGCTAAGTCTATATAAGTATCAATATCTGCTAAGTTTTGTAGAGTAGGTTAAGTTAGATTTTTGTGGTAGTGGGTTCTTCACTTTAATCGGTCAACTTACTTAGACCCATGTGAGCTAAGAGATAAGTTATTAAACAACTAATATTATTATAATATTAGATATCTTATGGTATCTAATAAAATATTATTAAGAGATAAATAGCTCTTAGTCAGCTAAGAAATAAATATCTCTCAGCTAAGAGATAAATGTGCTATATTATTTTGTGTTACGTAAAACTTGTTATTAAATAAAAATTAATTTATTTGAAAATATTTAATTTAATAATATTTGAAAATTAAATTTATAATATTCCTATTAAATTGTAAGAGTTAATATATTTACAAGACTTGATATTTTCACAATGAAAGGGTTAAAATAAAATATATGCTAAGTTGAGACTCAAATCTACTGTCAGTTTCTCATTCGTGTGGCATGCCATAGTGAGATATATCCATCTGTCATTTACTTACAAAACTAACTGTGATAAACAAATTCTCTTACATATATCATCTTTATTACAACAAAATACAAATTTTCTTATCAGTACTAAAATAAAACGCATGTTATTAAGTTCATTGCACTTTCCGTAATAACAAAGTACTAAGTATCTAATCCATTTTATCAAAGCAGTATTTTTCATATCTATTTAAATTGCATTTTACTCTTAACCATTATAATATTTTTTATACTCTATGAGATAAACTACCAAGTAAAATCACATTGCCGATAAGTTAAAGGACACTGTCATAAAATATGAAATCCTTACTATACACACCTACGCCTGTCATGTTCTGTTTGTTCCTATGTTTTTAAACGATCCATCAAATATTATCTGTTGTGCAATGGATTTACAAATTGAACATGTTGAGTCCTCAGCACGTGCCCGATTTTTTGTTTAAATATTTATTTATTTTTTTATTTTTATATCTAATTTATATTTATCTATTGTCAGTACAAATTATCAAAATACATAAAACTCCCTTTATATACAAGTAAGGTTCCATATTGCTACAAGTTTTGTGCGTTATTCAAATAAAATTTTGCTTATCTGTCAACGAAATAAACGAATTAACGAAATAAACAAAAATAATGCAGTTCATGTTGCACTTTTGAAATTTAAATAGACAGTGAGATATAATTAAGAAGTATACTCGTAGTATCTGCCACTATCTGGTTAGATACTCAATTCAAGAATGCTACAATCTGCATTAAAGTTTGTGATTTGTATAAAAGGTTCGTATCAATATAGAACGGTATATAGTAACTGGGTAGTTGGTAGTACTTCTATCGTCTAACCCTGTATAGATGAGAATAATACTCGTAATTATGTATATAGGGTTATAGAATAGTAGGTAACCTACTATTAATTACGCTTGTGATATCTGTGGCAGTAAGTGAAGCAGCACTCCTATAAAGTGGATCTAGATTTCTTTTAAGTTTGTTAAAACTTTAATAAATATGCAGTCTTTGTCTTTTTTTATGCAATGTCCACACAAAATTCATATATACTAGATGTGCTGAAGAGATTGATAAGTCTAATAGTAATGTATTATTATAAATTTTATAATATACGAGTACTTCAATAATATTTTTCATTTAGATTTATAGTTGATATAATATAAATTTAAATTGTATTATGTGGACATACTTTTTTAAGTATTAAGATTCAAAAAAAAAATTTCCTAATTATTGAATGGTTCTAACTATTATTAGCTCTCGTATACATAATATATTCAATTTTATATAAGTCGTAATTAATGACTGGCAATATCAGTTTTACAGATAATTCTGTGTGTTATTGGTAACACTTCAATCGCTTAGCACTGTACTGGAATCATTCGATTTGTTGTAATTCTCATGTAGTTAGCATATTATAGATGAACTAAAGAGGAGCAAAATTAGTTTATAATATAAGTTCCATTTGTATGTTTATTTTAATTTTTAATTCAGATCTCTAAGGATCTTAGTTTTTGGTTAAAGTTGGCAATGGATTCACAATTATTACATTTTTTTTAATAATTATAATTCTCATGTACTTAAATTTTTATTTATCATATAACAATACACATGTTCTTTCAAAATTGACTTTAATTTTAATATATGTTTTCTTAAACTATGTTGTTTCAATATTCACGCTTGCATTGATAGTTTTAGCACAAAATAAATGCTTACTGGACGAAAATGTAATCGCAGACTCAAATGATATTTTATATAAATTGTGGAAGGAGTAGTAGTAACTTTATATAACATACGAACGTACATATACACATATATGTGTATACGTATACAGTTATTAAGAGCACATCACTTCGAACATTAAAAACATATACTTAGAAGCAATTGGTAGGTTTTTGAAAGTCCGTTACTAGAAACTATAAGTGAGAACTATAAATTCGGAACAATGAAATTTACAATAATTTACACTAAAAAATTATAATTCTCACATGGTTTCTACTTGAAAGCATATAAAAATTATTTACGAGTGTTTATGTGGTATAATTATTTTAATACAAAATTAAATCTTCGAAGTTAATAAAACGGTTAACTTATGTAAAAATGAACACTGTATGAGTATAAAATACAAGAGTTAACGCATAAGTCGGTTCTGGATTCCTTTAATAAGAGCATTAGATTTTTATAAGTTTGTTAAAAATAATTATTTTTTAATTTTGATTTTCAAGGGACCAGGTTTTGGTTAAAATTAGCGGTAGTTTCGTGAATATTGTTTTTAATAATTATAATTCTCATGTAGATGAATTTAAAATTGCCATAAAATGATACAAATATTCCATTAAAGGTTAATTTAATTTTAATAGAAGTTTTTCTAATGACAGAGGTTCAAAAATGATCGGCAATTTTCCTAATACAGTTCTTAGATATTATTGATTATTATAAGGTATGAAATACAGACTAGTTTATTGATATAGACTTATATGTCGTACGACTTATGATCCAAAGCGCTAAATAAAGTATAGTTGTTCACATGCATTTCAGATGATCTATGCATGATTCAAATATAGTAATGGACTACTATATTCAATATAGTTGGACAAAGTAGGAGTGATCGACTGTTCTATCATAGTCAGTTGTTGTAGTTGTTACGTTTACAGTTTTTTATTTTTATATTAAATGTAACATTTTATATAAAATTAATTTAACGTTTTTCACAAGTTTTAAGTGAAAAATTTAATTTATACATTAAATTCAATAGTTTATAATAAAATATTTGTAGTGAAAAATGAATGTGATATTTTGGAGCAAAATATTTTTATTTATTTATTTATATTATAGTATTATATTTACTTCAGCATTTTCATTCTGAAATAAATATAATTTATAATTGCTTATGAAATTTTAAAATATGTATATTAATATATGTATATATTATCATTCATATAGAAACAATCTTCCTAGTAATTCATATTTATGCCATCGTTAGACTATTATACTTAACTCGAATGCACATCATTATTTAATTAAAACTGTGATATGCTAAAGAGTTTCGATATAAATAAATTAAGTATTATATCTATATATTTTATAACTAAATGTTATTTTTCACATTTGCATAAAAACTCTGGGACTTAATTATTCTTAAAGTAAATTTCAACTATTTAATAATATCTCACTGATGCTATATGAAAATTAGTTAAAAATAGTTATTTTAATAATCAGTTAGATGTTGCTTCCTTCATATATATATAAATTTAAGTACAGCATAATAAGTAGAATATAATTCATAGCTATATGACATTATGCTAATATGTAGCATGCCATTTCTGTCGTGAATGTCTGTCACTTTGTTGATATACTTCTATCAGTGCATGCATAAGAGATTACTACAAATTTGTACAGTCTTATTGTTTTACCATTGGCAATCGGCAATCTACTACAATCACTTGTCTGTCCGTTTTTATGCTAACAATTTTTGACTTAAGTCATTTAGTTTTTTTTGTTTATTTATAGTATTTTTTTCACTATTTAAAAAAGTTGTAATCATGCAATCAAGTCTGTGCAAACAATTAACAACACAAAAAATTAACCAGCAAATGCAGTTTGTTATTTACTTTTTGATAGGAGCATAAAGATAAAGTATTTGATTTATTTTTTGGAGTATCTATTGTTGAAGGTGCACCCTTTTATTATTCAAAACATAAGTGAAAAAATTCAAAAAAAAAAAAAACCATTAACCAAAGTATATTATAGTGCATTCAAGATATTAAGACAACTTTGTTTAATTTTGAATTTTGATATAGAAATAAATTAATTAAACAAAAAAATAAATGCAGCTTAAATTGACTAATTTAGAAATTAACTGGCTTTAAATATTTGACTAATTTAATTGAAAATAAGTTTATGCCAAACATTACCTATTTATTTGATTTAATTTTTCTATTTTAAGTATTAACCTGATTTTCCAAAACAAGTTAGTTCTCTGAAATAAATTGTATCTACGTAGCATGCAATTCACGTAATATAGTTCGGCCATAATTTTGGACAGATCTATGCCATAGGAACACCGTGTAATAAATGTTTTTCTTCGATTGTATCTTTAGTTTTGTATGTTTTTTATTTTATTTATACTTATGTAGGTTTTAGATACAAAAAAAACCTCGAAATATTTGTACTTCAATTCATTGCTCCGAAAAAAACGTTGTATCTTTTCATGTTACACTTGCGCACGTGTGCTGCATACAAGTTACGCAATTAAATGTCTAAAAAATCAACTTGTTTAGGTTTAGTTTTTATTGTTTCTTAACACTTTTTCTTATTTGCTTTTATATAGTTTTAAATAATCAACAAAAAAAAAATTAGACTCAAGAACATCAGCCCAAATAGCATCGTTAAAAGATTTGTATCTCAGCAGCGACCAAACGAAAGAAAGTGAAAAACTGTAATCTCAGCTTTTGATCTCAACATAATCTTTGAACTGTACTTTAGCTACAAAAAAAAAAAAATTCTATAGAACAAATGTAAAATGTTCTCAGAACTATAATCATTAAATAATGAATTTATATAACGTTTCTTGTTTTACACTCAGATACATTCTTAGTTTTCGTAAAAGCCAAATACGATGGATTGGATTGGATTAATGCCATCATCACTTCGATAAAGATTTCGCAAAAACTGTACTCGTAAAATATTTCAATGCGACTTTGAGATTTTTTTAACAAAATTTTTTTTAAAAATAAATAAATAAATGCAATAAATTTTATTTAATTTTTTTTCGAAAACAAACCTCAAGATATAAAATAATTGCTTACTGAAGGAAAAGGCCGTTATAGATGCTAATGAAATTTTTGAGAAATTATTATAAACGCATAATTAACTCAATTTTCTTAATGAAAACAGTAGCTTTTTACAAATTTAATATTTAAAATAATAACAAATAATTACAGCTTTAATAAATGAATGAGAGATTAAGAGTTTAGACATTAACCAGCAGGTTCCACCTATAAGAAGTTGAGGAGTTTAAACACCGCATGAGTAGCAAATTTCTTACGTTATTGCAGTTATTCATCCTGCTGTTTTAACTATAATTAAGATTAAAGAATTAATTATGTATCTATAATTATGCTTGAAGCATACCAAATTTTAATGAAGCAAACAGTATATAAAAACTAAGTATGTATTAATGAAATTTATTTACATACAACACAACGGTAGAATATCGCAAGAAAGTGAGTTTTTAGATGAGATACAACCTGAACTGATAATATATCTTCATATTTTCGTACTACCATAGCCTATTTTATACTAAAGTATTAACTAATCATATAGTATTTAAGTTGATTGATAATAAAACTTATTAAAGTGAGAATATTTTAGATACTCGTATTATGTTAAACTGTTTCCCTTGCTTCAAGTCACTGGACTACTATACCATATATCATGCTGAAATAATGTCAAATATTTAATCGTGCTGCTGATAAAATATATGGGTATTCATTATTAATGTATAATGACTGTCTAATAAGACATAATTTTTTTTTCAATTGTTGAAATGGTTTAAATTTCTAGCTACTAGTTTCTTATGGAATCGTATAGCAAATATAGCAGTATTTTTGCTATTATTTCTGATCACTTGTATAAATGAGGAAATAGTTAGGTTCAAAAACTTATAGTAAATAACACCATATGACAAATGATATACTTCTACCTATATCAAGCTATATATCTGTAGTTCTAGTAAATTTTTTAAATTTTTTTTTGTATATAAGTGGTTCAAGCACTGTGATATATTATAAAATAGGTCATTATACTTAAACCATTCAGAAATCATTGACATCCGGAGATGGTCTAAAAGTGGAAGGCTTGTAGATCCATTTTATTGCCTTATGATACTTATAAGATGTCTCCCTTCTGATAATTTAGGTATTTCTATTAGAAGAGATTATATGTGATTTGTTTACATCCCTGTTTTAAGAACTAACCGCATCACATTAACAGATAGTTTTCATTAATGATTTTGTGCGGCTTCCGACAGCATTTCTGATTGTTCTTTGGTGTCCTCAAAAAGTTCTTTTCTAACATTGTAGATCTGTCTAACAAAAAAGTAATGCAATATATTTTTTATCTTAATACAAATATATATAGACATACTTTTATTATAATTATGTATATTAATAATCAAATATTTGAAATTCCATGGCATGAAATTGTCTATAAATTATGCTAAAATTGTATACATAAAAAACATTAATAATCCATATTAACCATAAAAAAAGTATTATGTCTTACATATCAGTTCTATGAAATTTTACTCATAAAAGCCATTTTAACATCTTTTAAGGTTTAACATCTTCGATGTAAAGCATTGAATTAAAAATTCAGTGACTCACACTTATGTATACCATGTAAAAGATTAAAGAAATTCAAACTTAATATTACACAAAACAAAAAAAAAAAATAAATAAACGAAAATATAACATAAAATATCGAAATCATGTAAACAGCATCCATTCGAACCAGATTTTGAGTCACGCTCGAAGCATAGCACCAAAAACCGTCAGGAACCTTTAGATTTCATTTGTCATTTGAGCATTCAGTTAAGATGAAATTTTTTTTTTTAATTTCAAAAACAACAAAAAATCAAATAAATAAGAAAAAATAAGACAAAATAAAATAAAAGGAAAATTTTAAAAAATAATAATAGTAACAGAAAAAAAACCATAAAAAAAAAATCAATTTAAAATGCGTTAGAGAAGTGCTTGACCTTTGTGGCTTGCGTTAGGGTTAAGTTGACTTCACCTGAATATTGGTAATTTCAAACCTCAACTCCACATAGATAGATAGCTTTTCTTTTTGTATTTTTGATTTTTTATTGTTAAGTGGAAACATATTTTCTTCATAATAAATTCAATAAAGTGACGCATTTGGCATAATAAAATAGTAGTAACGCTTTAAGTATAGTTAACGCATGGTTTAAACGTGGCTTTAATCAATTATTCATCATTGCGAGCAGAAGCTCCGGTTAAGGCTGATTGCTTACAATTCGAACTTCAACTGAAACGATTGAGTATTGCTACAAGAAATTCGTGGTATTTTACGTTAACGCTTTTAAGCCAATTTTACGCATGATTCATTCAATTGGCTACTTAGGAGGCTAAGATTTACTACTGACCGAAGCACAGAAAGTTGAATGAAATTTTCATTCATTGCCAAAACGTGTATTTAAAGGATATTGCCTTAGTCTTAAGAGTTTCATCGTTTGTTGCTAAGTGGTTGCTGTTGTGTATACAGTGCCTCTGGCATTGAAGTTATATTTTAATAGGCCTACATTTTAACCAAGTTAATTTAAATTTTCCCATCATTTAGCAATTTGCTTACGGCTGTGAGTAAGAATTTGGCATTTCCGTTTTTGAGGCTAAAGGTTGTTGTCTATTAAATTTCTAATCATTTGTACTTAGACGGAAACGAGAATAAGAGAATTTAGAATAGAATATTATTTATTACCTCTACTTAATTAGGAAATACTTAATTTTTTGTAATATATAAAAATTTGATTACTTCATTATAGTATCCTTAACATCATTAACTCAAGCGGGATGTTACTAAAAATAGTTAAAAACAAATTAATGTTTTTGCTTGTAGTGTTTTGTAAATTCTTTTATTTATTCGTAAAAATCAACTGTATATGCTATAATATTTTTAGAAATAAAGCATAAACCACTGCTAAATAAGTGAAATTTACTATAATAAATTGTTGTTTTCTTGAATTTAAACTATGCACTATCTCTTCTTTTTTAAATCCTAAATTTAAACTATCATTTACTAATATTTAGAAAGCTAGTAGCGTGATTATAGCATCCCTAACATGACTTAGTTATAAAACATTGAAATTGTTTTAATTTAACTAGCAAAATCTATCATATTCCCACAAAATTCTCAAATGACATTAATTGGTTAATACAGTTTTATATTAGTTACTAAAAAATAATTTATTAATTACTTAAATAATAATTAATTAATTACTTAGATAATAATTAATTAATTACTTAAATAATAATAAATAATTACTTAAATAACAATTAATTAATTACTTAATTACTTAAATAATTACTTAATTTTAAAAGAATTGAAATTAATAAATAATATAAAAACTATTAATGGTAATACTTAAAACGACTTTTTAATTTTTTAATCCTCATTTTAATTAAATATAATTTTTGCAATATTAGCTTAACTTTTTCATTATAGTTTTAATATCATAAAAGTTCAATAAAAATCTTTTAATAATTTGTTATTAATAATTAACAATATTGGTCTGAGACACAATAAATATGTTGTTGTCAATTTAGATTTTAAATAAAATTTTATAATTTTTTGCAAGTACTTTACGATGTTCTTTGCATCAGTAATAAATAATAAATAGTTAACATTAATTTATTTAAATACTTTCATATACAATAGCTTATTTAAACCTTCTAAAAATTTTTTCTTAATAAAATCTAATATTTAAAATCTTGAATATTAAGATCACTAAAAATAATCCTCTTCAGTTTATAGAAATTGTAAAATCTTTACTACTCACTACTTGTCCTTCTAACTACTTATATATTTCTAATATTATTTCTAATCCAATCATTAATCCAATCAATATAGTACACTCAACTCAACAATTATTCAAGTGTAAATTAATCTCTAATTAATCTCTTGTGTACAAAAAAAACTGACTTTAATGTCACTGCCTTAATAATTAAAGTTTAAATTATAACATGACTTCAGCCTTACAAATTTACATATAAAAAATGGTTTTTATTAAGTTTTATTTACTTAAAAACTGGTTCCAAATCTTACTCTGAGTTTGTCACAATTTGTACAGTTCTTGAGATTTGTGATTTGTGATTTGAGTGTGCCGAACCGACATAAATCGTAACTGACAGTTGAACAGATATTCAAATATCTGTTCAACACAGAGCTACAGATACGTGTCAAATTGCAACCCAAGATTTGGATAAACAGTTCAAGGCAAAGGGAGGGTTTAAAGAATTGAAGATTAAAACAAAAATTAAGATTACATATAAGATGAAACCAAAAAAAAAAAGACAATAGAACGGCAGAAAGTATTAAGACACAACTAACAATAGTGACAACCAAGCTGAGCAAAGAGAGCTATGAGGGTGAATAGTTAACGACTATATACGAGTAGTTACTAGAAAGGCAGGAGCGCATAGTAATTTATTTAGAGTTTTAAACTCTTTAAAAAAATAAAAAGAAATTAATATTAATAAAAATTATTATTTTATATTAGTGGTAATAGTTTTAACAGTAGCACTATAAATGCGGTTCAGACTTTCAAAATCATATCTAAAAATATTTATGGAGAAAGAAGGTTTGGACATCTTTGGGCAGATTGAAAAATGTTATTAGTATTCATTGTGCAACGGAAATTAAGAGTAGTTGGTTCTATACTTTGTTATAGTAGAAATTAATAAATTATGAATCTTATGATAATCGTATCTAAAAATAGTTATGTATAGCAAACAGTGAAAGTTCAAAAAGTAACTTCCAAATTGATGAAGAAGGTTTGGACATTATTGGACAGATCGAAAAATATTATAAGCAATTAAATTGCAACGGAAATTCAGAGTAGTTGGTTTTATATTTTATTATATTAGAAACTTAATTATGAATATTATGATAATTATATCTAAAAGTAGTTATATATAGCAAAGACTGTCAGTCCAACAATTCAACTTCCAAATGGAGGAAGAAGGTTTGGACATCTTTGGACAGATCGGAAAATATTATTAGCAATTAAATTGCAACGGAAACTAAGATTAGTTGGTTCTATATTTTGTTTTATTAGAAATTAATAAATTATGAATATTATGATAATCATATCCTAAATGGAGGAAAAAGGTTTGGAAGTTTTTGTATAGATAGGAAAATGTTATTAGCCATTAAAATGCAAGGAATATTTAGAATATTTCGTTCTATTTTTTATTATAGTAAAATCTTATAAATTATATATGTTATATCATGATTTCGCGAAAAACAATAATTATTTCTGACTGTAGTTATTTAAATTTTTCTAAAATAGAGCTATTGGTTTTGAAAATGCTTATTGCAGACCTCTATAAATTTGCTTTCTTCCCATTTTAAAAGCTGTTGGCTTAACATCTCTTAAGCCCACATAATATCTTAATGAAAAAATTATGTTTTTTTTAATGTGTTTTATATACATATAAATTCCATTATAGTCAATAAATATTTTAATAAATTTAAATAATCAAAATTATCTATAACAAATAGCTTCATCATGCATTTTACTTTTCTAGCGAAACAAACCTAATGTATTTTATTACTTAAAGCCGCTCCTGGCTATATCAATTCCTTTACTTCGTACAGGCCATATTCGAATGTATTTCGACTGCGCAAAGAAAAACTAAAAATCATGACGCAAGCATTTCCTTAAGCCACAGGGTGCTTTAAAATTTTGCTTTGTTTGCACAAATGAAAATGGTTTCTTCTTATACTCGCTTTTGTTTCCATACTCAATTTACTCACAACGACAAGAAGTACAATAAGAACACAATAAACTACCTGAGTTACTTTCTGCATGTGTGTTTTTATTTTTTTGTTTGTGTTTGTATTTGTATTTTTGTTTGTTTTTTCTGTTTTTAACGTTTATGCTTATAACACCGACGCTGCCAGCACGTTTTGTGCTCGTATGCATAATAACGTCGACGTACCGTGTATAGTGCGCATATTACACCGCATAACGAATGTTGCTGTTGGCTCAGGTGAGCATACAAGTTGGCTTTATACTTGTTCCTTTGCTTAGCTGTTCGTGTTTTTCGTTTTTCGTTTTTAGTTATTGTCGGTGCCAGTTGTTAGTAACTGTGTGTGTTGGTTGTTGGTGTGTTGGTGTGTATTAGTAATTTTTACTGTTGGCTCAGTCAAAAGCGGTTGTTGTACGTTTGATAACTTGTTTTGCTTACCGTGTACTTTGTTACTGAGTTTATTCTTGTTTTTGTTGATTTTCTCGTATTTCCCTCGCTTTGCATAAAACAAGTTTCAGTTTGAAGTTGTTTTTACGGGTGTATGGACGTGTTCTCTTAACGCGAAAAATAACGTGACATTTAGTTTCTGTCTTTGCTTTTTTGCATTTATCGTTGCAAACGAAGAAGAAGAAAAAAGATTTTTTATTAGAAAATAAATGGCGCGTTTTTTTTTTCTTGAAATAAAATTGTAAATTCTGCAAAATTACATTAACATTTGAAATGAAATGAATTTATTTATGAAATATTATACACAAATTCTAATTTATAAATAAAGTACA
>NC_051846.1:216401775-216416060 GCF_002237135.1 Teleopsis dalmanni | reverse complement strand
TGCATTGACCAACAATGTTTCAGTTAATGAGAACTCACGCGTCAGTTTATTACGGTCCTCGCTGCGACTGCGCTTATCCTTTTCTTGCTTATTACTGCGTCCAAATAGAGATCGTCCTTCACGTTCTTGTTTGATAGGCTGCGAACTTTCGTACTCAATGGCGTTCTCATCATTTCCAATTGATGTAGCTAGCGTTTTAAGAGGACTTTTCTTCTTCGGCAATGTGGCATAGATCTCAATGCTTTTATTGTTATTTGTGACTGGTACCGCCATTGGAGTAGGTTTATCCAAAGTTTTATCTTTACTATTTTGACGAACGTGTTTAACGCTGCTGTTGCTACCTTCGCGTGTGTGCTTCGTTTCAGGCAACATCACATCCATATCAGCGCCTTTTTCGACCAAAATGCGACGGTGCAAACTACGTGCTCGCATAACGCAAGTGTTGTGTTTCATGCGCGCAAAAGTCATAGTGTGGGGATTGCTATATGGTGCATCCATTGCTGCACGTGCACGTCCAGCTGCGGCATTGCAGAGAACTAAAGCAGTTTCAAGATCATGTGATTCTTCAACTATACGTGATTTCTCGAGCAGTTGATCGGCTTCATGACACAACTTTTCACAATCGCCGGAAAGCACAACTGAGGTGGTTTCTGGTATTTTTGCCAATTGTGGATTGAGTGGATGTTTAGGTGGATATGAATCAGTGGAGCTCAATGAAAATGAATCATAACCCGGATCATATGGTAGACCATTACGTGTTGGACTTGGTGGTACAGCAGGTGGACCACGTTTGCCTACCATATATAAATAGGGATTATCCAAAGTAGTCGATGAAGCAGAGCTGGCACTGTTGCGATCACCGGACCAATTACCAGAATCACGACGACGTGGCTGATTAAGATGATCTGGCATGGTAAGACCATCACTTGGTGGTGATGAACCATTTGAGGAACCGCTTATATGTCCCGATTCAGCACTGTGGCTGCGCTGTAATTGCAAATGCTGCTTACGTGCGAGCTGTGCGTTAAGTACATTTTCAATGGGCTTGCGATTAAGATAAGCGCCATCTTTCTCATCAATGGCTGTACCATTAGCAAAAATTTTGTCCTGTATGACGTTGAGATTCTGGTATTGTGCATGCAATACATGTTCAACAGTTTTACGACTTATGTAAGCGTCAGTCTCATCATTGCCTTTATTCTGTGCGGTAGAAAATATATTCTTTTGTATAACACTTAGGTTCTGATAGTCATTGGGCGAACGTAATGGTGTAGGCGTAATAGCACGACGTGTGTTACCCATATTGGGCTTTTCCGGACTTGGTGTAATTGCACGACGTACAACTGTGGATTGTGCACTCAACTCCTGTAAGTATTGTTGAGCTATTTGTGGCGCCGTTGCTGGTTGAGGAACAGCATACAAAAGCAACAACGGTTGATAACGACCACGACTGCATTTGTCAACTACTCCTTCCCAGTTTGGACCAACCTAATATGAATAAAGATTTTGTAAAACCATTAAGGTTGTATAAAGGAAACTCATAAAACATACCTCTTTTACGTTGGCATCATCGAAATAAACCCAAACTTTGAGCTTAGTATGAAAGAAGAAAGTCGTGTAATGTTTCCCATAGTAGGAAACAATACCAACGAGCTCATGTTGCACTCCATGAGCCCAGCGCTGTTCTGACACTTGATGAAAAACGTCAGAAAGGCGTAAATTTGTGCCTATTGCTTTAAGTACGGCATGTACTTGCTCTGCTGCTGGTCTTTCTGAGTCCCAAACGATGCCAATGGAAACAACGTCTGGCCGATTAAGTAAGGCGCGACATATACCAATTTTAGCGCCACAAGCACTCTATTAAAGGTGAATAGGAAATGAAATAACAAAATCAATATAGAGCATAAGACCAAAACTGTATAGTTTTTATCTTACCGGACAATCTCTGATGTCACCCATATTGCCTGCCGCGCGTAATAATTGACCAAAAGTTAATTGCTGATGATTTTGCATAGCCAAACTATTTTGTGAGGTCAGTGCCGATGCGGAGACATAATGCACCATCTAAAAAAAATCATAAAAAATATTTGAAAATTAATTAATATTGACAGCCGTGTGGGTTCATTCACAAACTTCCAAACCCGTTAATATATTAAAAAATCTATAGTAAAAAATAAATCTTATATACAATATAAAAAAAATGAAACAATTAAAAGCTATCAATTATGGACAAAACAAGGCAATACAGATTGTCTGTTTTAGAGCAGTTAACCTAACCATTGCCGAAAAAAAAAATTGGTCTAAGATATGGTGTGAACACCGGAAACCTCCCACCTAAGTTATTACTGTATTAGTGATTTCTAATATTTTTTTACTGTTGCAAAAATAAATCAGTATTTTTTTTTTAATTTGGATTTAAAATTAAAACACGTGTTTAGCTATGCGATTAATGTCGTTTTGATTTAGTTTAATTAACCAAAAATGGTGTTGGCGTTCATTTCAAGTTGGTAGCCATACATTTAAAATAATTTAATCGCTATAAAAGTTTAATCCAACTGAATTATAATTATCAGATGGAAGGCGTTCACTTTAGCGTTATAATTCTCCAATGCTTCATTAATCAAATTTCTGCGGAGTTGACAGTTGGTAGCCGTTTAACGCGGTTTGATTAAGCACTGCTATTTAGATATAATGACGTTAGCGGTTCTAAAATACAAAAAGGCCTACACCTACATTGCGATACATTTCATTTCACTTTTTAGACGATTTTATAAGAATTTTGAAAATGAGTTCAAATTGATTAAATGAAATCAACAAATATTATGAAAAAAAACAGATTTGTTTATGATATGAACGATACGATATGTATATACATATATGGTTATTTGGAAGTGCTGTGTTGAAAAATGGAAATTGATAAGACCAAAAACCTTAAATGTGTTATAACTATATTAGACTGAATAAGTATAAATATATATTAAAAAAATATAAATATAAATAAAAAATATTAATATAACTTATACAAAATTTTGGCTATATCCATATCTACTTCCAAACTTTGACTACTATAACTCCACATTATTTCTATGTCTCAAACATACGCATTAATGCAATTTAATTATTTACGGATAGAATAACCTTATATTAAATATAAAAAATAATTAAAAATTAAATAATAAATCCAATTAAATGTTTTTAGAGTTTTTTAAATAAACGTTGCATATTTTCACAGAACAAAAAATATCTCTTGTGATTTATTAACTTCTGTTAATGTTAATTGAATGCCAAAAATTGCGCATTAGATACAACTTTTAAATGGCATTATAGTGTACAGATACTCTGAACTGGATTTAATGCAAAATACCATGAAGACGAGATCAGAAAAACACTAAATGTACTTGTGTGGGCACTAAAAGGTTAATTGATTTGCTTTTGCTGAGGAGCGATAAATCTGAGATAAATTTTTTTTATGTTGCAGATGTTATAAGTGAATCTTTTGTTAAGATTAAGTGATAGTTATATACACTTGCTTACTGGATATATCTAGTAATACTAAATGCAATAAAAATAACATTTATAAACTGATACTAGATTCGTTTTTAAGAGATTGTGTTAGAAATTATTATTGTATATGTTGAATGCTATATGCACTTGTATTTATAAATTGTATTTATAAATTTAATTATTGTTTTTTGTAACATAATATTTTTAATTAATTTTTAATTGTATTATTTTGAAAATTAAAATTAATTGAGGAACTTTTAAATAAATTATTAAGTATTCTTGCAAACCTAGTCGTAATTGAAGCAGCATCCAGACGACTATACCAGTTATTACCGTAGGTTCTTACAGTTTATAATAAATGTGTATGTGTATAAAAAATAACTATAATTTTATGTAGAAAGACAGAGTATATTCCTGTGAATAACCCGGTACGTTCTATTTTGCTTTTGTAGCGCCAAAAACTTTTTCTAGACGTATAGTTTTATATTCGGGTGATGTGATTTGACTACTAAATCATAAGATTTATCATCACAATATTTTTTTATGCAATTGCAGAAAGGATCGCAAGTAATATTCAATAATCCGACTGTTTAAAAAAATTATTGTCGAACTATTTCCAACTATGTGCTCATCTAAACTCATCAAAAAATATCTCAAAATAATGTAGTACTAAAAAATGTCACATGTAGAATATTTAAATAATAATAATAATAATTTTATATTTAGCTGTAAAATACAAGGCAAGGTTTGGATCAACATGTATATTGAATTTAAAATTGGATTGATATATCAGAGACAGGAGTGTTTTATTCACAAGTTCACAAGTCTTCAAATAAAGAACTATAAAAAATTATGTACTAAAAACTATGTACTGAAAATTATGTACTAAAAATAACGTACTAAATATATGTACTAAATAATGTCTCTACAAAAATAATAGAATAATTCTATATGGGTATTATGGTTTATGGTATTGATTTACTAAGACTTGGCTCGGCACTTTAGTTTTATCTAAGTATTAGTTGAAATCTGAGTACTTGCAGTCTTGAAAAATTATTTATGAATAGTTAAGGTCCAGAAAACATATTTCTGGATGATGTGTAATTATGTTATTATTATTCTACATGGATATAATGATTTATGGTTATGATTAGCTAAAACGTGGCGTAGCACATCGAATCTGTCGAAGTATAAGTTGAAATTTTAGTAATTACAGTCGTGAAAAATTATTGGCGAATTATTAAGTACAAAAAATATTTTCAAAGACTACAGATAATGTTTAATTCTGTTATACTCGAAAAAGTTTATGGTCAGCGAAAAGTTTTATTAATTCAAAATAATAATTTAGTTGCTGTTATTCCCTCCCGTTTAGAAATCTTTCTGTTTTATTAAGGTTTACTTTTGGAATTACAATACGGCGATAACTCAGCATCAAAGTAGCTAACTATTTCTGTTTCAACTAGTAACGCTAACTTTTCAAAGACTACAGATAATGTTTAATTCTGTTATACTCGAAAAGGTTTATGGTCAGCGAAAAGTTTTATTAATTCAAAATAATAATTTAGTTGCTGTTATTCCCTCCCGTTTAGAAATCTTTCTGTTTTATTAAGGTTTACTTTTGGAATTACAATACGGCGATAACTCAGCATCAAAGTAGCTAACTATTTCTGTTTCAACTAGTAACGCTAACTTTTATGTATTTTATGCTATCGGCAATATATTACCAATCACTAAAAGTTTTAATAACTATTGGTAATGATGTCAATGCAATTATTTAATAAATGTTAAAGACATATATGTAGAAGTCATTAATGTTAACTATAATTAAAAACAGAACATGTAGTGTACATGCATTGCAGTTCCGTTTTACTGACCTGTGTAAATGGCAGTTGCTCAGAATTGGCACCACATTTGCAAACGCTTTGCTCAATAACGCGCATAGCAAAGCGTCTGTGAGCAATGCAGGCTTGGGACTCACAAGCATCGCCATCGCTATCGGAAATGTGTGAATGGACGCGATGTAGTAATAGCTCAAAGCATTCAGCTGCATCACCCAAGCATCCTAAGGGAAAACGTCGACCAGCTAATGGACCACTTGCCAAGGCGCGTCGCAAAGGTTCAGGGCACAACGCAGGCTCTGAACTAGTTTGCAATTGTTGAAAAAGTTCCTAAATAGAATAAAAGGAAAGGAAATAAATTAGTTTTAGCGGAAATACAAAGAAAATTATATTTAACTGCTATTAAATACTATTTACTCTATTCAATATAGATCTAATTGTACTGATTAACTTCTTATGGTAAATGCATTGCAAATGATTATGTTTTTTAACTTATAAACTACAAACTCACAATCACAGCACTGATACATCTATCACGTTCCGCTAACACTTCCGCAGGCAAACCATTACCAACTGCCATTGTGTTGATGTTGGTATAGCCTATGCCAACCAACTCAGCCGTGGAGGCTACTTTGGCCAGTGCACTCACTTTGCGGCTACTGTTTGATTGGCGTGTCAATGTGGCCGATTTGTTGTGACCATCGTATGCTTCAATGGTTTTCTTTGGGCTGCTGCGTGGCAAAGTGCCATTATTGCTTATCAATTGACAAAGTTGCGGATGTTGGAGTTTCTGTGGCGCCGAGCTAATAATATTTATGGGTGTGGAGGTTTGAGAACGTGGCGGTGATGTTGCATAGAAATTGCTAACACCATTGATGTTTGCGTTTAGGGGTTTAAAGTTTTCTTTGGTTGCACTATTGAAATCCCTGTTGTTACTCGGATATGTTGTTGTTGTTGCTATCGTCGTTGTCGGCAAGGTATTTGATTTGGTTTTTAGTTTCGTTGTGGCTGTAGCAGTATTAGCTGTTGTATTTGTTGTTTCTGTAGTTGTGGCAGGAACCACATTTGTGGGATCTTTACGCTTATAACGAAATTTAATCATTTTGGCAAAATTATTTGTCGTTTAATTATTTTCAATTTAATTAAGCTAATGACATAATTGGGCGAAGTTTATTATACCAACTTGTGCTAAAAATTAAAATTTTTTAGTGTTAAAATAAATTTTTATTGCCTATCAAGAGATTTACGAAGTGTTGATTTTGTAGTAATTTTTGATTGATAAGTCAATACTATTTATTAGTGTTTGCTAAATGTCATAATATATCATTGTGGTTGTTATTTTTTAATGGAACTTGCACTATTTTATTATAAGATATTAACTCATGTAATATACAAATTTTGTTAAAAATAAAATGAAACTGTGTTTTTAAATAAAACTTTAAAAAAGATAATTACATTTGTTTCTTGAAACAATGATCATATTCTTTTTTTTTTTGAATCTACGGTGAAAGAACTATAAAACTGAGAAGTCTATAAAAAAATACTATTAAAAAACTTTACTGAGAAAACTTAGTGTGAAAATCAATTTTCTAAACATTAACAATTTAAGTTTAACAAACTTAAATTAGGTACAAATATAAATATTTTATTGATTTTCTATTGAAATGTAAGTAGAAACAAAGTTAGAGAGAGAAAGTCTTTGGTGGATTGTGTATGCTTCAGAACTGATCATAAACGAACTTTATTATATATTCAAAACCCAGCAACTTCAATGAATTTAACTTTCAAGCATTTAAGAAATATTAATTAAAAAATTTTTATTAAATTTGATTTTAACATCAGTTGTGATGGTAATGACAATTTTAATATAGTCACTATTGACTTTATTATGCTTATTTTAGTATAGTCACTGTTGACTTTATTATGATTATTTCAGTATAGTCACTATTGACTTGATTATGACTATTATAATATTGACACTATTAATTATATTATGACTATTTTAATATAGTCATTATTGACTATATTAAAACTATTTGAATATAGTCACTCCAGGCTATATAAACAATAAACTATATTTTTGTTAATGAACTTTTACAACAAATTAACAAAACTCCAAGTTCGAACATACAAAATATATACAGTCAAGTACGATTTTGGGATAAATTTGACAGAGTATTAGTTCAAGCCTAGGTATTTGTTTTTTTGGGCCAGTTGGCTTATGAGTTTGTATGACTCTGAACTTCAAATTTGGCAGAGTATTAATTCAAAACCTTGATACTTGCAGTTTAAAAAAATTATTTACGGTAAAGTATATATAAGAAATAATTCCAAGACCACTTGTGATGCGTATTTGGCAATACTTGAAACAACTAATATATATGGTCAACCAAAAATTCAATTTATTAAAAATAAATAAAAACTTTTGTTCTTGCAATTCTTTACTATTCGAAACCTTTCTATAAAATATTTTTTTATAGCATAATGTTATATATGAACTAAAGGAATAAAGTATATATATATGCTCTTATAGCAAATAATATAAGTTGAACTAAATATCACGGCATTAAAATAAGAGCTGTTGAAAAATTTTATTACATGTTATTTTATTTTATTACACTGACATGAGTCATATCATTACTAATACGTAGTTAACTTTACACACAAAATACTATAGCACACTTAAATGTATCTGAAATATATATACGCTTCAGTTTGACCCTATTTAACCTAAAAATTTAATCGCACATTTTATTTTGAAACACATTAGTGTACTGCAAAACTTCAACTTCAGGCTGATTTATGATATCAATATAAAATGAGGAACATACTCATGTATCTTATACCTGCGTAAAGCAAACACACTAAACTCAATTTGGTAGATACTTTTATAGTTTTTAACATTTGCATAAAAGACGTTGGCGCAACTAAATAAAGTGTAACATGACTCAGAGTTTCCCTAAAAAAACACAATTGTATTCGTGAATTGTTAGTATGGAGTGCCTTAAAGAAATGGTAACAGAAATAAACAATTAAATAAATAAATTATATGCTAAAGGTAAGAAGAACCGACATGAAGCCAGTCACTCCATTGATATAAGTGAAGACTAGCAATTGTGGCGGAACGGAAGTGAAAAGCCCTAAAGGAAGTTTCTAAAAAGAATAGTAGAGGATGGTAGTGTATTAAAATGGCAAGTCTTCACTTCGCTTAAGAAGAGCAGAAGAAACTCAACACTTACAATAGTTGAACCTATTTGAACTTAGGAGTATGAAGTTTCCAGTAGTACCAGTTTTATGGAATATGGTTTATTGTGGTGTAGGGTAAAAAAACTTAAATTAGTTTGAGTGGTTAAGATAATATGTCGCACGTGTTGGGCAGCACACAAGTAAATGACAACCAAATGACATTAATTTTTGTTGCAAAAATATTTTAACAAAAAATACAAAAAACAATATTGCTTAACATATAAAAATATTATGCTCAAAGCTGTTAAAGTAATTGTGCTTAATGAGCACATTTGCAAGATGTTTACCAAGGGCTCGCATGCAGGATGCTTTAATGCAGCAATAAAAAATGTTAAACTGCAACATATGTGTTACTGAACATGAACTATATTTATTTATTTTGCAGAGTACACAACTTATAATTACAAAAAGTAACATATACACATGCTGTATATCAGTGACGACTGCTCTAAGGTGCGGAGGTGTGCGGTGAACACCCTAACATAATTTGCAAAATGTCAAATAACATAGGTATAGGAATTTATTAAGTATCTTCACATCAAGAATTATTATTATTTATTACATTTCCATATATACACATTTTTAAAGTTTTAGCAAAAACAATTAAATATAATTGTCTATGAAAACTCAATCAATTTGCTTCTGTTACCTGCTATACTTGTTAGTTGTGCTCATATATTTGCAGCTCAATTCACAGAACATTTCTATTTTATTTCGTCTCTCCCCTTTGTGTTCAAAGAAGGTGGTCGCACATTTATACGTTGCATATGAACAAAATAATGTGCGTGTTCTCCCGTTCGTAATATCAGAAATAGAGATTTATATGTGGGAATTGTATGAGAGTAATTTTCTGTTCTATTCGAATATCAACTGCATGCATACGAATCCAACATGATGATTTGCCAAAGTGGTTGCATGAGCGGTTGAAGTTTGCAGCTCATCTCAGCATACATTTCTATCACATTTCGTCTCTCCCCTTTTAACAGCAGCACCCACGAATTTCTGTTCTTATTGTGCGGGGTACTTGTGCGCACATTTATACGTTGCAAGTGGTTTCGATTTTGTTTGATCACTGCACAAACATGTATGTTTCTAAGTACAAACTCTTTTGTTTGAAAAAATTTGGTTTGATGTTACGAGAATTATGTGAAAAGTTTTGTTTCTTCCATATTGATATAATATTAAACTTATATATATATAAATTATTAATTTAATTTGTTTAATATATTATTTTGTTAATAAATTGTTAGTATAATATTGCGAATATATTGTTGCCTTATACAATATAGTTATTATTAATAAAAGATCTCATATATTTTAATATAAGTGGTACATGTAAAAACAACATTATAGAAGGGCCGCACACCCTTCCAGATAGGGCACGCGTCGTCACTGCTGTATATACATCTATTTGTTTTGAATTTTCAGTTTATTCATTTTATAGGGGCAACAGGTGAAATATGTTAGGTATATAGGCGATGAAAGTGCATAATGTTTTTTAGTATTAAAAATGTTTCTACAGACGTTTCATATAGAAATTTTTTTTAAAATTATTTTATATCTTATTGTATTTCATTTTTATTTTTTCGTTTTTTTAGTGCTATTAGCTGGCTCTTATGGTGTTGTTTGTTTAGTGAATGCAGACTATATGAGTGCGTGGTGAGTTTTATAAAATTTTTCTTATATGACTTAATAATTGTTAAGTGATAAGGGTTTGTTTAAGTGAAACATTTAAAAAAAACCAGAAATAATTCAATGTACAGTTATATATACACCTTCACTTATAAGAAGATTTAGGTAACTTTTGTTCAAGTTAAGTTTAAAGAAAGCGTTTTGTTGCGAACAACAACATCTACACTCGGAAACAACTATTGCCCATTATAGTGCCTTTAGAGTTACCAGAAAGAGGCAAACTATATTAACTGTTTTTTTTAGTATAGGTGCTAGTGTAGCCTTGTTAAGCAATTTGGTGCCCCAGATTCAATTAATAAGATCTGATAGTAAAGTAAAGGAATGTAAAGGAACGGTCTTCTAGATATAAGAGCCGGTTCGTCTGAAGTCCAAGACAGACACATGAAAGGTGATTAATAGATTTATCTTTATCATGAGAGTTCATGCATAGTCTGCTTGTTGAAATACTCTAACTTTGAAACATTGGTGCAGTACCGCAGGTCTTGTTAGTATTTTAGTAAGTATTCTATATACACTTACTATATTACATTTACGAGATAAGTTTAGTAATAAAGTTTGCAGATTTTATATATAATTCAAATGTTGAGTTAGACTGATGGTGTCAACTATTTGTTATCAGAAATCTTAATGAAAATAATTCAAGATAAATTATCCAGACCTAAAAGATTACAATGACGGAGTACTAAACGCTGTCAAATAAAATAATGACTATTGTTTTTTTTTAACATTTATTTCATAATTAAGTTGCAATAATTATAAAGATATAAAAATTAAAAAAAATTATATTAGTCTAATTTTTAATTCATCATAAATCAATAAATTCCTATGCTTGAATATTTTTAACACACTAATAAACAGATAAATACGTAAAACCGTTAAAAAAAATTTCATTTTCAACCTAATTATATATTTATATTTTGATTAACTTAAATATTTGAGTTGAAATTTTTTTGCTGAAAGTCCACAACATAATGTTTAGTTGTATCTTTTCAATAGTAAGCTATGCTCGCTTATAACTTTCGTTTTTTTTCGCGAACCTTTCTTTTAGTATTTTTTCAACTGAATAAACTGCAATAAGTCGAAGTTTAAAAAAAAAACAATATAACAGAAAACAAAAGAAAAAACTTAAACAAAAACCGGTATTACCAAATTTACCAAAAAATATAATAAAAATAATTTTAAAGACAAAAAGTAGCACACTTCACAGCATCAGATACATTTGAATTGGAAATGATGACTGATCATTGGTCACCCACTTAAGCAAGTTCTTCAAAGTAAAAAAGAAAGATAGTTAAGTTTTGGGTCTTATAAAAAAATTAAATAGGTTAAAAAATCATATGGAAAGTGAAAACAATTTAGAATGGAAATAAATTTGCTAAAGATATCACTAAAGAGAAATATATTTTTGCACACAATTAGAGAAAAAGAATATGATGATGAGGACATAAACAGTGTTACTAATTATTAAACCAAACTCTAATGTATTAATATATTGAACTTTGAAGCTTTTTGGATATAACAACTCTATATAAATACTTCTACAAATTAATAATTTAGAGAAAGTAAGAATAAGAATAAGAAATATTGCGGGAACCACATTAGTTGATATCGGAATAAATGGATTTCTTGAATACGACACTAATAATGTATTTTTTTCTGGCATTTATAGGAATCATTAAATCAGTGAATCATTAAATGGACATTGTAATTAATCCTTAATTCGATTAAAGCACTTTGACTTTAAATATGAGACTAAAAAAGTATTTTTAAAACTAAACTGACAATAAGATACCAAGGCAAATCAGAAAGAATATAGATAGAGTTTACTAAAATAATTAACTCAGGCATTGCAATTATCCCGATTTTATTTAAACACTTCGACTTCAATTAGCAGTTCTGGTGTTAAAAATGGGACCGGAACAAAATACAAAAAATAGTTTTGAAACTTAAACGATGACAACCAGATACTCAGATTAACCAAAATGTATATCTAGTACTGCATTCTCCATACCTGTAAGAACTGTTGTGCACGGCAAAGTTCAAGGCAATGATATTCTCTTAAAGATTATCTCTAACATATATTTATAAGTATTTATTATTATTATTTAGAAAAAATGAATCATTATATTATCAGATTCTAAGAAAAAATTAGCATATCATTTATTTCAAATTAATTTTAAATATTATCTTTTAATTATTTTTTAATGAATAATGACTGAACTCGTTGAAACGCAAGCTAAGTGGATTGTGAAATTAGGTTTAAAAGTTGACAACTGTTTTTACAATTGCAAAATCTTAGAAAAACAAAAATTAAATAAAAATTAATAATAAATATATGAATAAATGCTTTCAAACAGTTGCGTAAACAAAAAAAAATTAATGGTTCAAATAAAAGTGCTATAGTAAGCAATAAGATGCGTCACTGAAGAACTTTTTGAGCGAAATATAAAAATGGACTTGAGAATAAACAAAGAAAGTATAGTAAATGGTGGTTAGCATAAAATTGAGTTAATATAAATTGTGAATTATTTTAAAAATTCCTTATTATTTCTAACGAACCAGCATTGTTTATAGCAAACATTAAATACTTATTATTTAAAAAAGATTAAAAAACTTAGTGAAAAGCACTTTTTCTATTTTGAATGACTTAAAAAATTATTTGAACTCACTAGTTTTAAATAAATGATATCAATAATTATTATTTGTACATACATATAGTAAAAATAGGCACCCATTATATTTAGTAAAATTTGTACAATATTTTTTAAATTATTTTTAAATATAATTATTATTTAAAAAATTTTTTAACTTATATATTAATAAAAATTACAACGAAAAAACCAAATTTTACATTAAATACTTTTTGAGTATTAAATAACTAGTTTTTAACTACTTAATTAATGGGTGTAGTCAACTAAAACATGTTATTAAAAGAAATTTAGTTTTTTTTTTATTTTAAACACTTAAAAATATATACTTAATAACTTCATAGATTGATAGGCTTTTTGCGTTTCGCTCAAATGTGGTATTAAATTGATAAATCGTTTTTGACAGCAAACGATAAAATATTTAGCCCTCAGACATAATTATTGGATATTAAAAAAAAAAAAATTTTAAAAAATATTGTTTGTTATTAAATTTAATAATATATTTTTAAAATTTTAATTCTAATTAATTTGTATAATTATATTTATGCTTTAAGTTCAAAAAACTTCATTTGACAGATATTGACTTTAATTTATATCTTTATAAAAAATATATAATATTCGATTCGTTTATATTTATATATTATTTGTTTATATTTATTTAAAAGTTTAGTTGGTATGTTTTTTTTTAATTTTAATAATTTAATAAACATTCATTTATAAGTTTTTTATATGTGATGGGTGAGCACTATTTTTAGAATCTGGCACAAGCTTGGTTTGCTGGAAGCTATATTATATATCAAATAATAATTACTTATTTATTTGTTTTAGAATACTTTTAAAATTATATTTAAGAATTAATACAAATCAGTTTCATGTATTTCTTTATTTAGTTGTATTTATTTAAAGCGAAATATACTCATTGAATATTGAATTAAATGCCGAATACTGTGGGGTTTCCCGTAATAAGTAAATCACAAGCAGAAAATTAAAAGAAGGATTAGAATCTGGGAGAAGGTTTAATGAAGTAATTCAGAACATCTCAAAAAGATTTTCTCATTACAAAAAGAGATGCCAAATAATTTCTTATAAATTTTCATAATTCACCGCCAATCATTGAAGAGTGTTTATATCAGGATGAAATGCGGTGTGAAGAAAATTTTAAGATAATGTAATAATACACCTGATGGAGGAAGGAAAAGTGGGATTTTTATGTAGTTTTATGATTCACCGTCTAGATAATAATCATTAAAAATTTGTCAAGTATAAGATGAGATATAAAGGAAATCTTAAGAATGTTTCAGGATTCGTTGACTAAAGAATACTGATTGAAATTAGAGTTGTTAAAAAATTTTTCAGC
>NC_051846.1:216398850-216401675 GCF_002237135.1 Teleopsis dalmanni | reverse complement strand
TTGAAGAAAATGATTGAATAAAAATAATACTCCTATTAATACTCCTCTATTATTTAAAAAGATAATTCTCGTTAATTGTTGTTTCTTTATGGAAAATAATTAGCCAGGGTAGGTTGCGGTAGATGTTATGAGAAAATATTGAAATTTTATATCTATTTATATATTGTTGAATTATTTTCGCTTGTGTGAAGCTAATCTATCTGAAATATTTAAAAATATTTCTGTTGTTTGTTCTACTTGGTTGCGCTAAAATGCGCTTGACCGAAACTAAAGCGCAAAATAATTGTAAAAACAACAAGTGTAGCAGCAAAAAAGTCAATAGAAAATCTGTTGAAGTTTTGAAATACATGAAAAGTACGGCAAACTAAAAATGGAAATTACAAAAATTTAATGAGAAAATTTCATGGAGAAAATAGAAAATCTACCGAGTAGGAAAAGGGTTGGCGCTCGCCAGTGTATCTCGAAACGAGTTATTAAAATATTCGCGTATAATTATTGAAATTAAACAAGTTTATTAGCTTGAAGAGGTGGGAAGAGGAGTCAGGCCAGAGACTTTTGCTATTTAAGCAATTTTTCAAGTTGTTTGTTAACTCATTCAATAATTGCAAATTTATACAATATTACAGGGAATTTTTTTTCTACCATATTTGAAGATAGTTAGGAATTCACATAAAATTAAAATTGATTAATTATTAGCTATAAAAAGTTGTTTAGTACGCCAGTGAAGCGTGCCGATGCTACTTATTAGCATCGCAATTTGTTTCTAAAGACGAAAGTAGCAGTTTTTCACTAAAGCTCGAAAAATATTCAAGTATCTAAAGAAGCAAAAACTAATAATTTTTTATTTTATGTAGGGTTATATATCATTGTGGGTTATTTATACATATATATTTATACATATTTATACATATATTAACGTACTATTTTTTAAGTATGTTAACAGCTAATTTTTATAATTTATAACAATTTGTGCTAATATTTACAGTCGCAGTCAAGCCCTTAAATCTTAACGCAATCTGTGCAGTATGAACTCCGTATTTACTTGCAAAAACATTTAAAATTTTATTACTTGTTAACTTTTTGATTTTAAAAATATTGTATACAATAAATTTATTTACATACTCATATTTTTACATATTTATTTAACCGATAGCTGTTGGCAAATATTTTTGCAATAATTAAAATATTTTTACAATTATTTTGCTATTTCTGCATGTCGCACGTGTTCGAGTCAAGTTTATTCGTAAAAGATTAAATTTAATTAGTTAAGAATAATAAATAAATATGTCAGTTTTTTTATATGTTTTAAATTTATTAGTTTTTTTTATAGATAATTTCCTATTTTTCATATTTTTAATTTTAAATTTTCTGTTTGTATTATCATTGTTCAAATAGTGTATAATAAAAATGCATAAAAATTGTTCATAAATAAAATTTAATTTAATTTATTTTTCAAAAATTAAGTTAATCTTTTAGTTTTAGTCATCTAATATAAATAAATTTAGTCATCTAATATAAATTAAATAAATTAATTTCAGAATCGAAATTTTTATAGTATTAGTAGGTCCGACATTATGCTTACTATCATTATTACTATTACCTATTATTACTATTTCTATTAATTCAACTTTCTTCAATTAAGAAAATTTTTTAATTTAATAAAATACTAAATCAACTAATATTAAATAAAATAATTTCAGGATCGAAATTTTTATAGTATTACTGGGGCTTCAAAATAAATTGTAATTTTAAAAATTTTTTACTATTTGGTCAGACATTATGGTTATTATTATTTCTATTAAATCAATTTTCTACAATTAAGATAATTTTTTGATTTAATAATATACTAAATCATCTTGTATTAAATATAATACTTTCAGGATTCAATATTCATCATGATTGTCTTTTAAAAAAAAGTTAGAAATTGAAAAAATTTTTACTAAAGTGATTCAATCAGATATTATTTTTATTATTATATTACTATTTCTTTGCTCCATTCTCTATAATATTTATTACAATAATGTAATTAGACATTATTTTTATAATCATTATATTATTATACTTGTACTCTATTAGAGTTATAGGTTTCATAAAAATAAAATCCAAGTATTTTTATTTCTAACCAGCTGTGTCAGTATGTTAAACGATTTCCCAGACTCTGTCTAAACCTATCTAAGTGGGGAGCACCAAGTGCTAGGATCCATAGATACTTTAATCCTATTTTATCAATGAAGTTTAAAAAAATTTAAGAAATAACTTTTGTTTTTAAGACTTTGTATTGAAAATAAGGTCAATAAGAAAAATTTATAAATGATATTTTATTTTATTCAAGGGTTCACCCATCACCCATAAGTTCACCTATAAGTTCAAGGGCTACCCATCATCACAAAACAAAAAAAAAAAAATAAAAGAAAACTGTTCAAACTAACTGAATTGAACGTTATACTAACTAAATACTATGCTGCACCTAGTCCCATGCGTATTCCATTCAAATGGAACAAGTGTTATTTTATCATATTCTTCATGAATCATACTCGTATAGATTATTCATCTATATTTACATTTCTTTAATTTAGTGTTCAAGTGAGATATTAACTTGATTCGATAGAGGCTAAAGTTTTTCGTAGGATGTGATTATCGGTCACCATTTTTCAAGATGTTATGAAAATATCTGTTCGTGAATGATTGTCTTTATAGAACTGTTAACTTTATACAGGCAATAAAGTTTTAATCATTATTATTATTATGTTATGCAGTTTATTGTTGTGCTATATAGGTTTACTTATGCTATATGAGTTGTCTAATATGGTTTTAGATATCAGTTT
>NC_051846.1:216389058-216398750 GCF_002237135.1 Teleopsis dalmanni | reverse complement strand
ATGCATACATATATTTGTATATAAGTACTTACATCCGCTAAAGAGTTTATTTCCACGTGTGCTATTATTACTGGTGCATCGCCACGTACATGAAAACCGAAGCTATCAATTTCATCTTTATAGTGTGCGCAATCCTCTTTATGTTCGTCATGCGGTGTCGGACAGTGACACTGATATATTGTACTTTCGTGATATAAACTAGAGCCTTTTTGTAAGCGTACACAACGTGGCGCTGTCCAGTAACGACGTGCAGAAAATATGGCTATTGGACCAAGGCGTTTGAATGGATCTTCTACTTTATGTGAAGTAAAATCTGGACCCGTAAGTGAAAGTGTGAATTTTGAGCAAGCTATTAAAAGAATAAGATATAAAATATATCTTAAAATCTGTCTTATTTTAAATTGGAAAAATTTCAATACCTTCAACTGCCACGTCAAGAACATCGAAATCCTCTTCAATTTCTCTTTCAGGTATTTCTTCCATAAATTTTTCATATTCATCTTGCGTCTTATAAAATGCTTCCTTTATGACTTGTATTAGAGAGGTTTTGTTCTAAAAATGTGAAAATAATAATTTAGATTAAAAGAGAAAAACTACATCTCAAAACCGTTAGAGGTTATATTAGTATACAGATTATATTATAATAGAAGATATAAAAATAAATTTAAAATTAAAAAATAGTAATTTTGTTTTTTTTTCGGTGGTATTAAGCTCTACGACATTAGCTCGGTTTGGTAAACGTGTTTGATTCGGTTTCTTGTCGAACATTGAAACTCCGACGGGAGTAGTGAGTGTGTTTTAGTCTTCGGTATTCATTCGAGACTTTTTTTACTTATATTCAGTTGTTTTTAGCACCAAGTTACTGTTTGGAACTACAAGTAACCGGCTTCTTTTTTCACAGTCTTTTGTTTACTCAGGCTGCCATGTGCTGAATTCCTATACTAACAGCGAAGATACCAGCAGTTCCATCCCTTCCGGCTTTAACACGACCGTTGAATGTAAACCCGATTTTTTAGTATTAACTTATTTAATTATGTGAATAAATAAATGTGATATTTTCAGTCAATGATGACACACGTTTCCTTCTTATTACAGTAGGTTGGGTTAATATCATTTATCAATGTTAATTCATTAATAATTATATATTTAAATATTTAAAAATCAGCAAACCGAACCCAATTTATATAAAAATGCAGGCGGCATTATTGGAAATATTTCTTTGGATATTGAATAAAACTCGCTTACCTTCAAATACCGACACATGCGCTGCAAGCGTTGCGCTTCTTCATGACTAGCCAAAGATTCTTTAAGATGGGTGCGTTTCATAGCTGCGGCACTAGCACAATCCTCCTCACTTTCATCAATGGCAGCCGCTGCGCGCAATGCCTCCCGCGCATTGCCAATAAAAGATTCATTCGATGAGGGAGCTTGACTCTTTTTTGTGCTCAAAGATGTTTTGTCTGCAGCTGCATCAATACTACGAGCTTCGTAATGATGAGACAATGCTATAAAAATGAAACAACAACAACAGCAACAGCAGTTGTAAATGTAATTGAAATTGAAATTTAAATTGAAATTCAATTGTTAAATTATTGACGCCGTACTGCTTAAGAAGTCATATACATACGCCTCGTAAACAATTCAACGGCAAGGCAGGCAACGTGCCGATTGGGCATGGATGCCCATGGAAGCAAGATTTACAACTCACCTTTGTAGAATTCAGCTTTAAGCGGTACTAGACCAGCCCAGCATTCCGGCAAATATGTGTGTGTATCATTTGTTTGTATATTTTTGTGCATTTCATTGTATTCCAATGTTAGTTGTGCTGCTTCGCCAGCTAAATCTTTGAAAAGCTATAAAAATAAATAAAACACGAAAAATAATTAAACCATTAAAAAATAAATAAAAACAAAATGCATAAAATAAGTACAAAATTTAGTCCAAAAGTCATTAAAAAGTTTATATACCATTAGTTATTAGTCTTTTAAACTCACATGACTCGATTCCGTTAAGCCCAAAGCTTCAATTTGTAGCTGCAATTTTTCAAATAGGCATTCACGTGCTTGTGACAACATCAATGAAACCAATACGTCGAGTACCTGTGGCTTCAAGTCCATGGATGGTGCATTTGTGAAAGTATCGTAAATATGCCGAAAAATACCAGCAGCACGTAGGAAACTATCCACAGCTGCATCGAGTCCCTTTTCAGTTGTGCGATCATGTCTTGCACCGATTTGTGTGTAAATTGCACCCAAATTGAAAAGTGTGCATGCCTTTTCGAATGCAATGGTGCGTTGACAGGAGGGAACACCTAAAATTATTAAAATCAATTTAAATATACAAAATAAGAGTAATCAGTGATTAACTCCAATAACGTACCTGTTAGTGAATCATACCACTCGAAGTATACTCCCAAATTTCGATCAGGCGGAAAGAATCTTCTTTCGACGTAATACAATAGATTGTAATACCGGAAGAGTAAGGCAACACCTTGTGCATCACGTGAAGGCGTTTTGGAAGCCTGTAGAAAATTGAAATGAAAAACAATAAACAGTATATAATAAAAGAATTAATAATTAAATATATTATTATTAATTTTATTAATAATTTTATATAATTATTTATGTATTATTATTTTCTTTTGCATGAGAGTTGCAAAAGAACAGAGGATTATATAAAGAATTTCTCATAATATAGGGAAAACTAGTCCCATTTTTATGAATTGATGAAAAATTTAGTGATGTCGCATAATGGGAGGGGAAGGAACTAAATAGAACGTTAGTGATGAAAGCTCCAACATTTTGGGATATAAGTCTAAAAACGGTTATATTTAGTAAAGGGCAGGACTACAGTAACGCTGCACTAACAATGAAGTAAAGTAAACGACAAATATTAACTAACGCACTATAAAGTTCTAATTTTATATAGTATGTTAGTAAGCAGTAATCTACAACTGCGACATTATAAAAATAAAGTTTTGACATTCAAGAAGCCTTTAGTGATATTAACCATTTGTCTATTATTAACTATTATATATATTGTGCACTGTATAGATTGTTTTATTTTATAAAGATTTTAGTAAATAAAACTATTTATATATATATATAACATAACAGAAATTTAATACATTTATATATATAAAAATATATATTTATAAACCATATATATATTTATAAACCAATATACATTTACATATTTATATCAGTATAACAATATATATTTGTATATATAACAGTATATATTTATATTTTCATAAATATTTTACTATATAAAATATTATATTTTAGTCCTTTGACTAAAATATAATTTTCTAGGCGATTTTAAACCCCGAGTTTCTTTATTATACGGTAACATAATGGGCCAATAGGCCTGGTGTCTTAGACCAATAGGCCCTAGGGATTGCCGGTATAACCTAACCTAATCATTATTTTATATATATTTTTAATATATGCTTACCTGTCTTGTATCTGTTATATCAGCAATAGCATCCATGTATATAGAAGGCTCTTCACTATAGTGTTCCAAAATAAAATCCGAAAATGGATCCATAAAACTAATTTCTTTCGTTTCTTTTAAACCAAGTGGTATCATAGGCATTACACCGTCATGACTGTAAAAAACAAAAAAAAAATAAAATCAATTAAGTTATATAAATATAGACTTAAAATATATGTAAAGCGTTTTCTTGTTTAGATTTTTAAAATGGCAGATATCAAAAAGCTTTTAACCGTACTTTTATGTTACGATCAATAAGGTTTTATTAAAAATAAATCGTAATCGAGATATATTCTTAATATATATATATATCGTTATCATATTCATTTAGAGCTATAATCCTGGATGTGTTTTGGTTTTTTCTTTAATTTTATATGGTATTATATCTTCCAACTTTGACTTAAGGCTTTCTTGGATATGTTAAGAGTAATTCTAAATATGTGATAATTAATTAAATTTTCAAAAGAAAAATTAAAGAAAAATGAGAAACAGTCTTAGGCTGTAGTCATTTCGTTAGCTTATATTTGGGAAATATTGTATGAAGATTTAGGCATGGGAAAGACTTTAGCATGTTGGGTTCCAGATTATCTAATCAACATCAACATTTGCTTAAATAGTTTTCTCAAAGTAAACCTTTTTTTACAAACTTATAAATTCTTATAAAACTATACTTCGGGAGTAAAAAAGAATGTCAATATAGTTGATTATTTGATTGATTGATTAGATTATATATGGAAAGTATTGCATGAAGATTCAGGTATGCGAGGGCCTTTAGCTTATCAAATGTTAAAATAATTGACTCAAAAAAGTGAAAGAGCTTTGAAGGTTTTCCATTCTGTATGCAATGGAACTGAAATTGTTGGCAGGTCACCTATTGGATCATCATGGCCTGTATTATATTTTTGCTGTAAAGAGAATGGACCTCATTTTCGGCATTGATCTAGGTCAGCAGAAGATTGCTAGGTACCTAAATTCCTATTCTCGTTCAAGGTTACGATATCCTCAACAGTCGACATTTCGGCTTTTATTTGAGAGCCTGTTCAGCTAAGTTGGGTAACTAACACAAAAGACCAATCATGGTCCTGATGTTCCACTCTCTGAGAGCCAGTACTTACTTATTTTGTATTAATTTTTATTTCATTATTTTTTAGTGGGTGTTTGACCAAAACCTCTGTAATATATTTATGTTAAAGTTGTTACTAATGAAAATAAATATAAAATATTTGATTTGTTTTTAAGCTCATATATACTGAATAAGATCATAATCCCGAATTGTTGTTACTACATTTAAGCTTATATAGAAAATCTGTTGAATATTTCACTATATCAAATAAAAAAAAGAACTTAACAATGTTGTCTGCCATTATAAAAAATTAAATTTTTCCACTTAAAGAGCGTTGCCTATAGTTTATTCTAGCATTTGGATTCCCACAATTAGATTTTCTGTGACGAAGACCTAAATTATGGGATTCGTGTCAACTGAACATTTTTTTTTGCGCAAATAAGATTTCGCTACTTGCGGTTACAAGCACGAGTACTCGTAGTTGTAGAAAAAGAGGCTGTGAGTGAGTGAAGTCAGAAGTACTAACCCACAGTAAAAGCAGTTGTACGTTTGGATAAATGTATCGGTTATGACAGCTAACAAGTGAGCTACAATTTAACCTTCTTCTGCAGATAAGAATTGGTAAAAGTGGCTTACTGCATTTCGCGTTGAGATACAATGTTACAATATTCGTACCAACTAAATAAGTAAGAAATGAATGGGTTACTTAATGGAAAAAGTTTTTTAATATAAAAGCAAAGCCATAATCCAAGTATTGTATAAATGTAGAGGCAGAATCATCGAGTAGCACACCTTAATTTGAGATTGGCAAAATAAATGATGCCATTGTTATTATCGAGACATTTGCATACTATATGTGCATCTCAATTAGCAGTTGATATATGCAAACTACAATGTGACTGGCTCCCTTTTACGTGGCAGCAAGCAGTGAAGGTGTATGGCACCAATGCAGTATTATTTAGACTTAATCCGAATGAAAATATTGATGCTTATTTGTTTTTTGCCAATTTCATTAAATAAACTCAATATGAACTTAAGGAATGTAGGGCATTACAAGAATAATAACCATAATTTTGCTAAGTAATAAAAAAAGTAGCTTGTGTACAATTGCGTTTCTTCGGGCCGTTTTATTATTGCTGACATTATTATCTTTTGTCAACAGAGTCGTCAGCAACAACAACAATAACCACAAAAAACTTCTGCTGTTGGAAGAAAATCACAGATAAACGCATTTTTTTTTAAATTTTTATTTATAATTTTGTTTTTCTACAGATTGGCTGGGTGACGGCTTTAAAATTTATATAAAAAGATTCCCCAACAATTTCATAAGAAAAGGCAATTCAATAAAAGTGGCCACTGGTCACACTGGCTGTAAAAATAGGTTAAGGGGTTTTATGTGTATGTTTGTATATGAACTGTGTTAATAACTAATAAGTATTATTATTAAGGGCCAGAATGCTGAGAAGTGACTTACTAAAACCTGAAAATATTTTTAAAAAATTTATTTCTAAAAGAAGCTGATTTTAGATTCTTTCATACATAAAAATGACCGGCCACACCTTTTGAAAGAACTTAGATACTTTTATGTCAAAGTGCCTGTCTGTACCTTTGTCATAAAATATAACTTTATTATTTATTTCTATATTGTTTATCGTATCGGATAACTTCAAAACAAATTGAATGATGCTTAAGTCTTGGTCTTTTCCTTAGAAATTCAACTAACATACCTCACTCGTAATTTGCTTCTTCATAAGTTATTTTTATAAAAATTAATTTTGATGTAACACTTAAGTTATATATGCTTTATATACCTAAAAATGTTTATACATTAATAACTGTCTATGAAATTTATTCACGTATTTATCGTCTTTAGCCGTAAATATCTGCTTACTAACTTTTTCTAGTCAACAATAATGAACAACTTCTTATATATTGTTCAAATTTGACATATCCCAAATGTTCATCCGCAATATAAAAAAAAAATTGTCCAAGAGATCTTGTTTAGGCTATACCCACGGTTGCCACTTATGGTACCCAACTTTATTGTGGATATTTCCAATTAATTTTTTTTATAAATGCAACTTTGCACTATTTTATATTTTGTTCATTTATAACACTATGAAAAACACAGAACGAGAAAACAAAAAGGTCCAAAAAAATTTTGGACCTTTTTTTACAGAAATGGTACCTTTTTAAACCAATTTTGGTACAGAAAAAAATTTTCAAGTGGCAACTGTGGCTATACCATTTGGTTTAGCATACACAAGGTTAGGGAAATATATATCATTATATCAAATTTGGCAGTTTTGGGATTTGTTCACCTGCAATATATAAAAAAATTGTACAGAACGCAGTGGCGTAACTACAGGGAAGCAACTGGAAGCAACGCTTTCGGGCCCCCGAATTTAGGGGGCCCTACTATAAATTTTTGTATTCATTGTATTTCTTTTTAATAAATTCTCAAAAGTGGGACGAAACGTTTTTTGTTGGAATAACTTCATATTGCATTTTATAAAAGATACGTAAATTTTAAATTTAAAGTACATAATATGTATGTACTTCAAATAAAATATTAAACCTATTAATGAAATAAAAAAGTTTTTCTAAGAAAAATATGTGTCTTGATCGAGAGTTTATATGGAAGCTATATCTAAATTTAAACCCATTTGAAAATAATTTTGTACGTTGTCTTTTGCAAATATCAGTACTGTATACACCATATTCCATTTGAATACCTTTATTAAAAACGGAGAAACCTCATATCCGATTGTTAAGTTTATATCACAGCTACAAGAAATAGATGTCCAATTTCAATCAAATCAAATGGTGAACAGGGTGCGCTCCCGAAAAGTATGTGTATAAAGTTTCATTCGAAGAGTTCAAAAGCTGAGAGAGTAGTTTGAACTGTAAAAGTATACTGATATATACTTAATGGTATTTCCGAAGTTTCCTTTAATGCGTTACGAAAATCTTGACAAACCTTATATACCCTTTTTACATTTTTTCGTGTAAAGAGTATAAAAAGAGGGGCCCCTTAGTATGTTGGTAGGGGCCCCTTAGTTAGAATTTGCTTACAGGCCTAAAAAATGTAGTTACGCCACTGACAGAACGTTTTTGCATTGGAACTAACATTTTTGTATTTAAAAACTTTAAGATTAGGATTTCATTTCAGGACTAAGATTAATTAAATATCATGTATATCTAATCACCGCCCATATATAAACGTAGAAAATGGTTTGATACCGGACGAAATTGTAAATTGATTCTATTCAAATATTTTCAATTAAACTAAATAAATGCTACGCAATTTATTCATTAACGTTTTTATATGCTTTGTTCACTGAAGTAAATAAGAATTATAAAATAAAATATGTTGAATTTACTTCTACGTATATTCAACCATTTTTTATATACATTAATATAATTCCGATTGAATTTCTATGATTAATAATTCAAAAATATTTTATAAACTTTGTAAACTAAGCCCAATGAAACAACAAAAAAAAAATTAATGATAAATATTATATATAGCCATTAAAAGCAGGCGGAGGTCCCATAAGAAGTAAACGGATTCTATTTAAATATTTTATATTAAACTAAACAATTACAGTATTTGTAACATTCAGCAACATTTTTATAGGCTTTGTTCAGTGAAGTAAGTAAGAATTATAAAATAAAACATGTTAAATATTACTCGTGTGTATATCCAATCAATTTCCATACACATTATATAAATTACAATAATTTCTTATGCTGATTGTATGGGATTAAATTTTAAAGATCTTGTAAAATCTTGAAAATTGGAAAGTATTTACTACTTTTTTAACTTTTTTTAAAGGATTTACTACTTTTTTACTTTTGAAATTCGTGGTCAAAGACTTTTCTTTGTAATATAAAAAAATATTTTATTACATTTAAACATTAAAAGTAATGTTTATACTTTTTTGTAAATCACATCTATTATCTAATGAGGTTGTTACATTACTCACCTCAAGAAGTACCGATTTATGAATAAATATATATCGGGTGCTTTTTTTAGCTGCATGAGAACTTAAAATGTTAATACAAGATAAATTGTTGGAATGAAACTTTTTGATTATAATTTGGTAAGTAATTTCATGGCACTTATTTTTTGAATATGATTTTAGGCATACGTCCGCCGCGGCTGTGAGTTACATGATCCATTCGAGTAGTCCAATTTTTAAATATATTTTGCAATAAATATAACGTCAATGGTGGCATGAGTATTGGCTTTTAAAACTTCAAGAGTTGTTGGTTTTTCAGCTTAAGCCAATGACTTAACATAGCCCCATAAAAAGGTGATTATTAAAGAGAGGCGTTAGATCGCACGAACGGGGATGTCAGTTACCAGAACTGCTTCTAGAAATAAAGTTGTTCGCAAATTGATTTTGCAATAAATCGATTGTTAAGCGTGCTTGAGGCAAGTTGCGCTGTTTTGTTGGAACCAAATGTTGGTCGATGTAACCGATGTTTAACTAAATTAATTTTTGGAATAATTTTTTTATTATCAAAAAATAAATTCTCTCTATTAACATATGGGTTGTTCAATCTCTATGAAAACCAGCATTTTTAATAATTAAACGGTTGAAGTGACAGTGTCGATCACAGAGTGTTTCACACATATTCGGCGTTGCAAATTTTCTTTTGTTACTAGCAGAGAGAATGCTTTTCTACTAAATTAGTAAAACTAATGCTAATCATTGCCTTTAAACACTTCAGTATAAATGTTTCACGAATTCATTACAATATCTCTCTTAATATACCTGTAGGTTTCAGTTATTATTAATAATTAAAAAATGAAAATTAAGAAGTCTAGTAAATGAGTTATTAGAAAAATACAGTATAGAAAATTTTTTTTTTATTGAGATATTTTTGCTTTATAAGGCCGGTTGCCTAACCTCAATAAATTTGAAACCACAATTTTCTAACTATTATAAAATGGTTTATGTTTATTGGATATCTTTAGGTTTGGCAGTGGTATATAGTTGTAGGAGGCAAACTCCTGAAAATATGCTGGATATGCAAGCAATCTATTAGGGAATTTAGTTTCGTCATAGCAGATATGAAAGTGTGCAGCTTTATATTATATTGATGAAAGAATACTTTAGGAGTA
>NC_051846.1:216354845-216388958 GCF_002237135.1 Teleopsis dalmanni | reverse complement strand
TCACTCTTATCGTAAAAAAAATTTAATAACTCAATAAATTAGAATTTTATTGCATTAAAATCAAGATGATGTCTCAATATGCATAATTTTGCAATAAAATATATTAAATTCAATTAAGTGAATTGTAATTCGATTTTTGAAACTTTCATTTTCAAAGCACTAAACTCTTTCTTTAAATTGAAATTAATGGGAATATAAAATGAATAAATTGAAATAAATCTTTTTGAACAGAATCAATCATCTCATATATTGTACAACATACCAAAAAAAAAAAAAGATTACCTACTCGTATGAGATATTTGACTCATGTTTACTAATTTATTTAGGCAAAATTTTTCACATATTTTAGAGTCTGGCGATTTGTCATTCACTTCAGTCACAAACGGCGAAAATATCTTTGAAGTTTCACTAATGAAATTTTTCGCCTCTCAAAATGTTTTACAATCTTTAAAAATATTTGAGGGTTTTTTTTGCATTCCGTGGAATTAGCTACATGTTAATTTGCCACACCTCTGAAATCTGATTAAGAAAGAAATTAAAAAAATCTTAAAATTACGAGTATTTAAATGAAGATGAAGTAACTAAAAAGGAATAACTAATTGGATGCAGCGCGATATGTTAATGAGCAACGTCGAATCGATAACTCAAATAAGTTTATTGATCAGCTAATGTAATGCGATATTATTGGGAAAATATTTATAAAAAGATGTAGTTTGTTAGTGTTAAATATAGATACATTTTTATGTGATATATGAGTACAAAAATATCGTTCACTTCAATAAATTTTTTTTTTATAAAACTTAGTTTAATTTTATTTTTATATTAATATGGTTGTTTAAAGTTTAAGTCTTTTTTAAAGAAAAATTCATTTATTAATATTATATTTTTTTTTTGGTATCAAAAAACGAAATATAGCTTTCCAAGCAGCATATCAGTATTAAGAGATATGTCAATCATGTTTTATTTCATTTAATTAAGATATGATAATATTGCATTATATTATTGCAAATAGTGATAATAGATTTTAATAATTGATTTATCTTGAGCAAAGTACTGATTTTGTTGAAATTAGACTTAATGAGTCTAAAACTAATTATAAAGAATTTTTTTTCATAATGTTACAAACCGAATCTAACTTTGATCTATCGAATCAAAACTCTAATTTTTTTTTGTACTAACTGATCCAATATTTTGGCTTCATAGTTTTAAGCGTTCATTTATCAGACTGTTCATCGGTGAAGGCGAAAGACCTATAAAATTATCTAAATTCGGTGGAATGGATTTAGTCTCTATTCTTCTATACTAGTATTCTTGAGAGGAATGTGATAGCAAAACGTCGGAAAATTGCTAATTGAGATACATGGAAGTTAGCTAATGGCCTGCCCTTGCAACCAACTAAACCAACTAAAAAATAAACTCAGTTTTTTTAGTCAATATGTACAATGTTGAAACTTTCTTAACAATAGTTCCACAAATCAATATGCCATTGAAAGGTTGGAACAAAGAGCACTAACATCTGCATATTCGTTAAAATACAATATGAAAAATTCATATTCTAACTGCTCTTGCTATGCGGTTATCAGGAGACAAGCCTAGACCCTTTAAGAACTCAAGAATGCTGATAACTGCAGATTATCTGAATGTTTGAGTGGAAAATTGACCTATCTCTGAAATCAATTTTAAAGGAAAAAAAATTTTCGATTTTATCTACTCTTGCTGTATAGTTATCAGAAAACTCATTAAAGTCAATAGAAATTTAGCAAAGGACTCCACACTTTGCTAATCAATAAAAACACGAATATTTAACAACAACAAACAAACTTTATTTAAATTTTCTAAGAGCGAAATTGGAAACGTTTTCCTTCAACGAATTCATAAACATTTAAATTACAATTAACTCATAGTCTACTGCGTCGCCACAGTACCCCCTCCTAGCGACGTTTGGGCGACGGCGCGCTACACATGAAGAGAAGTTAATACTGTTACTCGCGGTAGTCACACAGCTTCGCTGGGAAATGCACTGCGAAATGAATCGACCGACGGTTTAGGAACCCTCTTCTCGAATGCTTGTTTCCGCTCATGACTGACTACGGACGATGGCGAAAACTGCTTGCCGACGTCTTCATCGTTAGTAAAATAAGCTGGTAAATAAGCTAGTAAATTAACCTGTCTAATGCGACGGTGCACCTGCTCCTTCTTCTGTTAATAACGAAATTTTTCTGAACTCGTTGCAGCACTTGAAACGGTCCTTCATAAGGCTGTTCCAATGGAGCTCTCACCCGATCGATACGCACGAATACAAACTTGCTGGTTTGCAGATCGCTTGGAACATATACTGGATGATGTCCATGTCTGCTGCCGTTGATTGTCTTCAGCTGAGCCAATGCTTTACGAAGTGTTGAAACGAAATCGGTTTCACCTGGTTTTTGGCATTAATGTAACAATAGCTGTCCAGGAACACGTAACAGGTTTCCATACAACATTTCAGCGGAACTGACGCCTAGATCTTCCTTTGGGGTAGTCCGCAACCCTAGCAGAATTAATGGGAGAGTGCGCGTCCAGTCATTAGAACTATGGCAACGCAAAGCAGCTTTCAACGTCCTATGCATACGTTCAACCATCCCATTCGCTTGGGGGTGATATGCTGTCGTGTGAATGTGCTTGATACCCAATAATCTGGACAACTCTCGGAAGATCGTTGATTCAAACTGACGTCCTAAATCTGTGGTGATAATGAGAGGAACGCCGTAATGTGCTACCCATCCATAAAACTGAATATATTTTAAATTGAATTTTACATTTAAATTTCAATTAACTCATAGTCTACTGCGTCGCCACAGAAACAATGTTGACAGGTTTCTCAGTTTATATATATGCTTAGACTAATAAATGGTTTCTTAAATAGGCATGCTCGGTAAACTACCACCATTCAAGAATGGGATTTAAGGATGCAGATTCTCTTAAATTTAGAATAAAAAATTCACCTGTCTGTCTTATCAGCTCCAACCATGCCATATGTCACTGAAAGAAATGAAGATCGTAGCGTTGACCTAAAACATTTGTTGGGTTTTTTGGCTTTGTCGTGAATTTGTCTGGACACTTTCTATATTCATAACGTATTTGATCCCATGGTTCGCGCTATACTCAACTTTAGAAATGAAAGTAGTTTCCAAAGCTCTACTAAGAAATAAACAATATAAATTATTATATCACAATAATTAATATTTTCTATTAGTTATTCCTATTAGAATTCAAGAAGTATTATATTTTGGCATTAATATTTTATTCCTTTGTAGCAGAGCTATCCAAAGCACGGCCAGAAGGTCACATTCGGCCCATTACTAATGTTTGTGCGGCTCGCGACATGTTTTTAATCTATCAAAATAACTCAAATTTTCTTTTGTTGTACTTGTATAACTATAATATTTTATTTTTATGGCATACCAAATGAATGAAGTTAAATTAATATATTAATACAAGTAAATTTAACATTATAACCGAATTTTTATTGTTTCTGCGGCCCTCCAATCTATACAGTGATTCGTATTGGCTGGCGAGCGCTTCTGGTCTGGACAGCCCTGCTCTATTTTATGAAATACTGCGATTTTTTATACAAAAATGTATATTTTGCTTTACTCACACTTTATGTGACAGAAAATTTAGAATTATCATTCGTAGTCTTCTCTAAGTATCATCCAGCTTCTTATGTCTTATATCTTTATGTAGGTATATCGCTTTTTAGATAAGCCGTGTTTCACTTTTTAACTGACTGCTGTCGTACACTGACATTTCCAGTTATTAAAATTAGGCCATCGTTGCGAAATTGTTTTACTGTTTTTTAAATTTGTGTAATACAGTTAATTTGCTACTTCAGTTGATTACACGATTACACAGTTTCAGCAGATCGCTGCCGAATCAATTTAATTGAATTGTAATGAATTTTTTATTACACACAGTAATTTTCAATTAATTAAGATTAAATTAAATAACAAATTTAATGCACTTTTTCATTTAAAAAAATGAAGGTATTTTTTATATGTAGGTATATAATTTATTTAAAAAATAAATTCGATATATAGGCTGAATGTATTAAAACTAAAATTCGGTTTGAACGAGTTTTTAAGAGTTCAAATGCATAATTAAGTTTATGTATCTGAACTTTTTTTATTTATTTATTTATTTTATAGTGAAATTGTTTAATAGCGGATTGAACGGCTTCGAAGCTGATAGCCTGAATGGGTTTAAAGCTGATTGCCTGAATGGGTTTAAAACTGATATTTTGAATGGCTTTAAAGCCAACAGCCACATAAACACCACACGACAAACTTGTTGCTTTTACGGGTTATGGACTGCATTTTAATTTTTTTTATTTTTTTTCATTATTGCATAGTAAATTTGATAAAGATAAAAGTGACTTTTAAGGCTTAAGATACAATATTTAAATTTTTATATAATATGTTCAGCAAGTGCATTAGTACACACTTTTACGATTTTATTTTAAAGAGTTGTGAATAAATATTCAATATTAAATTTAATTTTGAGTCACATATAAAAATGGCATAAATTTTTAAAGAAACATAAAATATTGAAGAAAGGAAATATACACAGAAGCAAAACGTAACTGAACTCAACTATTTATATTGTTAGTATTGAGTTAAATAAAAAAAAATCGTTCACTTAAGTTTTAAAGATGAAAATGACTTTAGGCTGCAGGGAGAAAAGTTGCTTAAATGATTTGAAACATTAAAAAAATTATGATTTGCATAAGTGTTGAAAATTTATATTTGAAGATTGAAGCATCTCCTGTTTTTCTGAACTACTGCGAACAAAAACCTATAAACCTTAAAGCAAATATTTTTCATGTTTAACTGGAAAAACTCAAAAAAAAACTTATAATTGTGTAGTTATACGAAAATGCATTTCATTTTGGCATATTTGCTTATTTTAATTTTGCGAAAATTTCACTTGAATGTAACGCAGCTGAGGAGATTTCAAATGGTTGTAATGACAAAAAAAAAAAATGAATAAATTTGCAACAGAAGAAATAAAAAATACAACAATTAATTGAAACAAAATAAAAACAAAAATTACAATTCATTACAAAGTAAAAGTAGTTTGTCATTTTGCCAATTTAACTGAAATTTTTTATCACTAACAAAAAGTTTTGATTTTCCTTTTAAATAAAAAATAGAAAAAATCATATAAAAAATCTGTAGATATAGTAAAATAAGTGCAACTTAAATTGAGTTTATAAATGAACTGCAAAGAGCCAATAGCTCTCCGATAGACTGTTAACGAACAAAAAGACAAATAATAAAATATACAATATATATTATTAGACAATATATACGGTTTTTAGCTGTCATTGCGAATTTACAGTATGTTTACACTATCGGTTTTAAATATGTAGCTTTATTCATACAGAATCTATACAGAAATGTGCTCTTGAGAATTAATCTCTCTAAAAATAAGAGTACATTTACACTAACACATTTAACTCGATAAATATGTAACAATAAGTATAATTGTATATACAAAATCCCTCCGAAGAATAGAAGTCGAAATTCCTCAAGGATCGTTGCTCTCCCCTTTGTTGTACAACATCTTTACGTCGAACATCCCAATGCTAAGTCCCTCGATACTAGCATTATACACAGATGACACGTATATGTTATTTTCCGATAAACATGCCAGAAATATAACCAACACGTTGCAGGAGCATATTATTCACATCCTGGAATTCTTTCAGAAATAGAAAATAAAAATGAACAACGGAAAAACTAAGTCCCTGTTTATAATTCATAAATACAGGCAGCATCTACCGAGAGTGAGAGTTAGTGACATTGGGATAAATTCAGAGAACAGCATCAAATACCTGGGAAACACGTTTGATAAGCGGTTCACTTGACACAAGCATATATAAGAAAAAAATGTTAGTTGTACGAAAACACTGCAGTGCTTAAGACGACTTTTTAAACACAATAATCTTAGCGCTAAGAACAGAAAGTTAATCTACATCCTGATAATCAGGCAGGCACTTCTCTACGGGTGTGTGGCGTATAGTAAACCTGTGAACTCTACTATGCAGAAACTGCAAGTTGCTCAAAGGCAGATTCTCTGAAGACAAAATCGATAAGCTACAATCACTGGTTACTCTATTGCAAACAAGTAGACTCTAGTAGTCAGCTACTGTTACTCGCTACTGTGGTCAACGACTGTAGTTGGCTACTGTGACTATCGTATGTTAGGCATTGTGTTATGTTGAAGAAATATGGCAGGAACAGAGTATTGTCTTTTATAATTACTATATGGATATTAAAAAATGCTCTCTAAAATTTATTTCAAGATTTGTCAGTCTAATATTGGACAGTTCAAGATTGAACAGTTTAAGATTGGATAGTTCAAGATTTCCAAAAGATTGGACTGTTTCCAAAATATTGTTCTGTTATTCTGTGTGGATACCTATAAGATTAAGTTATGTCGGTCTGATGTGTTCAGTTGTTAGCAACAGTCGTAACGTCCCTAAAATTAGTGTAAAGCAGATGTCACACTAATTGATTCAGTTGCCCATTGCAAGCAATTTACCGCTTACTTGTTAAGTTGTTGTATTTTCATCAGTACTTGCAACGCGTAATCAGTAGCAACAACTTGTTGCAATGTGAAAGCTTGCAATTTTTTTTTTCTTATGTATTTTCTTTACTGACGTATGCAGAAAAAGCAGAAAAAACAAGCAAAAATTGAAATATAAAAAATTCCACTCGCACTTTTACTTGCCAATTGCTTGTATCTTTTTTATGCTTTAAACAATTTGCTTATAGATACATATTTCAACATATGTATATAAGCATCATCAGTACATAAGATGTATATAAACAAGTAGTCTCCTGTTTATGCTGTTGCCACACATTGTTTCATATGATTGCTGCAACAAAAATTAAAAATCTTGCATACACACGCGTTGATTTGCGATATATCTCAACGAAAATGCAATTAAAAAAAATAATCATAATAATTTAACTGATAATTGTCGTTGGTAAGTTAAATTAAAAAATATTTCAACGAAAACAAGACATCATAAAAATTTATGAGCAGAAAAATATAAGCGCTCAGAAGTCTGAAGCCATAGACACAGATATAGACAGAGAAAAACAGATTTAGAGAGAGAGGCAAAGAGATAAATTATAAAAACAATTAATCTACAAAAAGTGAAAGAAAAGTATTTTGATTGATTTTATAATGACAAGATAAATAAATTAAATAGTTGATTGCTTTATGCAATAGTAGTTTCGGCAACATTTTCAGTTAGTCCGTATTATATTATAAAGTAAAATTGCTTCCGAAGTGAAAATCGTTCTCATATGTGTTAATAGTTACGGTAGTATAAGCAAAATTTATTAATTTAAGACATAATTACAATTAAAAAAAAATTGTAAAGATAATTATAAAGTTGATAAGCGAAGAATTTTCAGTTATATCTGTTCCGTGTTGTCAGAATTCGCTGATTGTTTTAATCAACTCTTGATATGACCAACATAATATACTGTTGAAGTTTGCATACAATAGTTCTAATTAGTTAAGAATATAATGCTGTGCTCTTTTCTTAGTTTTATTTATTTATAGCGTGTCTAACATTAGCTATCGCTTGTCTCTGATTATTATTATTATCTCTGCATAAGAGAGAAGTGGGAACATTTCGTGTGAAATTTCTGTCACCAGTAGAAATCAAGAGCTCTTCTTCAGATTTAGTTTTGGAATTCGATACAGTTCGGTACTCTTTTGGCCACAACACCAGCTATTTTGCAAATTCACGTCATTAGTTTAAAAAAAAAAAGAAATAGTTGAGCATATTCTCTTGGTCCTCTTTCTTGGTCCTCCAGGACCACAAGTTTCGAAGGTGTATTTGGAAATCTCTGCGTTTTTCATAGTACCTACAATAGGCAAATAGGCCTATTAATCCTTCAGATCGCCGATATAATCTAACCTAACTTGAACCTAACCTAGTCCAAGTTTTCTTAGAAATATAAATGTATATACTCTATTTTTCAATCTGATGTTACGGCTTTCCAATCCTGTAAGCTTATTTTATAATAATTGTCTACTACATAATCAATGTATCCTTATCTGGTAAACTTATCGTTAAAATCTGTATTTTTTTAAGTCGTCTCAGAACCATTAATGCATGCTTTTATGCTTGACTTATAAAAAATTATTTTAAGTTTTGAGCTGTTTAGGAATTAAATATATAATAAAATCTTTAAATGTTACTTAATTACAAATTCAGGGAACCTAACATAATATATTGGGTTCATAATATTATTTTAACCACTGTATAAATAATTACAGTGACTTAATTATATTATTTATCAAAATTTGTTTATATTACTTTTAATATATAAACAATAATATATCCACTGGAATTATATCTCTACTTGTGTCGAGATACAACACTGTGTGTCACGTCTTCTGATTGTCACTGTCAAGCAGCAAGCGAAGCCTATTACTTTCTATATTTTCCTGCAAGCTGAAAAAGTAATATTTAACACTAAGTAATATTTATAAACTTCTTAATAGTGTAATATATTACAATACAATATTTTATACCAAAAAAATCTGTTATTTAAATAGCAATAATTATGCTACTTGCACTGATGAACTTTTAATAGTTCCCAGTTTATCTAACTACCTATTTTCAATCTACAAAACTTTATTCGTGTGATGATTTAATTATGATTTTTTATACCTTTTGCTACTGTAATTGTAGCTAACGCTTTCTTCAAACTAGTTTAAGATGATAGAAAGTGTTTTGGAGTTTTGGAGATGATATTAAATTTAAGTGGTGTTAGCAAAACGCTAATTACTTTATAAACGTCTAATAGTATTCACACTGTCGATACTATTGACCTATAAAGAACATACATTTAAAAGTATCAATACTTCCAGACGTCGTGCTATTTTCCTCTAAGTTTTTCTCGTAATTTGAGTCCTCTATGCAAATGTCCTAGCGCACCCATTGTAGTTAACAATTTAATTTAAACTTAAATGTATGTTATTTTTTATTTGTGAATATTTAATAATCTGTTTGTATGTAGAAAAGGAAATGGAATCATTAAAAACTCATAAAATATAACAAATATGCATTTATTTCGTAACTGAGCATTAAAGCATATAAGTATATATTTTAGGAAATAATTTTCTTATTTTACGACAAATGCAAATATGCCGTTTACAGACAGAAATGTCGAAATTCGTAAAGGAAAACTTGTCTGAAACAAGAAATTTTTATATTTATTATATTGACAGCATACCTTAAGTAGCTGGCAACAGCAACATTAACAAAGACAGCAACAACAGCAGCAGAAACAGCAACAGGCAGCAGCAGCAGCAGAAATGAGCAAAGGAATAATCAATTCCATTGAAAGATACTCGGTACCACCTGATTATGTTGCCTGTGGCTTATTCTGTTGTTGTTTTGTGTTGTTGCAATTTTCAAGTTGTTTTTGTTGTTAATACTATTTGCGTTGTTGTTGTGGGTTTGTTGCTGTTAATAAAACCAATGTTGCTCACCTGTGATTATCAATAACAACAACAGAAACCAAATCTTGCAGACGTTAATCTATCGCAACATTTATGTATGAGAGAAAGTTGCTGCCGCATTATCCAAAGTGAAAAATACAAAAACTAAAAGATATAGAAAATAAATAAAAAAAAAAGTATCTGAAAAAACAAATAAAATAAAATAACCAAAGAAAAATAATAAAAATAAAAATCAATATAAAAAACCTAAACATGTGCAACTATGAAACAAAAACAAGAAATCTCCAAATTATGTGAGATGTTCGGTTTTGAGTTGTTTCAACTTTTGGACTCGTTGGCACCAAAATATGCGTTTATTTTCTGTTTTATAGGTGTAACTACACAATTTTTGAAATATTTTTAGTTAATTTTAATTTGTATTTTGTAGTGAACTAATGTATAGTGTTGCTATATTTTTGCACTGGAATTCCAGAGTCACGCTTAGACAAGAGACTTCATTTTGTGAGACCTCCTCGGAATTTATAATTTACATGCAAATTACAAAGTAAACGAAACAAATCTTTTTTTGTTTATTGCTGACGTTGTTTGTAGATTGTTTTCACCGTTGACACTTTGATAAAATATCCGCTTTATAATCACATATACAACACACAGTACAACACACAGTACAACACACAGCATAACACAAGACACATCACATCACAAGGAGTGTATGACTAACAAACTTTGACTAAGAGGTCATTTAAAAATGCTCTTTGCGATCTTATCTTTTACTTTTTGTAAATTTCACTTACCTTTATTTTTAGGCTTTTGTTTAAATATTTTTTCTTAAATAAAATAAAAATTTTATTGAATAGATTTTTTTGGATTTTTTTTTTTGGAAGACTTACAAATAAGTTCAGCATTCTTAATAATATAAATACCAACCCCAACACAGACCATGTAAACAAGGCAAATTAGTAGATAATAGGTTGGTTTAAGGAATTACTAACTTCAGGATTCACTACAATTTATCAGCATATATTTTATAAAATAAGTCAAGGTTCTGATCATGAAAATGTTAAAATTGCACTCATTATGTATTGTTGATCAAGTATATTATGAAAATATTGATTATGAAGCGAGCTTTGAACATCCTAACATTTGTTGTGAAAGACTTACTATTAGAGAGGCTGTTAAAAAAATAGAAATGATATACGGATAATACAAAGCGATTGGTTTCAATATTAGTAACCATTTAGAGAGGCTTATCATTAAAGAGGCTGTTGAAGAAATTAGAATGATATACGAATAATATGAAGTAATTGGTCCGATTGTTATAGAGTGTTTCCACTGCTTACTTTGTAAGTATAACTTATTAAGTAAATTTCATTAACCATACAAATGGCTTCCATGCTTTTTAACTTACTTAAGAAAGAAAAATTAGACTTACTTAAGAAAAATTACAAAAAAATGTCGAATTCAACAAGAGAAATTACCGAAATTTGAAATATTTGTCAGATATTTTATATGTAGCTATAATGTAAACGTACAACAACAGAGTTGTAAATACACCTATTCAGGAAGTATGTATTTATTACATACTATAAAATCTTTGTTTTTATTAATTGAATATGTAATAGATTTATAAAATATTTATATTTAAATGATATAATATTATTTTATTTTTTATATTTATTAATATTTTATTTATTATATTTACCATATTATTATAATTTTATAATATTATATTATTATATATTTAATTTTTTGTATGACGTATTATTGAGTGAAATTTTGCCAATCAAACAAAAGTTTTCTTAAAACTTTCAAAGAACTTTCTGATACATAAAAACTCTTTCACATGCAATAAGTAACTTATGTCAATGGAAACGACAAAATCTTAAAGTTACTTAAGTAACTTACTAAGTGGATCCCTTGGGGTTCGCCGGTATAACCCAACCTAACCTAACTTACTATTACTATATTAACTACCAGTCAGGTACATTGCTTTGTAAATATTTGTCGAACGAATGAACAAGAAGTAAGTTACTGTGTTTAGCTATTTATTATATAGCAAGGTAGTGAATCAGATTTTGTATGAAATTTAAATGAAAATAAATCCAGCAAAGAATTCAGTATGTATAATAGTCCCTTTGATGACAAAACTATGACAAAAATACTAATTTATAAATAGTACAAACGCTATCAGGAAAATCAACAAGGTCTTGAAGTTAACATGAGGACTTGACCTAACATGTTCATTAATGATCATCAATGAGGTAGATAGCCAGAAAGAGGTGTGGTAAAGACGAAACACTATGCAACACTGGACCTTAAAAAACCTTTGTTAAACCGAAAAGTATTGTGGTATAAGTATATAATATTAAGGGAGGTTTATATAGAAGTAAATAAAATAAGCATTGAATATTTATTATATGCAATACTTTCTATAGTAATTAAAAATCTGGTTATACCTTTTATTACATGTCGTTAACCATTGATAAAACCCACAAAAAAATAAAAATTTATTTACAAAAGAGAATCTCATAGTTTGATTTTAGTATTATTAAATTGTCTGTATTCATTTTCGCGATATGTAATATTAAGGAACTTTTCTATTTTAACATTTGGCATCATCTTTTCTAAGCATAAGGAAAAAAAAAGAACTATACATTGTTAATATCGCAAGTCATCATCATCTAGATATTCGTCATCTTGCTCTTCAATCTCATCATCGTTGATAAAAATTGGTTCTATTGGTCCATGCATATCACTAATGAAGTGAAATGACGACAATATTTTCGTTTGCAAGGTCTGCTTCACTACGCATCCTATTGCCAATAAAAACAATATCATACAATGACCTATAATAGTGGGACTCTTTTCAACCGGTTCACAATTGATTCATTTACCAAATTCCCATGATTACATCCAAACTGTCTTACTTACTTCAGTTTCAACCAAACAATATTTATAAAAAATAACTCAACAAATTTTTGTTAAAAAGATTATGATCCAAATTTGGAATGCATATATTGACAGTCTCCTTTCGTATCCAATAGCAGATAGTGACAATGTTTTGAGTGCCATTACACTCTAATTGGTCCATATCAGCAGACAACCAGTGATTAGCAAACATGAAAAAATCGAGGGTACAAACCCACTGCTTACAACGTCTAGGGGAACAGTTTTGTTTGTATGACAAAGGAGACCAAATACAAGTATTACCCAATGTGGGTTGATTTCGTAATTGTGTATAAGCGCTCTTATAAATTTTTTCAACATTTTCAAAAAAACTTTGGTATCAATTTTTGCTTTGAAGTAAAAAAAGAAAAACAAACTTGTAAGAAAATATTTATTAATTTATAAAAATTTATTTATAATTTCAAATTTTTTTTTAATACTTAATGAAACAAAAACAGCAAAGGTAAATTGATATAATTACGCTATGTATGAATAGTTCAATAATTTTTTATATTAATTAATTGTTAAAATATTGTCAAAAATAATACATCAAATTTTATAGATAAAATCAAAATATATTTTATTTAATAATATAATTCAATCAACAAAATTATCAATAGCAATATGATGACGAAAGAAACTATATAAAATACAGAAATGATTTACAATTCTACAATATAGAATTAATATAAGTACATCTTTAGTTAGGTTTTAGCAAAAAAGAATCAATTACGTAGAAGATAATGTTACCAAATTATAGATGGCACTATGAATATTATCAATAGTTCTAAAGATTTTACCACAATCCAAATTTTCTAAGCATGAGTGGTGCGGTCCATATCGAATTATAACAACACTTTGTAATACATCTACAATAAGAATATTGCATATTCTCCTGACTAGGTAATAAGACACAATTTCTTACAAAATCTCGAAAAGGATACCGCACGTTTTAGATAAAGTTCTTATTAATCTTACATTTGATCTAAGACTATCACATACAGTACGGTTAGTTTTTTGCATTGATTTTTATATAGAAATCAATTTCAGTTTTAGAAAACATTGAGAAGCTAAAATGGTATCTTTTTAAAAAAACCCGTCGTGTGTCCTAATGTACAATGTTCTAGACACTTGATTGCCTCAATCATGGACTCTTCATATAAAAATATTTTTTTTATTTCAATAAGTTTAATGTTTACCTAAAGCCAGGAAATGGATAATCTCAGTCATATCTTAACTAGACTCAACTATCTATAACTATCAATAAAAATTGTAATAAGAAAGTATTAAAAATACATACTCGTATATTGTAAAATAAAATAAAATCAGACACAAACACAAAAAACCAATTTAGCATCTGTGCTAGTAACTGCAAGGCCCTAATTGTTGAAAACAGTTTATCAACATACGAGTATAGCATCCGTCTTTGATGCCTTAAATTGTCTCAATTTGTGGTAACTTATCGGACAGGTTCACTTTCCGCATTTGCAGCACTACGGCAATACGTCTACGGTACGTTGCGTGTGCGTAGGAATTTCACTCAAGTTTTTATGTCAATTTTAGGATAAAAAATTCGTATTTTATAGGAAAAAAACCACAAAACTAGTTGAACGGGTAGTTCATAAGCCTAACTTAGAAATCATGCTTTAACTCTGCACTTCTGTGCATTTTTTATTAACTTTTTTTGTGATGCTATTGCAGTAGTGAAAACGTTCAAGACACCAAATCAAAAGTAGTAAACAGCTTCGAGGGCGGTCTCTTTGGTCTACTAGTGTCTTAGGCCGGCTTTGGTTGTTACTGAGCATTCATGTTGGCATGTTGAGATGCACGCAGCTTCGTATGTTTAAGGAAGAAAGTCAGGTGCTTTTAGCGCTATTAAATACTTTCATTGAATTTCCGCAGTTTTTTAGTTAATTAATTTTTAATAATTACCAGTATTTGAGGTTTTAACTCGGACAGATGTGGAACAATTTTGTGCAACATTCAACATATAGCTTTGTTACAGGCTTTCATGTTAACATAAAACTAATTCAAAGATGTTGTTTTTGTTTTCTTCTAATATTTCCTGTTATTTGGAGCAGTAGTTGCCTTTCAATGACCAATAGTTTGCACTGAAATTCAAAAGGTAAAACATAGTAAAAGTAGTTAAAACAAAATATGAGTAAAAGCAATTAAAATAAAAAAAATAAACACGAAAAGTATAACAATTTTGAAAATATAATTTTTTTTACATTTTATTGTTTTACTTAATTAACTAATAATAATAAAAAATAATTTTTAATAAAAAAACTCAAAGATAATAATAAAACCAACTACATATACATATAGTTTATATATAAAATATATTGTTACTTGTTACAACTCACATAAAACCGTGACTACCTCAATAAAGTATGGTATTGTATATTATTGATTCGTTTCATTATAGATAAATCATAATACGACATATTTATGTGAAAACAAAAATTTTATTAATTAATTAAAGCTAAGTAAGAATTTTTCAGACCATTCTATAGAGACTAATTGTGTCAAGTCAATAAAATAGCTTTTACGGCTGTAATCAGTAAAAGCCAAACGCTTTCGATATCAATGACATTTAATAAGTACTTACGTTTTCAGTTTGAGTTTTGTGAATGAAAAATATTTATAAGTACAAATTAAAACAACCAATAGAACTTCATCTTAAACCAAACATCGAATATTATGTAAATGAAGTATTAAGACTAAATATTTTATATTTCTCCATATTAGAGATATATACTATAAAAGAAATATAGTACACCATAGAAATGAACTTAAGTCTCAAGATGTAAGATTTCAAGCTATCGAAGTATTATTACTTCAACACTTGTACAATACTCGTATAATAATCGTATAATACTCGTTAAATACTCATAATACTCATATAATACTCGTATAATACTTGTGTATTACTCATATGATACTCGTATAATACTCGAATAATACTCATATAATACTCGTATAATACTCATATAATACTCGTACAATACTCATATAATACTCGTATAATACTAATATAATACTCGTATAATACTCATATAATACTCGTATAATACTCATATAATATTCGTATAATACTCATATAATACTCGTATAATACTCATATAATAATCGTACAATACTCGTATAATACTCGTATAATACTCATATAATAATCGTACAATACTCGTATAATACTCGTATAATACTCGTACAATACTCGTATAATACTCGTACAATACTCGTATAATACTCGTACAATACTCGTATAATACTCGTACAATACTCGTACAATACTCGTACAATACTCGTATAGTACTCGTACAATACTCGTACAATACTCGTATAATACTTGCATAATACTGTACATTACACGTTTAATACTTGTACATTACTCGTATAATACATAATACTCGTGTAATACTCGTTCATTACTCGTATAATACTCGATATTACTCGCACGGTTGCCACTTGAAAATTTTTTTCTGTACCAAAATTGGTTTAAAAAGGTACCATTTCTGTAAAAAAAGGTCCAAAATTTTTTTGGACCTTTTTGTTTTCTCGTTCTGTGTTTTTTATAGTGTTATAAATGAACAAAATATAAAATAGTGCAAAGTTGCATTTATAAAAAAAATTAATTGGAAATATCCACAATAAAATTGGGTCGTCAAAAATGTACCAGTTTTTGAAAATGAGTACCAAACGAAAAAAAAAATAAAAAAAAGTACCAATTTTGGTACTAAAGTACCATAAGTGGCAACCGTGATTACTCGTATAATAGGAATACTCGTATAATACTCGTACAAAACTCGTACAGTACTCGTACAACACTTGTATAATACAAAAAACAGAATTTTATATGAATATTAATATTTTTATTATTGGGTATTTGTACTATTGAGTACTATTAAATTTTTTTCTATACTGCGTATATTGTTTTTTACAGTTTATGCTAAGCAGTTCCAAAATGTGAGTATGGTATAACTATATACCTATAACACATTCAAATCGATGTGTTTTCCATGGTTAATTCTAACAAAACATGAGGAGATATTAAACTTTGTGATTTTAGTATAAGAGAAAAAGGGAAGGGAAATATAGGTTACCGGGAATTCTTCTAAAATAATAGGAATAATTTTATTTTCCACTTGTATCATCAGAAAGTCCTTTTAATTTAACCTCGAAAAATATAATGACAAAATCTTTGATAATAGTTACGGATAATATTTTCACTTTATTAATTCTTGGAACTGTAATGGTGGTATAACGATAAGACAAGAAATTGTAAATATACAAAATTTTTATATGTAACTTAACTAATCCTTTTATCTTATTTAATGTGAAAACTCATAAAATTCTTGAAGATTTTAAAATACATAATTTGAAGTTCTCTAATCCTTAACGTTTAAATAATAATGCAATTTATTCCATATATCTATATAAAGTCATACTAAGTTTTTTGTTTTTTATTGGTTTAATATTTATTACAAGACTATTTTTTTTTTTTTTGTGTAATTTTTGTAACATATAATTTTTTTTTATAGATCAAATTTCGTAACCTTTGCTGGCTTATCGAAACCTTATCTGATTACTTCATGAATTTCGTGAGGTAGATATTCGTACTTCACATTTCAATATTTCAGAATGTTTTTCATGTATTTAGGTTAGTAGAGTATTGAGTAAATAAAACACAATTGTGTAATAAGAATTCGATAAACGAAAAATAAACACTTTAGCCACTTAAAATTTTAAATTTTAATAAAAATAAAAAAAATAGTAAGAAGGTAACAAACCTCGAACGGCACCTTTTTGCTTCATTAGTTTTTCAATAGAACGCGTTACACAATCTTGTGCTTTTACAAAAAAAAATATTATAAAGATACATTTTACATTTTATCTTTTACTCGATCTGTAAATAGTTTGTAATATTTTTTCATATTTTCTACATCTTTTGCTTATGCACTCTGATGAACATTGCGTTTTTCCATATAAAATTTCACCGTGACTGAGATCGACGGTCAAAGTCACGTCATGAAGCTTCATGGTGAAGTAGACTTATAATTTACGATTTGGAATTAAGATATTCAAGTTATTATAGTTATTGTTTTTAACATTATTAAACATGAGTTAAATATATTTGTACATAGTTTTGTTTTTAATCGTACTTGTCCGTCATATGTTATATGCATTATTGTTTCTTTAGCTGTTAATTAATGTTTTTAAATTGATTATTTTCCGCATGTAATTGTATTATTTTCATGCTTCAAATAATTTATTTATTTAAATCGACCAGGCTTATAGTTTCAAGTATTTATTACATGTTTATTATATATGCACTTACTCGTTTATTAGTTTCATTACATAGATACATAAGTTCCATTAGAACAACGTTACAGAAATTAATTAATTTTTATAAAATAGAGTAATTTTTATAAACTAATCTTTATAAATTATAAATTAAATAAGTTATTATTATTTATTATATACACATTTATTATATTTATTATATATGCACCTATATGTTTATTAGTTTCGTTACATAGATACATAAGTTTCATTAGAATGACGTATCTGTAAATCACTTGCAAAATATTATTAAAATTTATTTTATTTATTTATTTATTTTATTATTATTTATTGTAATTAATTAATTTAATTAGTTTAAATAAGAGATTTTTGAAATTATTTAATCTTATTACAAAATTTATAACTCACACTATTTTGTAATTTTAATATAATTTTAATCAAACAATTTTTTTGATGTGTTTCATTTCTGAAATAAAACCCAAATCAAAAAAACCATTATCAAATATTTTATACAAATTTTAAACAAAGTTCAACAATCTCACCGATTTAAGTAAATTGCAAAAGACAACTACCTTGCAAAGTAAAAGCAGTATAATCTAAATAAATCTCAATTCATATTAATTTTAATTTTACTAAGTGGATATGTTACTGAGACATATCTTCTTTACTTACATTCCCTTATTGTCAAAAAACTTAAGCGGAACTTTAATTTAATATATTGAAGATATATACAGTGACTATTACTATTACATATGACTATGCATATTACATTCGGTATAGATAAGGGCACACTCACTAAAACTCATCTTCTTTGCTTATATACTTCTAATTTCTCTCAGAAAACGATCATAGTATTTTCATCTGACTTTTATTGAGAGATGGAACTCAGAAAACTAGATTCAAGAGATTTTAAAATAGAACTTTTAATGTACATCTGCATTAAATGAGGCGACTTTTCAACGCAATAGATCTTATAGATTTCAATATAGTATTATCTTTTTTAATATTATTATAACAATAATCATCAATAGATCTAACGGTTGTTAGTTTCGTAGTATAATAATAAGTATTAGGTTTTAGTAGGTTTTTCCCGGACCTTAACATATATCATTCTTTTCAATAACATTTTTAATTTAATATTTCTTGTAAAGCCTATTTTAATATCAGAATGTAAGGTGAATGTAACAATTATACCTTTGCTAGATTTTTAATTTTTCTGCAATAATCTTAAAACTGTTTGGGAATATTATTCATAGTATCTCAAATGATCTATTGTGCCAATGACTTTTTAGTTAATATTTGTAACCTTTCATCTTTCATTGTTCGCATTTACTTTTATATTTTTTCGAACGAACGATATCTAATTTATTATTAACAAAAGTATTGCTTTTCCAATCCAAAACAAGAAAGCTATTAGAAGTTGTTAAAAAAGCACAATATATTAGAATAAATACTTGAAAGCAAATTTTTGACAATTATATTATGGTCTTATCGGATAAATATTACTGTAGTAATAAAAATGCAAAGCTCTTGTTTGGAACCATCAAGGCAGCCGTAAGAAGGGACGTTCTAAAAACAGATGGAGAAGAACATTGCAAAAGGAAATCGAGGAGTCCGGAAAAACTTGGAACGAGCTAATGATTTTGGGTGAAAAAGAGAACCAGTTGGATGTGCTTTATTGAGGCACTTATTGAGTAAAAATAATGACGTCTACTATGTGAAAAGTAAGTTAAAGTTATACGGACTTGAACATTAACTATTTGTCGTATTTGTAAATTGTCAAATTTATTGCAAATCTTGTTTGTGTTGGCAACTCATCGCATACAATTTATTTTGTAAATTATTTTACAACTTTTGTCTTTCCGAAATTAGAAATTACTTAATTAACACTTATTATCTTCACTCTAATACAAATCAACACCTATGTAAACATAAGAATATCATATGTATGTATATATGTATTTATTATTTTGTTTAAAACAAACAAATTAAAGCTTAATAAATGCCAACTGAATTAAATTAAATAAAATATGATAATAAACTTTCAAAATAAATTTTACGGATATGTTAATTAACGAAACAATTTTTCACACCTAATAACTTGTTTATTTAATATTATTATATATTTTCTTAAAGAATATAATAAATATTTGACAAATAATAAAAAATTTTTATTTATTGTGAAAAAATAATTTTTAAACAATTTATCAAATTCTCCAAAAAAAAAAATATTAATAAACAAGATTTAAAACAAAACAATTTTTTATTAAATTTTAACTTTAACATTTCAAAGTATATTTATTTTTATTTTTTGAAACCTTGATTTTAAACAAATGAAGTTAATAAAAATGCGTTTAACATTTAATTGAAATTTATTTAAAGAAATATTTAAAAAACTGAACTGTGATAATTTACAATGTCACATGAAATGTAGTCAACATTGCACGGCAATTATTTTACAGAAATTTGTACTGTAATCGCGTCTGCTGATTACCCTGTAATAAATAAATTTATGCTGCTCAGTGCAAATGTCAATTTAAAATCAACAATAAATAAAATAATTTAGTTATTTTCGGTAACAATTAAACATAATTGTGCAATATCGTTAACTAAATACTTAAGGCTATCATTTTTTAAGGTATTTCTTTGTGTGTCATAAGCAATGTCTGAGTTTCTTAATATGTGCCAACTTAAAGATCTTATCAGGTCTACCTTAAAACTTAAACCAAAAAAAAAAATAATTATAACAACTCTGGTTTATATAAAAAAATTAAAATGTTGTGACAACATTTATTGTTTTTGGAAGACCCTGAGATATTTATGTTACTTATCTTTTTATGCATTTAAACATTATTATTTTAATTGTAATTATAATAAAAAAACAAAAAGAATTTCGCATATAACGACTTTAAAACAAAATGTTAATGTTATTAAAAATTGTTTTTTATTTCATAAAATTTTAGATTTAAATTATTTATTTATATTTATAATGGTAAAATAGTTAAATGGTAAAATGTGCTAATATTGCTACAAGCTTTTCACTGCTAGTTCTAATGAATATACCATATATTTGGTGCTAAGTTCCTATATTATTTCTAAATAAACTTCATGTTATTATGATGTTTTGTTTTGAATCGTTTTTTCTTGTTATTCCCTTTCACTTTTAACTCGTTAACTTAATCAGTTTTCCTTGTGCAACCCTTTCACTTTTAACTCATTTATTGCTCTTTTCTAACATGGCTATAGCCCTCTTTCAATTTCTAAACGTTCGTTACGCTGTTCATCAATTATAGTACATTTTTACTTATGTTTCCTCTTATATTTCTGTTTTTATAACAAATAAATTTAAATATTTTCAAAACACTATATATGACCATTTTTTTTAAGAAAAGGATTTGTTTAATATAAAAATATTTCAGCATTTTTTGTCATACCAGCATAAACTATCCAATGATATTTTTTTCTAATCCGAATAAATACGGACCTATGCCCCATTAGGGAAAACTGAAACTAAGAAGAAAAATAAACCGAAAAGATACTATTATAATTTCATGAATATCGGTTGGATAATGTACTTGTACATAAGCATCGCCAAATATATAAAATCCTTTTTTTTTATAGATATAGAATACAAAGCATTTGGAATATGAAATTAAAAAAGCACTTTTAAAAAATAACGCATTTTTCATAAGTTTGAGGTACAAAAAACTCAATGAATAGTGACGCCTTACAACAAATAGTACATGATTATATGATAGTTATACCGAAAAAGACATCTTCTTGAAATGTTTTCTGCAAAATTCTAAAAAAGAATTATATTGTTATTAGAATTATATTATTCTATTATTATATGAAATTTTATGTATTATTTTAGAGTCATTCATATATAGAAAAATATTATTAATTACTTCTATAATTAGTAAGTATTTTACATATAATTAATACTAATAAAAAAACGAGTATTAATTCTAATAAATTAAAAAATTTTTAGAAGATATTTACCTACTAAAACACACACTTATTAACAAAATCAACTACCTGAGATTAAACTTAATAAGAATAAAAGAATTAAGAATAAAGTGATGTGCATAAATTCAATGACAGTCACCATATATGGATAACAGATCCAAGTAGCAATTAATCCTCGTGGAACATACGACTCACTTACATGTTAAAATCAGACCATAACTAGGGACTTAATCATCTTGCAAACCGGAAACTATCTAAAAAATCTTCAGGAAAACTATACCTCTATTGATTATTGACTATGCCACATTGTCACACTGCAACCGGTTCTCATACAAATTCAGTACAGATGAAGTATTGTAGATATTGGAAATAGATCTATGCAATAAATATCCGACAAAGGTGCTGTACATAGTTCTCATCAACAGAACGACTCAAACCTTCTCGTCGTCTGAGCTCAGAATATCACGTATATAACAACTGGTGTATATTCCGACGATAATAAGACAACTTAACATAACTCTAATAACATAAGTAGCGCAAAAAGTTATGATCAAGAATTGTATAAAATTTTGTACTGCACTTCTGATAAGAATACTTTTATGTCGGTGTCAGGTTAGATGCTAACTGTTTGAGTTAAGGTTATAATATACGATATGTCTTTGTGTGAAATTTTTTATTAAGCAATTTTGATTTGTGACCGCATTAAGTACTGACAGGACTACCACTTACGGAATACTTTAGTTTAACATTATCTGTTCTGGATGAAATGTATAAAAATATAATTAAAATATATATTGCAAAACTTTCTCTTTTTCAATCACTTGTAGTTAACAGACTTAATTTACTTTAAATTCATTTACATTAAAATTAATTTCTATTAAGTCTATAATTTTTTTTCAGTGTATCCGTATTACTTTAAAAATTTATTTCGATAAATTTGAAATGCCCTCTTTAGAGCAACTTTTGACAAAAGTAACGATGCGTTATTAAATTTAATTAGAAAACGATTTTAAACATTTTAATTGTCTGAGATTACATTTTTGAACTTGACATTTAACCAAGTTAATGTATATATATATATGTATGGCAAAGTGTTCAAAACCATGCCCTTATGTTTGAGTGAATACAAAAGTATCTTTTCGCTTTTAATTACGGCTTTACAAAATTATCTCTACAAATGCCGCTCGCAGTTACTTTGTATAGTGAACAAAGCCATTTAACTTACAATTTGTCACCAACTCCACGAAGGTTAAGACTTCATATTCACTCGTATGCCAGATTTTTATCTTTTACGTAAAGACTTTGAAAAGTTTAATTACATTTTAAATTTTTAGTGAGTAAAGTTGGTGACAATGACGACGTCATTTTATTATTATTATTTTAAACCGCAAATATTTCTAAATGAACTTAACAAAACTTTTTTTTAAATTTTTATAAAAGCAAAAGTAAATATTTATATTGAATATATATATATTTTTTTTTTCAATTTATCTATTATTAATTGCGGTTTTTTAGTCTGATTGAGTTGTTGGAAACATTATATTTTACACATTGCAATTGATAAGAAAATGTGTATATAGTAAAAACTTTTTAAAGCGGACTACGATGGAACCTGTAATTCTGTCCAGTTATTAGAAGTGTTCATTCAAATTAATGTACTTTGTGTTTTTCTTCTCTACTGTATGAAATAAATTTTTAAAGAACTTTTACTCAACACTTTTACTGTATGTGATCACTTAGGCCATCCATTATTATAAGTATTCCATATGATACATATTCCCTATTAAATATTAATTAATGAATTATTTATGTGATTTTATGGAAGCATTATTTGAATCCCAACACATCTTCCTGAACGAATACATATTGCATTTATTTTAAGAGAGTGCATTTCTGAATTAGTGTGAACATCAACGGAATAAAACTTTTGAATACTGTCGAGTCTCAAGTCCTTTTTTATTTATTCATTCCAGACACACCATTACACTTTTGGCATACGCTCATTATATTACTCTAAAAAGTATTCTCCATGTTTTCTAATGGAGAATGAGGGCGTATTGTCATAAAACACATGTTCAACATGTAGTTCAGCTCCAATTACTTGCTTATAAAATAGAGTTTTATTTCGCAAGCTCAACATTCTTTATTAATGGCTTCAGATCATTTAGAGTAAAATTATAAACCTGTATTTGGATGCTTATGTTATCCAGCCAAGGGTATCTTTAATAGTTTAACTTAAGTACATAAAATTAAAAGTGAAAACTAGAAACATTACCCAGTTATCTAAAGGGTCATGGGCGCGTCATGACTAAAACTGTTGTTGTTTTCAATGCAAATTATAAAACTAAGAGTCCGACAAAAAACATAATGTCAGTACAAATTTGGTCATGAGATTTTAAATCTGTTTTATATACAATTTCTGCATTTTTAAAATATGTGAATCTTTTTAAAAGATTTTCCCATAATTTTTTATATCAATTTGATTAAATTGTTCATAAAATTTTCGTATAAAAAAAATACTTTTAAAACAGCCAATGTAACAATTATCTCCTTGCAATCAACAATATTATGATATTTTGCATTAAAATAACCAAATACGAGTTAGAAACTTGATTCATTCTTATTGAAGCTAATTTTAAAACCGTATGAGAATTATAATGCATTAGCACCAAGCAATATTTACCATTAATCTAATTTAAATTTATTTCGTAATTTGAAACATTTATTTATATATCAAGTTGCAAGCCAGACAGGTGTAGATATCATTTTTATTAATATAATAAGCAAATATGACTTAAAAGTTCTACATAACTCTTAGAACTCATTTTGTTTAAGTAAATGAGAATTGTAACACAATTAACAGTACATCAGTACGCAAAGTTTAAATTCTCTCTTGATTTAGGTTAAATGAGTAATGAAAAAACCTACAAATAATTCAAGATCTGGATAAGACTTTATTATATTTCATTAACTAGCAAATTTTACAAATGTACATGAACTTACTTTTTTTCTTATAAAACAGTAATTAGAAATCAAATCAGTAAAAATTAACTGAAAATAGTTTTAAGGTCACAATGTGTGAAAATAGTTTACTCATATAAATCTTATTTTTAATTCTTCTTTCTGCTATTTTTCAATACGATTACTTTATATCATAGACCTAAATTTTAATTCCCGAATACAGTTAAATAATTGTCTGTAACTAAACATATTTCTATTTCACATATATAAAAAATACAAGTACCAAATTTTCTATAGCAAATTATTTTGACCGTCTGCATGAGAGCCACAGAAGTCGAAAGCCATCGGCCATCAGTCAAACTCACCTTTCACAATTTTACAGTAGTCAAAATTTCCATCATTTCAAAGCTTTTTTTTTTTGCTTTTTTCTGTATTTGACTTTTTTTTTTGTAAACAATTAATTTCCTTTTCCTGCAGAAGATTCGTCGTTCATTGGTTCCACGTTTAAATCAATTGGTTTGTTGGTTCGCTTGACTTAGGTTCGGTGCGGTTCATTGAATTAAAATAATCGCATTGATTGACAATCAAGTGAGCAGCAAATCAAAAAAATAAAACACGAAAACGAATTAAATAAAAAAGGCGGTTAAAGAAGCGATCAAATAAAACCAATAAAAACCTCAAAACACATGAAACACGCTTAAAATGTCGGTTAACAAAAATAAATTTAAACCGGAAGTTAGACTAGCGTCAAGCAACTGTTTATTGTTGTTGTTGTTATTGGAGCTTACTCAGTCGAAAAAAAAAATACGCTGCTAAATACAAAAAATCACATAAAATTCCAACAATTTTAAGTGCACGTTGCATTTGATTATGGCAATGCTTTGTTGGGGATTATATATATATATAAGGTTGTTGTTGTTATAATTTTCTTTCGGCTTAAGTCACAGTAGCGGCAGTGTTTCCAATTTAATTGATGCGATTTAAATCTGCGTTTAACAGTTAAATAAAGCGGAGTGGAATAATTTTTTATACACTTAGGTTTTTGGATTTAATTTTTTTCAAATAAATTTTCATTGTTGAGAATATTTGCATATATATATTTGTATATAAATATCTCAATATGAACTATTATTTTCTCCTTGGATGAATTATATATATGTATACAATAAAGACAGATTGTAGATTATAAAGATTGAATCTTAAGCACGGTTGCCACTTATGGTACTTTAGTACCAAAATTGGTACTATTTTTTTTTTTTTTTTTTTTTGGTACTCATGTTGAAAAATTGGTACATTTTTGACGACCCAACTTTATTGTGGATATTTCCAATTAATTTTTTTTATAAATGCAACTTTGCACTAGTTTATATTTTGTTCATTTATAACACTATGAAAAACACAGAACGAGAAAATAAGGAGATCCAAAAAAATTTTGGACCTTTTTTTACAGAAATGGTACCTTTTTAAACCAAATTTGGTACAGAAAAAAATTTTCAAGTGGCAACCGTGATCTTAAGTAAACATGCTAATCTCTCTTTCAACCATATCTGCCGTAGTTGTGGTGAGGATGATGAAAGTGTCTCCCACCGGCTTTGGTTCTGTCCGCCATTCACACTGCACCGCCTTAACAGTTTAGAGGCTTTCTTTTTTAAAAATCTTGGCGAACTGCAAGAACTCTATAGCATCATAAGCTTTCTACACTGGTTCTAAGTGGTTGTAACCCTAGACTTTTTAATTATACAGTAGCCCAATGGGCCAGTAGACCTAAGTGAATCTCCGGTATTACCTACTCTAACCTACAATAAAGACATCTTCTGTAATGTTACATTTAGAAATATTATATGTTACTTTAACATTGAAGATATTTCATAAAAGACTAACAACTGAAACAAATTTTATTATTTTTTCTTTATTTTTAACATTAAAAACTACGATCGAAAAACTGTTAAGCAAATGAGATTCGAACAGAGAATACCGAATATAAAATATATAAATTTATAATATGGTAATTGCCGCATTAGTAATTAATTATTATACTTATAATAATGTTTGTATAGAAGTATCTGCATTCAGAGCTGTAAGTGAAAATCAAAGTAAGCTGAGAAGTAAATATATTACAGATCAAGACTCATCACATGACGGCCATGTCAACCAAAAAATATATGATATAAGTGATTTCCATCTCTGATTAGTTGGTTGAATAAAGTAAGTATAGGTAGTCTTTTTAATGATCTTCAGCGATTTAGCTTGCCAATCTCCAGCCTACATTCTTCAACTAGTTTTGATTTTAAAGTAAAAGATTGAAGAGCTTTAACTAGAGCGATAGGGAGAGTGTTATCTGCCAATTCTCACCCTACATTTGGCCTAACTTGATTTTAAAATGAAAGATTGACCAACTCTAACTACCCTCTTTGGCTGTTATTTTGCACAATCCCGTCAAATGATTTTCTTTATTCTTTTGTCACAGCGACATCACTTTTCTTAAATTTTAGTATATAATTTTCTTGCTAAAATTTCAATAAAAAAAAAAAACTATATTTTATACGATCTAATACTGCTTTGTGTATATTTTATGTATAATTTCTCTAAGATCTATAATTTAATTTATTAATTAATTTTGGTTCCATTAAAATCTTTTGAAGCAGAACACCGTCGTAACAAATATCTCTTTGAAATGAACAATATTAACACATTTTATATTAAATTAACAATCTGGTATACGAAACCAGATTAATTATATGATAATAAATCTGAAAACCTTATGAGAATTATAACGCAATTAGATTCTCATTTTGTTATGAGAGATTTTATTATTGTGCTAATGCTTCACAGGTAGCGTATTCTGAGAAGCAACTTTTATAGAAGATAGTGCATAGAGTATAATGGAAATAAGGGGTTTGGCTAATTCGGCTTTTCTGGAACATTAACTTTACTTAACTTTATTTAGAATATTACATTCTTTGATGAATTCAGTACAAAGAGTTGTTGGGTTTGCGTAAAGCGCTTTCTCTAGCAAGTTTGAGGGCATTACAATGGGCAACACGCGTCTTTAAGTTGAAGTCTTAATATAAGGTTATTATACCTAACATAACCAAACACATTTAATCTGTGTTAATTTATATCTTTTGTGACAAGTGATATAATCAATATAATAACTTTTTTACATATATTTTCAATGGAATAAAAATGTAATATCTACTAAAACTCGATCTATTTTAAAACCAACATAATGGTTAATTTGACCTATTTCTTTGATATTGTAATATGCACTATTGTTTCTTCTTTTTTTCTTCTTTTTTTTTTTGTTTAAAAGTTAATTTTATTTGTGGTTACGTAGTTATTATTGCATTCGATTGTATAATATTCCATGTGTTGTTTATAACCAAACCTTAATGTAATTTTCTACCATTTCTTTAGCAGAAAGCATCTTCCACACTTTACAAATAAGGTTTAGCATTTTTATTGCTTTGTCATCGGTCTTTGTTAAGGTTTACTGAGCCATCCAAGAAACATAAATGGTAAAAAAATGTGTAATCAGCGGTATTACGGATTGTATTATCATATTTTTGCTGATATAATTTCAAATACTAATCCACAGACAAAGCTAATAGGTAAACTAATTCAAATTCAGATTCAACTCCAAAATCAAACGGAACCAAACCAATACGAAAATGGATGTCTTCATAAGCAAGCAAAATTAGTTAAGAATTTCCATTGTTTTTTTTGTACAAAATCGAATGATGATGTTTAGTTCAATTGTATAAATTTCTATGCTCTACTTGAGTATCTATAGATACGAGCTTCATTTATTCTGTTTAACAATGTAACACAAAGTTGATTCGTAATTTCTGTAGCCAAGTGTGAAATTGCATTACGAATTGTACTATCTTTTTTTTATCTTTTACATTGAGGAAATACGATTGGTTTATGGGTCTTATAGTTTCTTTAGTTCCTTTCTACCTTGCATTTTATATATGTTTATTTATTTATACGTATTTTTACAATTGTTTATAAACGAACTTTATATGTTTATAGATACTTGTGTGTTTGTTTTTATGTTTATGTTCTGTGCCATTAAAACAGTTGCATTAAGAATTTAAAACAACTTTGTTAGCAATCAACGGATATATAAAGTAACTAAAATGTCGGTTGCAATAAATAAGCTGGATTGCATATGCCATCAAACGGAAGTGCAACATAATCTAATTGATATTGTGTTTTTCTTTTTTGAATCAACATTATACTCATACATACATGTACTGTGAGATATTTATTTGATTAGTCAAAACCATTGCTTATATCAGTTAATTATTTGTGTATCTATACTCATACCATTTGGTCATACAAACAATTCATAAGTACAGTACATGCGCTTGGAAAGGTATGAGACGACAGAAGAGAGCTTAGGTCTTTATATATTCGCTAATTAATGTTTGCCTACTTGTAACCCATAATTTATTGTTTGAAATTATCTTTGCCACGAATACTAATATATTACTGGAAGACTACGTTCAACAATGCGTTGAAAATTGCTGACTGCTTTATTTCGGCACCCTCTGCTATATATAAGTAGGGATTTAACATTGGTATAGAAGAATCTTAATTTCGGGCATTCTTACCCGAGTAGTAAGATTGCCTTGGTGAACGCCATATTTAATTGATAATGCTATTTATGCATACTTAAAAAATCAGTATAATTAAACTCTACCCATCATGCCAAGAAGACTATGATAACGCAAAAACGATGTCATAACTAATGAAGTTCTAATGAGGCACGATTCTTCATAGTTGAAAACTTTAACCAATACTTTGACAAGGGAACGAAAATAGTTTCGAAGAGTATATAGATACGAATATAATATTGCATATGTTCATGATACAACAAAGACGACAACACAAACGATATATTATATACGATATATATTATACTATATATAAAATATATTCATTTTTGTTCAGTTAATATCTTTAATATAGACATATATAGATAATATACAGATTATATAGATAGATAGATAATAACATATATATACAATATAGATATAGAATATAACAATAGATAATATTAGAGACACCATATTTATTATAGATAAATCGTTATAATATTGATATTTAAAAATGCAGATTTTTTTGTAGCAATTGATATGATATAAAGGTGAATAATTAATCTAAATCAGTTTCAATCTCTGGCAACAAGAACTACAAGTTATAAAAAATTGTATAACAACTAAAAGAAATCTAGTGAAGTACTTCAGATGACCGTCAAGTTAGAGAGTAGGTTCATTCTAATAATTACAATAAAGTACTCCGCCTGAGTAATATGGAGCACAGATTACTGACAGCTTATCTATTATATTAGCATTACCTGCTTTGTCATGTGAACAAGATTAGGTTTTATCTGAGGAGCTATGATGTCACCTTTTTTAAATAAGAGTTCTTATGAAATTTTTAGTAATTGCCTGACTTTTCCCTAAATCAAGAAGTAATAACTGTTGTGCGACTTCTGTCTGTTTATTCATAAACAGTTTATTCCTATTCCAGTTATTACTGATTGTTAAGAAAAGATAATTTGAAGTTTTTCGAAGGACTAAGAATCTAATATTGGTTAGGGTCAGCTACTATGACAAAAGTTATATTGTGTTAGCAGTGTTTCGTTCTACCAAAAATCTGGAATCATGTTAGCATACAATGTTTATATTTAAAGTCACATTTATAAGCAAATACTCTGTAGTTCGACTTTATAATATAAAAATTACAATAAATAAAATTGCAAAGTACCTTCAATAAAACATTTTTGTATAATAAACACTAACATTTGTAGCTAAAACTATTAAAGCAGTACTACTTAAATGAGATACAGCTGTGTAATCTGAGTTCACAATCTAATTTTGATGCTATTATATCAGAAATGCTCTGCATCGGTACAGAAACATATTGTCACTGCAATATATTAACAGTAAATACTGAAAATATGCAGCTATAAATGATAACACCTACAAATTTGGTAACACTACCATCAATTCTCTGATAGCTATGCCGTAAGAACTGCATTTAGTTGTTAATCATCAAGTGCCTGTCTTTGAAAACCATATTATTTAATGAGATGTCAAAACTTTGTAGCTGTTTTTTTTTTAATTTACTTGTAAAAAGAAAGCTGACTAATATTTAAAAAAATTTAACAATTATAACATGAAATATGTTTCAATCTTGTTTCTGTTTCCAATTTATAAGGTTAGCTTTCAAACCAACTTTAATGAAAACACCTTTTAACAAAACTATTCTCAATGCAGATAAAAATTTTATGTTTTTTGCGGAGTGGTTTATGTTTTTTAAAAAGACGGAATTATTAGTAATGGTCTGACTAAAAAAGGTAACCACAAGTTTTTAAAGGCATTTTAAAGTAAACCATATGTCTGTTGTAAAACTTAAAAATAGTCAATACCAGTTAACTTCATTTCATGCATAGTTGCGAAAATTAGATACAAAATAAAGGGTAAATATACTTGAAAGGGACTGTCTTTTAGACACTTGTATATATTTCTTTTTGTAAATTGCTGTAGATACTAAAAATATTCAACATCTGCGAAAATAATATAAGGGGGTAAGAGTCCTTGTGAACTTTTTAGAAAATATACTTTTTCTGGTAATTAATATGTACATACTGACTGTGTAACTAAAACTATTTTATAAAGAAGTTTATTTTTTAAAATAAATTTATTTTTAAATTAAGTATTTCTACTTCAATAATTTTGTTTTTAATGCTAGAGCATATGTTGTTAAAAAGTGAAAGAAAAGTTCCCTCTTATTTTATTCTTCAGCTCTTATATTGTTATGCCCATTACTACCAAAGAGGGTACATTAATTTTAACATTATATAAAGCAGAATGCAGAAACTACACAAACGTGTATATTTCATATCAATATATCTCTCTGGATGTAATATGCCAAATTGAGTCTCAGCTTCTGAGTTAATCGGATTGAACTTTGCAAAAGGTCATTTTTGGAACGAGGTAAAATTCACAAATGGCTGAAGCTGTTCTATTTCTTTTTTTAACATATCTTAAAATACATTTTTTTCTCTTAAAATATGCAATATGCAAAATAATCTACCAGTTGTAAATAAAATGCATAAAGATGCTTTAATAGTCTAAAAAGATATACTTAACAAATTGGTAGTTATTTGAGATTTATTATTCAAGTTTCTGTTAAAATCCGGTAGCTTTTATAGAATACTATAATTTAACTTTTAGAGTAGTTGCGAGTTCACTTTTTAAAATGTTTCTGTTTCCTGAAAATGTTTATGTGAATAAAATAAAAGCTTGTAAATTAGTTTTTATTTTTATTTTTTTTTTTTGTTTGTTCATTTATGTATTTGTAAGTTAACACTAAAATTAATTTTAAAGTTAACTAAAAATAAGGAGGTTGAGTCACACTCTACGCGAACCCTTCAGCGAAATCGCACATGCCACTCGAAAATGGAATCCACAAGGAAGAAGAAATCGCGGTCGACCAAAGACTACACATACGGCACCGTGATATTCAGCAATATCAAAAAAATACAAGTAATTCAAAAAAAGGCAATGGAGAAAAACTTCAAAATCCCCTGGTTTATAAGAACCAGGTCGATTGAGAAAGAAACCAACATAAAATCCATAAAAACCCGTCTTAGAGATAAGCAACTAACTTAATTCCAAAGGGTCGATAGACACACAAATCCCTCACTGGCGGGCCTAAGAATCACAAACAACAACAACCCAGCAAGCAGGTATGCAAATCTAAGATCCAACATAGCGTAACCGTACAGCACAGATAACGAAATTACCATAATTTTGCCCACATAAGAGAGTAAAGGTTTGTCCATAACCAACATGGAGAATGACAATTAACAGAGAGTCGGGCAAATCTTTCACTACTAAGAGCTATAGCGCGAGATAGCAATAATTGGAAATCTTTGTGATTAGACTAAGTTCTTGAATTTATATTTTTGAACAAGTCAATAATAATATGAATAAGGAACTGAACTACAGGGTCCTACGTCCTATTATTTTTATTTCAATATAGTCCCTTATATAAATTTCTCTAATATATAAATATTAAGCGATAAAACATAAACACTATAATTTTTTATTTACCAAATAAAATGCTTATCTGCTAAAATTGTATAAAAAAAATTGTTGTTATATTTTCTGTTATGTATTTCTATATAATAAAAACTTTAAACAATATCACAGATACATATACTCCCTAATTTCTTATTTACAAATATTATAAATAAATAAATATATATCAGATAATTATTAAGCGTGAATTCTTCTTTGTATTTTTGCATTTTATCCAACTTATTTTGCCTTCTAGTATAAAATTACCTATCTCTTATAAATTTAAAACTTTTTTTTGCTAATTTGAGTTTAAGTATCTTTATATAAAAAAGAAATCCAACAGAGTATAACAATCACAATTTGCAAATCTTATTTTACAAACCATTTAACAATTCGTCACTCTTTTACTACTAAAATAGATTGTATTTTCCTTACCTTCGCTGAGAATTTTTCGCCACTTAACGTAACGTATATATATTTTTTTTTTAAATAATTTGCAAATGATTTTTTTTAGTGACTAAATTATTTAAAAAAATGAGGCCACAATGGAAAATATTGAAATCGTGGTACAACATTTGTATATGTACTTCAGATACAAGTATGATAACTGATCCAGTTAAAATCTGGATTGATTTTTCCAATACAGGTTCACATTGTTGTTAGTCAAGTCAATTGCAAATTAGAACACATTACCGATATTTTACTTGTTAAACAAATATTTTTTTTCAAGTATGTAGATATTATTTACATTTCTACCAATAAAAATTATAATAATTAATTTATTATATTTAGCAACCTACATATGTATATCTGAGACAATGCAAATATAGGTACATACTTATAGGAAATTGTTGAATAAAAGTTTTTAGCTGTCTACTTTGCATGATGAATTGCCCTAATTATTGAAATATATAAACAACTAAAAGATAAAAGAATATTTAAGTAAAATTATACTATTTTTGCATTCTTTTTATTTTATTGTATCTGCACTCATGTGTAAGCATAAATACATATATTTAAAATATTTATTCTATAAATGCATATTTTGCAATATATTTCTCGTACTTGACCCACATTTTTGTTATTTGCAATAATTGTTAAGAATTTTTGCAATTTCTTACTAAACATTATTTGTTTTTATTTTTTGTTTATTTATTTATCTAGACCTTAAGTGAATGTTTTGCTAGCAAATAATATCTTAAATTTAACGCATTCACACCTGTCATTCATTAAATTTTAGTGCATGCATGTCGAATAATTGCAATTTAATTCCACTCAGTTTAATTCGCAGTAATTC
>NC_051846.1:216340524-216354745 GCF_002237135.1 Teleopsis dalmanni | reverse complement strand
TATATTTCTATTATTGTACTAGACATTTAAGTTGTGGTTTATAAGTATTTTATTTTTAAAATCTGTGAAATTATTTTTCTCTATTAAAGTTGAAATCTTCCTCAATGTTAAAGTATTTATTTTTAAAGTTTGCGAAACATGTATTTCCTTTTTGAAATTTTGCGGGTATTGACAATCGCAGAAAGTTTGGCATGACATGAAACAACTTTGCCGTATTTGGCAGTTGACTTTGGGTAGTAAGTAGCGAAAAAGATATGTCGATACATACATATATATATATATATATATATATATAACGTCACATTTATATATACGCATTCTTGTATACATGAATATGTTTGGTTAAGTACATATTGAAATAAAATTACATGTATTGAAATATAATCGGACAAAAAGTATATTTCTACTTACTCGAAGTTAATTTTTTAGACAGTTTGTCTGTTTTTTCAACTGTTTTTAATCCTACATAAGATTAAATAGTTGATAAAAGACATTCATATAAATATATTAATGTAAATATGTAACAAGACATATGAAGTGGAACTTCAAAATGCGTTAAATTTAATTTGAAAGTGTGTAAATTATTTGAGATTACGCCTAAAATCATTTAAATAATGTCAAAAATACTTCAAAGTATTAATTTTGTCTTTTTTAATTATTATTAAATATTAAAGTAATAAGATACAACATTAACATTTATATGAGCTAATAAAAATTTACATAATCCCTTAATAAGCTAATAAAATTAAGAAATCTGTTAGTAATAATAATTAAAATAATATTAATAAAATAAATTATTTATGTTTGATTTATACAATTTGTGTAGTTTTTAGCCCTTTAATTTAAGTTTAAATTTTATTTATTTATTTTATTTTATGTATTAATTATTTAATATCAACCTACAATATGCAAACAATAGTTCAAAACTTATGTATGATATTTTTTCCGGTGCAATGCATATTTGGAAGAGGTACTTCTATGATAAAACTTAAATGCAATTGTAAATGTTTGGAACTACTTAATAATTATATATATTTATGATCATTAAAAAATATATACGATTTAATAGAGTTTAATAGAGGTTTTATATATCACTTATATTTTATTAATATTATTATTTCTGAAAACGTTACCAGACACGACACTTCTTCATACTTATTGACAAAGAGTCCACTCTTTTTTAGAACCGACTTAAGTTTAACAATATCACAAACAATTCAATCATTCAAAATCAGTATACTATATAGGGAAGCATGTGATAATGTAAAAATATTTTAAAACTGAATAAACAAGCATAGTTGATTTAAGATAGCATGAGCTATCTGTTTAAACGAATTCCCGATTTTACAAAAATGATCAGGCAGGTATTTTTACAATTCCAGATTCAGGTGATATACTTTAGTAGAAATAGGTCGCGACTACGAGTATGCATATTTTAATTTATAGATATTATTAGACTCAATGACATCAAACAATGTGAAGACCATTACTCTAACTATGTTAGTTGAAAATTTTTAGTTATATGACATCTCTATAATTTAGTTAAAGATTTTTAAAAAAGAAAAGTTAATAGTATTGTGAAACAGAATATTTAAAGCAATATATTCTTTCAATAGAAAGGAATATATTCAAATATATTGTAATTGAAATCAAGAAAATCACAATTCTTGTCAACAATATATATGAATCACAGGGTGGGATGTTCCCACAATGGGTGTGACATGTAATGATTATTGGTTTGGTATAGTGGTATGGAGAAAAAAATTTTTTCTGTTATTATAAGAAAAGAATAATCTTCTAATATCCGGAAAATTGATTGTTATTATCACATGCGTAACTGGATGATTGGTTTTTTACGAGATTGTTAAAATGCTGAAACGAGGACCGACTGGGATCATGATCAACAGCCTAACATTGAACAAGCACATCGGTTTATATTATAGCAGTGGCTACTTATTGCTGTTCTAAATAAAATAAAAAACAATGGATAATTTCGATTTTTATGTTTAACCATTTTGGTAAACTTTCTTTGACCAGTATACGGTTTAGGTTTATATTAACCATGTTTTGAATTAGACAGGAACTTAAGCAAGAACTTTGTTAAAAATTAGGGAAAAATGAAATAACTTATTTTCATGTGTCGACAGAATGATAAAATGTGTTATACTCATATGAATATGTGTTAATGATTTTTTTGAACAAATTATATGGCAGTGTTGTATGAAAATGGTTAATTTTATTTACTTAAATGTGTAATTTGTATTAAACGACAAGATACTAATTTTTTATTGTGCTACTCCAAGGCTTTACAATAAACGTTCAATAAAAAAAAATAGAACTACTTGGATCCACTGTATTACTTCTTACTCTACAAAATCTGGATTTACAGCAGCAAAATTTGTTTGGTAGAACTCGTATGCCAAATATGCTTGGAGGTGGCTTTTTGTAGTTCGTTTAGAGGAACTTGTTTTGTAGAAAAAGTAATTAATTGTGTTGTTTGCTATTATTTTTCTGTGTAGCCTGACACAATTTCTCCAAAGCATTATTTTAATTAATAAAAAAAATTTTATTAAATAAAAATAGAAATATGAAAAACAATTTAAGTGTCAAAATGTCAATTTGCTCACCTGTAAATGTCGATTGCTGATGATTATGATGACGATAATAATCATCATCAAATAAATACACAAAATACAAATGTACATTCAAAGTGTCGGTTTCTGGACTTGTTTATATACCTTTCATTCTTTTATCTATCTACTTAGAAATACAAAATGTTCAAAATCCGAAACTTTGAAATGTAAATATTAATTTGCAAAGCTTAAATCGCTTAGATGTTGCCGATAATAACGATTTTTTTCGGGCAACATTTGGTATTTGGTGCTTTTCGTTTGCCTACAACCTTTTCAAAATTTGAGGATTTGTTAAGTGAATTTTTGAAATTGATAGCCGTAACTGAAAAATAAAATAAATAAAAAATACATATCTCTAGAATATTTTTATGTATTCCAGGAAAGAGATTTATGTTTGATGCAAATTCATTTTTAAATGTTTTGCAAAAAATTTTTTTTGGTTTTTTTTTAAAACGAATTTTATTTAACACATTAACACGTTATTTTTATTATAACTAATTTGATACATTTATATGGATGTAATATATTGATATGATATTGATATGACTGTAGATATTATGGTGTAGGATGTAGTATAAGAAATTTGCTCCATAATATTTCAAAAAATTTATATTTGACTGTAAATATTTGCATTTTTTCATAAAAAGATTCAAATTTGTTTCTAAAAGATATTTATATTGTGTAAAATTTATTATATTACTTATATAATACGAGGAATTATATAATTATATAAAGAAAAAAAAGAAAGATATGTATAATATTTTGGATAAATACCAAATTTGGAAATAAATGTTTGTATTTTTTTAATAATTTATTGATAAAAAATATATTTTATTTATTATTATTTATTATATATCGAACAATTTTGAATATTAAATTAGCCATTGCGCTATTCTCTTTTTAGTTAGTCACTAAGGATGAAGCAGAGTATAGTAAAAAATCATCTTTTTTAATATCTTTTAGAATAGAATAGAACTTGACTTAATAAGGGAAACTGTCTATTAAGTGAAAACTAGATTGTCATTTGTTATAAGGTCCTAACTACAGTCAGAGTCAAAAAGCATATCCACACTAAGCAAAAGATATTAAAAGATCTTATAATCTAAAAAGATCTTATTATCTCAGGAGATCTTATAATCTTAAAAAACCTTATAATCTTAAAAGACCTTATAATCTTAAAAGATTTTATAAGATCATATAATCTTAAAAGATCTTATAATCTTAAAAGGTCTGATAATCTTAAAAGATCTTATAATCTTAAAAGAACTTATAATCTTAAAATATCTTATAATCTTAAAGGATCTTATAATCTTAAAAGATCTTATAATCTGTAAAGATCTTATAATCTTAAAAGATCTTAGAATCCTAAAACACTAACATATTGTACCGCAACAGACTTTAACTTAATATTCATTTCGCCAGGCAAGTAAAGACTAGAATGTCATTTATTAAAAAATTCCTAGTCAAAAAGATGAGTCAAAAATTGAGCCGTTCCAATATTCATCTTCTAATTTCAATAAATTCGCAAAATATAGTAACGTTTTTCGATTTTAACTCAACCGGACATAGATAATTCTTTTGGGGTGCGGCGATTTTTCTGTTCATATAATATTTCGCAGATAAGCTATCTATAATTTTTGATTTATATAAGTGCATTTATCTGAAAATTACTTTTATTATATTAATTTAATTCTCGTATTGGTACCATTGCTATAGACTATCATATCAATGTATAATTTGTTTATTAGAACTGAATAAACAAGGTGATCTTTTAAGTATTTCAAGGTATAATTTGTATCAAACATATAATCCTAATGAATGTGAGCACGTTTAGTACGTGAGTGCTGGAAGCATCGTATTAATGAGTCATCCATCGTACAGCGCTAATTTGACACTTGATAACCCTTTCTTGTTCCTGTATATCACGTATAAATTATATGTAGAATGATTGATGAGAATGGAAAAAGCTCTTTTTGGGTTTAAAAATCGTTGTTTTGGAAGAGTAGTAAAGGAAATGGAAAAGAGATATATTGCGGAATGGCTCGAGCGCATGCAAAACTGTATAGATCTTAAAGAAATTTTTTTTGAAAATCAGTAAAATCGTTTTCAATAACAAAGTAGCAGTATTGAGAATTCTTCTGATGAAGACTAAAGCGAATACGTATAGAAAAATACTAAAAATTAACGTCGGAAATAATATTTAAAAATCCTGAAAAAAACAAAACCAACTTTATAACAGAGTATTGTCTTTTTATTATTTGGTTCACAATATAAATAATGATCCTTAAGTATAAATAAATATATATTAAATAAATGTATTATTTTCCTTAAAATTTTAAAGTCATTAGATTTATTCTCATGTTATGATTATTATTATTTAATCATGTTATTTTATTAAAAACATGCGATCATATTTACAGAGTTTTCATTTAATAGATATGAGAAAGATTAGTAATATCACCGCTGATAACTAATTGCTTAAACTGATAATCAACATTAATTGTGTAGCCCAGTTTCCTATCAGTGCACCCGTATAACTCTAATATCAATAGAACCACTCATACGAAACTAATGTGAGTATTACTATCTATGCAGAGGCAATTTTCTGAATTTCTAAATATCACAAAATGTTATATCGTTTTGTAAATATTTAAAATACACAATTTAAAACAATAATGCTTGAACAATATTCTTACGTAGAATACTAAAATACTGAAAATTGCATTAAATTCATATTTTTTTAACAAAACTTATTCCATAGACGTTCTAAAGTATATTTCCCACATTTAACCACAAAATACGAGAATATCGTTGCGCTGATAATTAATTGTTTACTTAGTAATTAACGTGTGTACTCGGGTAATAAAGGTAATTGATACACTTAAGGTAGCACATTTTGTTTTTCGCTCATTTATGCATAACTATGAACTTTATATATATTTTCATATACATATATATGTATCATATTGTTATATAAAAAATAAAAAGTTTTTAAAATTTTAGGCGTTCATATATAAAATGTCGTGTATTAACTTTAATTACTTTTTTTAAATTATAAAAAAGTAATTAACTTGATTTGCTTTTGACAGATTAAGCTTAGGTTAAAAGTTTGTGACTCTGGTTTAAGTTCTCAATTAGCAAAGGGTACATAAAAAAATAATATATTATATAATATAATATATTAATTTCATAAGGGTAATTTAAAATTTCTCTAAATTTTAGAAAATATTATTTATATTCAAACGTCTAACTTCTATATTTCCTGTCTCAATTCTCAATGATATATATCTTATTCCCTCCCACCAATTTGGTTAAAAGGAAAATCGTAAACCTTTTCAACAAGTCAGTCATATAACAAGCAACGTAAGATAACTTTTCAAGCATCAAGGATTTTGCTTTGCAGTGTTTCTTATTGCTTATAAAGTATAGCATTACCGTCTTAGAGAGGTTTTTCGAAGAGTAGTGAAACTACAACAACAAAAATTCATTTTATATTATTTAAATTATTTTAATTAATGACTGTGTTAGTTAAAAAATCTGAAACTTAATACTATCAAATGTATACCCAGTGATGAAATGTTATCTAAGAACCAGGGCTTTTAAGGAAACATCATATACTATAACTATAAGAACTAGGATCCTAAAAGGTGGCATACTTGATTCTGTGATGGACTCTATATGTCCTGTCAATGTCATATATTTTTAATATCACCGCAACATGTCGTTACAAAAGTGTTTTATAATGGTATCTAGAAGACAAATTAAAAATTCGTAGCATAACTTTCTAATGTAATTAAGTCAGACAGAAATAATAGCTTAAAGTGTAAACAAAATTGATTAAATCTGTTTAAAGTTGAACTTAATTAATTAAATAAAGGTTAAGTTTGGCACTATAAAACACATTTAATTCTTTCTTGATATTTTCTTAAAATGTTAATAGATAAAAATAAATTAAAAACAATAATTCACGTCACAGCGAACTTGATATTTACTGACATTTATATTTGCAAAGCAGGCATATATATATTACAACAACAACAAAAACGGAAATATCTACAGCAGCAATAATTTATGTATTAGGCATTTACTGGATTCATAGTTAGGTGTATACTCTGAACGAAGTGTACATGCACACACTATTTCAGTGCTAAAGTACTGGAGAAGAAATAAAGGAAACTGCCTTTAAGTGAAAGAAAGAAAAAAGGCAGCAAATAAAATTGTGGTGAAAAACCTTAATTTCTATGGAAAATCATCAATGATTATTGTCATGTGAAAAATTTATTACTTTATGCTCACCTGTGCAGACATGCTGAGTGCGATCTTTGTCCATTAACGTTGTCTTTATGACAAATTGTGGTGAAACTTATTTTCTATGGAAAAATACCTGAGCATAGCCAAGCAATACTGGGCTGATGAACCTCAATGTCAGATTTCTAGGTTGACTTGGCCGAACTTTGACAAGAAAAGAACCAGTCAGTTACTTCAAGTAAGATGGAATCTGCTCAGCACTACGGTATCTGTGCTGACGGGACACTGCGTAATAGGAAGGCACGCTATGAGACTGGGTCTCTCCTTTAACGACTTTTGTCGAGGTTGTGGTTCTGAGGATGAGGAGGAGACTGTACTCCATCTCATGTGTCAGTGCCCTTCCCTAGCCAGCAGAAGATTAAAAATCCTTGGATCTCCTTTTCTAACTGACCTGACTGAGTTGTCATCCTGTAATGTTAGGGACCTAGCCAAGTTCATAGAACTGTCAGGTTGGTTTTCCTTTATCTAATAGGGGAGTCGTTACCTTTCTTCGGCGTTAAATGTATACTGATTAAAATCTATATACAAATAACGTAACTCCTGTGGTACCACAATGGGCCTTTATTTGTGCTTAAGTGGGCTTTTTGGGATACAAGGCCGCCACTCTTTAAGGCTTAAATCTATCGATCCCACGTCTTCAATATACCTGATTATCAAGTGTAAAAACATTGTTAAGCAAATGAGTACGATGACTTTAAAGACATTTCGTGTATGTGTCTTGAACACTAGTTGCGTCCGTCTTTGATTAAAAATTTATTTTCACTTATCTTCACATCTAATTTGCTAGTACTTATAGATTACTTTTGATCAGTCTAAACGACAATACTTTTAAGGACAATTTAGATAACCGAGAAATGTACGTACTTACATTACACAAATAGTAATTACTTACTTACATGTATTAGAAATAAATTTAGAACACTATGTTTATATCTATGTCTATTGTTCTTGAGCAAAGTATAACATTCTCTCTTGTCCCTACCTTTGTCAGATATTCATTTAATTATAAATGCAATCCTAACGTGAGCTCAAACTACAAAATATCTCACCCAAATGATGATAATCAAGATATACTTTTAAATGAGATTATTACAAAACAAATATAAATATTTTAAATAATAAATAATATATTGCATATTTGAACACGATTTCACTTATTAATTGTTTTTCTTTATTTATCTTTAAATTTCTATATTTGATATAATTTTCTGCAGAGTAGACCTTCATAAAAATCTATTCATAATCTAATTAGTGTTTGGAAAAATGATTTGCTATTAAAGATTTCAGTATTTAATGACTATGTCCATCCATGTTTACTTCCTAAAACTTTGTATTATGTTAAGTAAAAAATATTAAAATATAATTATGAAAAAAGCTTTTAAGAGCACGTGTAGTGTGAAGTACTAATTTTAATAATTATTGTGAAGAGATGGAAATAGTTTAAAAGCAGAGAACCGAATAAAGTACGTATTTTACTCTTAATTACAAGTGATTAAAATTGATTATTTTTTATTAGTCAAAGCACAAAAATGTAGGCTTAGGTTAAACTTTGTTTAAGCAAACAAAAATTTAGTTTTTGTGAAAATTAAATTAATTTTAAGAAAAAAATAACATAATTGTGAAATAAAAAATTTTAACTTTATTTTTACATACATTATTACGTATCAATTTTTTTAAACATATTTAAAATTAAAATTTAACACGCGCGTATTAAGCAAATATTGACCAGAGATTAAAGTTTACTGAGATATTTATAAAAGCACTTATTTGATCACAATTATATTAAAGATATTTTTATAGAGTTTGGTTTGTGAAAGATAATTGAATTTAACACTAATAAAAAATTAAAATATTGGTGTGAAGGTTTTCTTTTTATCCACATAGTTAGGTAGGTTCAAGGAATTGAAAATATTTACAATAAACATTGATAATATAGAATTTATGGGAAATAGACCAATGTAATTATAATATTCAATATGCTCTTCAAAGTATTTAGCAGTGTTAATATTTATTATTTTATATAAAAAAAAACGTTAATGAAGGTGTTACGTTGCTAATTTATTGTTTTATAAGAACTAAATATTATTATTAACAATTATAGGTTACTTTAATCATGTTAATTCATAGATTTACTGACCAAAATTCGGAGGGTTTAAAAATAATTAAACTTTTTAAGAATACCCAAGATATTTTATCAATAGAAATAAAATTGCAAATAAAATCCTTTAAACAATGTATCATTTTCATGTTATTTCTCACCTAAGTGGCTTTGTAGCCTTCCAATTTCCTCCAAAACTTATGATCAAAATCACGGCAGCAGATGCTAGCCATTCGAAATTAACAAATTTGAAAGTAATTGTGTTTTATATAAAAACTTATGTCAAATGAGAATAAAAACTATTAGAACGTTTACTTTATCACTATTAAGTTAACAATTTTGCATCCTCAAAAAATCCTCAAAAAGGTTCTAATAATAATATTCGATAATTATAAGTGTAAACATTGTACAATTTCGAATTAAAAAAAAAAATTCAATTTTTTGTATTATAAAAAATTATATATATATATTATTTTGTTAATTTTAGTTAAAGTTAAAATAATATATATATTATTTATTGTATAATATTAATATTTTATTAATTAATTAATTGTATTAATATTAATTATGTATGATTATAAGTATTATTTGATATAATATATAAATTGATTAATAGTTAGACAAATTTTTAATTTTAATACGAGTTGAGAAGACCTAACGTCTGATAATATATTAAATTCATTGTTTTTTATTATAATTATAAAGTTTTCAGAAATTATTTTATAGAGATTTCAAAAAGTAGTGAACAACAAAAATAAAATTCTTTTTATATTATTTTAATTAATTGAGTTTTTGGTTGATCATAAATTGCTTCGAGTATTATCAAATATCCATTAACAGTGGTCTTGGAATTATTTCTTGTATTTATTTATTCGCTAATAGTTTTGGGGACTGCAAGTACCAAGGCTTGAACTCGTACCCTGCCAAATTTAAAGCTCAGAGTCAGCGTTTATTAGCCAACTGACCCAAAGCCGTACTTGTCTTGTATGTTCGCAGTTTGGAATTTTGTTAATATGCTGTGAAAGTTGATTAACAAATTCACTTGCTGTGTTATATTGGAACGAATTCATAAACCAGCTGTAGAATAATTGAATTAATTAATTATATTTATTTTTAATTGTTAAATTTCAATACTGATTTTTTGTAGAGGCATTGTAGAGAAATTTTTTTATGTATATGTATAAGAATACTGATGAACTGATAATTTTATTATAATAATTAATTTTTGTCAAAATATTTGCTTTTGTTTTCTATATTGTTTTTGCTTCTTTACTTAAGCTTCCCTCAAATAAATTCTTCTAAAATAAATTTTCTTATACGAACCCTGCCATATTTCTTACTATATTTGAAACCTTTCCTCAAATGAATGCTTCTGTTCTAATTTTCTTATAAGAAACATGTCTTGCAAAATGTTTATAACTTAGTTTTCTTATAAGAACCATTCCTCGCAGTTGCTTTTCCTGCAAATATATTCTGCTTTATTTAAAACCCATAGGTTTAATGCTGCTAATATTTATTTATATTCATATTTAATGATTATAATATTATATACTAGTGCAAATAAAGATTTTTTGTGTACTTACCAGAATATAAACAAGAAACCTTCAGAATAAAAAGTGCAGCAACAAGTGGGCGGTTAGACTGACAAAAATTTTCAAATGCCAAAGTAGTTTTGACAGTTCTAAGCAGAAAATGTAATTAAAATCGATTTTTTTTACAAATATAAAATTTCCACACTGTAAGTTTTATTTTATAAAAGTTGTTAAATATATATATATTATTTTGTATATATATTTTTTTATTTATAAATTTTATTCATAATTAATTAATTTGTTACAATAACGCATATGATTCAGTAAGCTATTTAAAATTAATATTTCGTTTAATAAAATTAAATTATTTGCCAGTGGATTTATAGTTCTCATTTGTTGCAAATTATTTTTTTTTAATTTTCGTGGAATAATTATTTTGCGCATTTGTCATTTAAAAAAAACGTAGGCATTATGTATTTAAGATATTCTTTCTTTATTTAACACAGCCACCCACTGCAGAATTAAAAGTAAATAGAAAAATGAAAATTAATTTAGTGTTAACGAGTTTTCATTAAGAAAAATTAACAAATATAAGAAAAAAGTCGAAATTTAGATCCACACACAAATTCCAAGTTTAAAAAAACAAGATCGAATCAATATCAAATGCAAACAGGCACATTAAACCAAAAATAAAATGTTATTTCTAGTTTTTATTTGTCACATTAAAATTCGCACTGTTCATTGAAAATGAAAATGTATAGGCATTCAGTGTTTTATGCTCAAGTTTGAAATAGATAAAGCTTAACCGACACCCGCACGCATGCGCAAACAAACGTCTTACGAACAAAAGACGTTTAAACCGAAAGACCGCTCGTTACAAACTGATTTGTTTTGGTTCGTTTTCCGATTACTATGCGTCCCATTAGACTGCACAGCTTTTCCAACTGTTGCTAACAGCGTTACTTATAAACCGCTGTTAAGACATTAACAGAATAAAATGTTAACATTCATTAAATTGCTGGAATTAAAAATGCTTGTGATTATGTATTAAGGCTGTTTGCGAGTTTGAGTAAATTGAGGTAAAGTTAATTAATATTTCCTAAGGATTTTTTGCACTGCAAAAAAATTATTATTATTTTTGGTTAAAAGTTTTCATATTTATTTATAGATTTATTAAACATTTTATAAAATTTTTACATGGTAACACCTAATTTACCTAACTTTTACCCTACTCGAAATTCTGGTAAATACCAACATTCGCTGCCATACCGACATAATTTACTATTTCCCTCAATTTACCATCAATTACTTGAATTCACACATGGCCTAAATACAAATATTTATTTTACATTTGTGAGGTGTAGATTCTAAAAAAATAAAATGAAAACGTTTTTTTTTTCGAAAAATATATGTGAAAAAAAAACTGTTATTGCAATTTTACGTACAATTATTTAAAATAATTAAACACTTATTTAAAATAATAATTAAACATAAAAATCAAGTACGACTTTGGGTCAGTTGGTTAAGGTGCGCTGACTCTGAGCTTCAAATTTGGCAGGACGTGAGTCGATTCTTAGTACTTGTAGTCTTAAAAATTTTTTTACGAATAAGTAAATATAAGAATTATTTCCAAGACCACTGATGATGGGTATTTGGCAACAAAAAAGTTGCCGAATAAGAAAAAATAAGTATAGTGATTCCCCGGTTTCATTGTTGTTTTGTTAATACCCAACAAACGTACAGAAAAATTAAAAAAAATTGTTTCTTTGGTAAGAACCAAATGTTTTAATTTCAGAGAACTTAATACATGATAAAATTAAGTTTAAAATTTTTGGATATTCTAAATTTTAAGATAGTTTTATTCTATTTTGTAAATAATACTAAAGAAGGATAAATTTGTTAAGGCAGATTTAGGGAATATAAGCATAATAAGAGCATTAATTGATATGAGCATGTGAGCAATTATTCTGTACAGTGATGTATCATCTTTAGAGTTGATATTTCTAATTTGAAGCGAGCTCATTAGCGCATATGGAATGTTAACGATATATCTTGTGCTAATTACGAATGACCTAACAAACATGACTAGTTCTGGTTTCGGTAATTGGACTCTGAAGAGGTATTTAGGACGTGTGTGAGTTAGGCTAAGTTGCGTTCTAAATGAGGGAAATTCTAAGTTGTGCCGATAAAGTAGTGATGTGTCGATACGATACGATTGATAAATGGCTAAATGTGTGCAATGCGAAAAATCCCAAGAAAAATCTCAACTTAGCCTAACTAGCACACGTCCTTAATAAATAAAAAAAAAATAAGAATAGTTTATAAGAATAAATAAGAGTAAAATAACATATGAAACAACGGAATAATATAATATCATGTGACCATTTGTCTCATTTAGGCAGTTTAGCTCATTAAGGCCGCTAATGAGGATTTACGGCGAAAAATATCGAATGTAAGCCTTAAACATAAATTTCCCACAAAATTTGACCAAAATTTTAAATATTTGTAACATGTTTTATATGTAAAATGTAACTAAACGAACTAATTCATATGCATAAATCAGCTAATGCCAAAGGAAACAACCAAAACCTAATTTCATTAACATAAGTAGTTTTAGCTGCTGTGGAAATATGATTAAGAAATAATAAATCGAAAGCTGTAACACATTGTACATAAAGGCAAACAATTTTTTAGAAATATATGTATGTTGTTTAAAAGTTATTTTTATAAAGCATCCATAGAGCGGTAGAAACCAACCATTTCTCTTATGAGATTGCTACACATTCGAGTAGTTGAAATTTATAATATAAAAGTACCTAGTCGACTTATTAATATTATTATAAATTTTTTCTTTAGTTTTTATTTTTATGCATTATACAATATAATTGTTAAATATATTATATTATATATCTTACAAAACATTTTAGTACTATTATAATGGTACTGTTAAACCTTAAAAATTTAACATAATCATATTAACAGTTAAAAATTTAACATTACAAATTTAATTTTTAACAGAAACCCGATTTATGTAAACTTAACATTGAAAATGTTCTACGCTAACTTCGTTGTCATAAACAAACAAACGCATTGCAGTTTAATTTGGAATATTGTTATTAATATCGTTTTAAATTAACATTTTATTTCCACAAATGGAAAATAATTATATTTATTTCACTTGCAATAACAATTTTATAACTTTTCCAAATATGTAATTTACAAGATTATATGTATTTATTTATGTAAATAAATTTATAACATATCTTCATTAATTTTTTTTCAAAAAATACGATTTTTTAATTTTTAATGAGTATCCGCATACAAAAATGACATACTTCGGAAATTTTATTAACTTTATATTATTTTAGTTAAATTAAAAGTTTCTACACAAATATTTTTAGAAATGATCTCCAATCTAAATTGAACTTATCTTCACAGTGCTTAAGGCGAGTATTTATTAAATGAGCCACGATTTTGCTTGCACGCAAAAATAATTTTTAACTGCAGACAACATAGAGTCTAGAGTCTCGTAAGGCAAAATCTGTTTCGTTGATAATTCAATTTTGTTATGATTTAATTCGAGTTAATTCATGAACGAAACGTAATAAAATATGCGCCACTGCCAAAGTGATGATTCAATTCGTGCTAAA
>NC_051846.1:216330538-216340424 GCF_002237135.1 Teleopsis dalmanni | reverse complement strand
CTATATGTGGACATACAATAAAATAAATAAAAATAAATATTAAGTTGATATAGAGATAATGAGATTATGATAATCGACCTAGTCGCACAGCGTTCTGGAAGGCCTATTGTGCGCATAAGCTTGATAAGTAGTTGTATGTGATAACTGATTATTACTAGGTGTAGTTTCATGTAGAACTAGGTGAAGTTTATACAGTGAGAGGTTGCTGTTTTTAATCAAAAACAACTGATCTGAAAAGCAAACACAGAAAAGGGCGATCAGACTTGCAGGTGGGGATGCAATAAGCAAAGTTATGAGGTATTAGGTAGTTATAAATAGAGCGTTAGCTAGAAATGCTACAATCAACTAAGTTCTAGAAGAAAATTAAGCCATTTCAAGGAATCAATTATTAAATAAAATCAAAACTAGTGTGGACATTTTGACTTATAAACAAATGGTGGATAAATCTGTAGGTGTAGTAAACTTTGAGGATAGACTCATTTATGTGTGACAAGTAATTAAGAAGTTATATCTACACTTAAGTTAAGTTAGGGCTGTTATTACTGCATTTGTGGATTATCTGTATTCCCAAATATGTCACACGGAGGCTTACAGAGAACTTTGTTGTGAAACAAAGGCCTCAAAGAAGATACTGACACGGTATAGAGGGGAAAAACCTTTTGTGATCAATGAATTCATTGATGTTATCGTCGTTGCAACAGTTTTCAATTTTTTATGATACGGAAAAGTCATCGACGTATGCAACGAAGTGGGATAGCCCACGAAGTGATGATTCCTTTATCATTTCCCCATTGGAAATAATGTGGAAAAAACCACTTTACATTTATGTGATTTTGGTATATGTGAACTTGTGATAATAAAAATAACTTATCATAACTGTGATATCGAAGAAATATTTCTTGTGTTACATTAGGTTCTATGTCATCAGTAAAAATTCTGAAAGTTCAAGAAGTTGCTTTTGCTTAGTTATAACATATCGAACATTGATTTATTCGAAATTAATGTACGCTGAGTACATATAGATTTGTTTATTTCATATGACATATTTTGTATATGAAAAAGCTCTACTCTTTTAGTCCCTTTTTACTTAAATACATGTGTTCTCTGATTTATAGTAAGTGTCTGTTTTTCACATTATAGCGGACACCTATTTTGTGTGGCATTGGATATCAATATACATTTAAGTTTTCTGCATTAAGTTGCCTGCAGATTAATGATAAGTACCAGAATGATCTCTTATAGTTATAGTCGAGTCTAAATATTAAAAACTTACGAAAATTGTATGTACATTTTAAATATGTGTATATTTCTTAAGTTAACTTTATTTACTACAAACCTTAGTTCTGGAATATTCATAACCATCAGGATTGACCACTGGAATTATGAAGAACCGTAATTTCCGTAGTACATCACGTTGTGTTGTATTCCGTTCGGTTAATTGATAAATGCAATTTAAAGCAACCGATATCGTTATCCATTCACGTGCATGTGTCCCTCCTTCAATAAAGATAATATCACGATTCTTCATATTACCTGAATCTTCAGTGGTTATTGGTTTAGGCTGATTTAAAGACATTTTACAGTTTCTGGGATCATACCAATTTATTTCAATGGCTGTTATTGGGCGATGTTCATAGGAATAACCGAGCATATGAATTTTAGTAAATAAAAACTTATTTTCTGTATATTCCAAATAGTGCAAGATCTGACTATGTGATAAGTAGGAATGAAGTACATTAGGTCTATACAACCCTACGATATGTCGCTGTTTTTTCAAAAACCGCTTGAATTTATTCTTATATTTTAATTGTGTTATTGAACAAGTCTTATCAGTTATGTCCGAATTACACATTTTGCATTGAAATATCACTAGAATTTTGTCACTGTTCACAATTTAAAATACACGCGTAAAATTTTTGATGTAGAGATATTAATAATTTTCACATATCTTATTTAAAAGATATTTTTTTATTTTTATCTTATAAATCATGACAGTGAAGTCAAAGCAATCTATATTTTAATTTGAACGAAATGCTTCTTCTTATTATCACTGGAAGCAACAGACTAAATTCTAGATTCTGAATTGGCTAGAACTCATCACAAAAAAAAAACATAAAAATCCTGCCAATATGTGCGTATATTTTCTGCCTTTTACTTTATTAATTTTTTGTTTTTTTTTTCGAGAAATAAATGGAGCAACCTTTAATAAGTTGGGTATGGTCGTTAAGCACGAAATATATTTTTTGCACATTGGTTTGGAATCAAAATTCTCATGTAAAAGTTTATGCTTTCGTACTTCACTTTTTCTCCTTTCAGTTATTTCTTATCTATATAGTTTATGTTCATATCTAAGCATACATCTATGAAACAATAAATGACTTCATTCGTTCTTATAAATGTGTAATGTAAATATGTACCTACATATATATGTACACGAGTACACGGGTATGTCTACTGAACCAGAAAAATGTCATCAGTTTGTTTTTTATTCAATATCACGCTTATCAACGATTTTATTAATCAAATGTATTGTAGATAGTTAGAAAAGAAATGGTGGATTACACTAATTTTTATACCCTGCAGACATTTTTCCATAAAAGCTAAAAACATTAAGTTTGTTAGAATGTTTGTAACGTGACTTAAGAGTCGTTGAAGAGCACTTAAGCCATATTCACGTACAATATGCTTTATCGGCAAGAGGATATGAAACGACAGACTTCAATATTTCAAGGACTGTTATCCCGAGGAAGAAGAATGATGCAGCTAATATATTTAGTTTTGGTTATCTGTTTGTTTACAAATTTGTTTATTAATTTTAAGTTCCATGGTACATTAGGACGAATGACATCCTCAGGGACATCAAGATTGATCCCATCAAAAAATACATAAAGGATAGAGCCTTGAAATTATTTGCGAAATCTAACAGACTTACCAACACCGCGTTATCAAATCTCAGATTGGTTACAGGCTCCTCGGGGAGGTATGCAGATCTGAGGTCAATTATTGTTTAGTCTAATGAAGTGATAAAGAAGAAACCTCGAGTTAAAAAAGAGTATTAGTGCTTAAGTGCACTAGCTCAAAACAGCTTCAACATAATAAAATACAGTATATAGACATTTTATGAACCCAGGGAATAAAATAGTAGAGAATGAATTCTTAAGAATTTGTTATGTTAATATGTATGGTTGTTTAAGGCAGTAACTGATGAGTAGATATCCTCCCGCTTCTCATAATGTAAGAGTATTCTTCGTTTTAATATAAAAACGAACATCCGCATCTTCGATAGAAGGACCAGGTGACCAACGATTTAAGTGCGCTCGGTACTACCAACTGACGACACCAAGCAACTGACTCACGTCTGTAATGGCCAACTAAGTAAGTAAGTGAGCAAAGGCTTGTACGCCCCTGGTAGCAAAACCTGAACTCATGAAATGTGTGGTGTTTTTTTTTTATTTTTCATCTAAGTTTCTACAACTTCGACAAGAAGTGTGAGAAGGTATGAGCAGTTTCTCTGCGTGGTTTATTATGGATTGACAATGGATTGAGACTATGTTGTTATTGTTATGGTAATGACACTTATTCATTTTCTAAAGACTAAAAAGTCATTCAAGTCTGTAGTTCCGCTTTTTATTGTAGAATTTGTTGGATTATTACAAAGTATGTGATATACTGATATATGCATCAACACGCATCTTTTAAACATAATCTGATCTGTTTCTGGTAGATCTGTTATGGATTGTAATTGTAAAAAGCCACTACTGAATACTTCGGGAAACTGGATTAGACAGCTTATCTAAAGGAGTACCATTGATTGTGTTAATATTTTCATTTGATGTCTTTCTGGGAAGTCATATTATTCATAGCTTTGTTCCGAGCCAGGAGAGGAATACTATAGTGAAGGCTCTTATTCCTGTCTGATGTTATAAGTCAATAAGCATTTCAAAGTACTACAAATTAATAAAATAGTAATATACAATTTCGTGTTAGGGTTGAAGTCAGGAGTGAAGACTACTATGTCGTTGTTTAATTAGTTACATAAAGTATACCCAGTTTTTTATTTGTTGTGGTTTCTACATTCTTCGAATATACAGCCATAGTACCATGAACAATTTGATATCTGTGATTTATAGATATTTCAGATCTGCATTTATTATCAATTCTTGTCGTAATAAGAAGAGTTGGAACACACTTTAATGTAGAGTAAGATTTATAACATCTTATCTGTTGTCCAAAGGCGTTGAATTTTTTAATATGTCCGTAATCCATTTGCAATTATTTGTAAGTTCTGTATCATTAAGCTAATACAAATAATTTATATTATTATAGAAATTAATTAAATCTTAAGTGTTAAAATATATGATTACTCAATTTCCAGACTTTATATAATTGACTGATTATAATGATTATAAATGCCAAATCCTAAATTAACATATGATAGATTTGTGATAGATTTGATTGTCAAATGCTATTAAAACAATGCTATCAAATCAGGACTACGAAAAGGATAACCATTTATAAATATTTTACAAATTTAACTTGTCTGATTTATTTACATTATAGCATATATCTGTTGTTTCTGAATGAATCTAAATAAAACCAAAATATTTTTTCTAGATATAATTCAAAAAAATGTATTTTCTGTAGCTCATGCCGATAACCGAGTTTAATGGTATTTTCCGTTTTTACTATAGCAGCTATTAACTTTCTCAGACGTCATGCCAGTCAGCTCATAACTTAAATGGCTCAAAAGCAGGGGTGTATGGATGTATGCAACTGGTTGATTTACTATTTCGTGCCGGCTTAATTTAACGGTCTTTAGTATTACATCCTAAAATGTCGTTGCCATATATTTTCAAAATAAGTTTTTTTAATATATTTTCTCATTTCCATATTTACAAATGACACGCAAAGGCGTTTTCCGGAGCTTTACAAAACGATTTCTTGTACTCGTACATATGTTAAATATTGAGTGTATTATGTCATTAACAAAAAAGGTTAAATAAAATGGAGAATTATTTTACGTAAACTGCTAAACTAGTAGATATGTAAGTAAGATGTCACAAACTATATATTTTTCAAAGTACTCGAACCCAAAACCAAAAGACGACTTAAACAGCTGTTGTCTGCTACTGGAGTTTGTTGTTTGCTTGTGGTACGACGATTCCGGAAGAAGAGTTCGTTGGTTTGTATATCGCCTTGTGTGTCTTTTAATTTTTATGCATAAAGTTATGTAGGTACAAGGATAAAGGAAGAACTTTTCGCTGGCAACATGAGAGCAATTACTAGGTTAAATTTTTGCTTTGTTGTTTGAATATTTAATATTTTTTTACGATTTGTAACAATTGTCATATTATTTGCTAACTCAATGATTAATAAACTTTTAAATTGGATCTCCACCAGGTACAAACTAACAGGATTAAGTTTGCTTTAATTATTTATACAAATTCAGATCATACTTTGCAACGAATAGGCAGACCTGTTGACTATATTTTCATTTCAGGCAATTGTATTCTATTTAACAAAGTCTGAGAAAGTCCAAAAATGTTATATTAAGAGGTTAATATGGACTATAATGGCACCAAATACTCATATATGTTACAACACCAAGCAACGAGTTCTTTAAGGCGTATCGGTGGTTGCAGACTCGCCAATCATCTTCTTAGTACCAAATGCGATATTTTTTATAATAATACATCTATTGAGACGAAAGAGGGCCTACTATTCACTCTGAAAATATTTATTTATGAAAATATTTATTTTGGATACATTATATATAAAATTATTCATATAATTTATAAATGCTTCTCAGATGTGGGCATTAATAGCAAGATACCAATTAGAATTGAATTAGTTATCAGCTGTTTGATTGTCGTTATATTTCAAAAAGTATCTATTGTAAAAAGATTTCGTTTGTTAACTAGATTTGAAAAACTTTATTTTATGAACTATTGTATAAGATATCGATCTGAAGAATTATATGTAAATGATATATAAAATTTTTATTCATTATGAATCCGTAACTTAACATAACTTGGAAAATACTTTTTGGCAAACCAACAACATCCTCAGGTGCACCGTTTTAATTTCTAAATAAAATTTTATTGAAATATTTTTACCATATAATAAAATAATATTGTATTTGAGCTATATTTAAAACAATATATATTATTGTTCATATTTTCAATTCTAATATTTCTGAAGGTAATTATTGTTTTGCCAAAAGCTACGCTTCTTATGAGACAAGGACTTAATTATTTTTCATAAATCAATATAAATTTCTTTGTTACTTGTTTTTTTTTTGCTATTCGAAATCCTTCTAAATTTTTAAAATAAGACTCTTATGAATAAAAATAAGTTCATATAGAATAATATTTTCGACCAATATAATTACTTTAAAGTTATTCTTTTACTTCAACACTGTTCCAAGATCTTGAATTTGTTAATAGTATATATTATAACATTAATAATTATATAATGTATATCTATTGTGTTTTTAAAGCTTTAAGATTAACTTTTGGGTTGGGTTATCATATTCTATGCGTCATGTTTCTGATTGCAATTTTCTTAAGATTATTAGATTATTGCTATATATAAATAACTTATAAATATTATATTATATATATTATATAATATATATTATATAATATATTATATATATTATATAGTATATTATGTATTAATATTGAAAGGATTTAACACAATGGTTAGTGGTTAAATGATTCAATTAGACCCAATAATATTGAATAGTAGTAAACTCATTCCAACACTACAAATATTAGACTTATCAATCTTAAGAATATTACAATCTCTTCAATATTTATGATGTGCTTTTAGAAAATTTATTTTAAATGCAAATTTAAAACATCAATAAATAAAAATTGTTTGCAAAACTATTTAAAAATCATGAAATCTATCGATTAGAGTTGGATCTTTAAATTATTTCCTTTTAATAGTAAATAATATATAACCTGAAATACACATGTCGAACTATTTTTAATACCAGTTTTTTAAAACTGTTTCAATTGTATTTTAAAAAACATAAAAGTGACAGATTGATATCAATAAATAAATTTAAACATTAAACTGTTAATTTTGGATTAACTATCTATTGACATATTGTAGAAACCTTGACCATGAATTTTACATATTTTTGAATCGGTCTTCATAACTTAAACATGAAATATTTATAAAAAAACAATATTAGCATTTACAAATAAAAGACATTCCATCTATAAAAAAATATTTTCAACATATACGGAAAATAAAAATTTAATAAAATATTGCAAAAATTAATCAGACGTCATTTAATATATATAAATGGTAAACTAATAAGTGACAAATGATATATAATCTAGCAAAAGATAAACACCGTAATGAGAAGTATTTATGTACATTTCTTGCTTAATTATATTTAGTATTATACATATAATGTCAATATATGACTACAGCAAAAACTATTAGTAGACTTAAAACAAATAGAAAGGAAAATAAATATGAGGTAGTTTAGAGGCCTATTGCATAGTAATATTCGATTGGAGATATTTCAAGTGTTGTAAGTAGGAAGTTTATTGGCTTAAATCTTATAACTAAGGGTGTGAAGGGAAGAAACTGAGCTGCGGTTATTTACCATAAAAGATAAAACGTAAGTTTTTGACTTATCAATGCTAAATGGTAAACATATAAAACTATAGTACTTTTACAAGTTTTTATAAAATTATGTTTTGAAAGTATTTGATAGGTCCAAAACCTGAATTCTTTCCATATATATATTGTTTAAGTTGAGGAATTTGCAAAGCTATTGTGCTATCTCTATAGATTTGGTATACATCTTTAAATCTTATTGTCTTGATAAACTGCAGACTTGACTTATTTCTCTATACGATTTAGAATAATCATTTATATATTTATTTATTTACGCATCAGTGATGGGCTAATTCTTGGAAGGTATTTTTTTTGGCCCATTTTATTCTCTTTTCTGAAAAATCCGCTAGTTCCATTTTACTAAGTTCTTAGTTTTTTAAGGCAATAATTCAACATATAGTGCTTTTTAATGATTCTGATGTTGTTTTTATTTAATTGTATAAGATTCTTAAAAGGTATTAGTTGAAAAGTCACTATAACATATTTTGAATGTAATAGTCCAAGAAAATTACCCCAGTATAACTTCTCTGTTTCACCTAGTCTTTCTAAATGAGTGACAACAAGGTACCTCTTCTTACGTCACAGAATTGTTATGTATGTATCTCTTTCTGGATTTTCGTATTTCCTCTTTTACAAAGGAAATTTCTTGATGAATAGCATAGTTAATATATAGTATGACATTTTTAATTCTTTTCTAACTTTTTTATTTACTTCCGTTAAACTTCTATACTATACTAATACTACTTCTGTAGTATTTCTACATTGAAGATATTTACTTGTTAAAGTTAGTTTTGTAGAATATAAATTTATCACTTAAACTAAATATCATTTAAATTGAGTATTTGTCACAAATATGTAACATATTTTGTCCGTTTTCTAGGCTAGTTGCAAGTCCTTGGTTACAATATGATTTCTCCAGGTAGGTTTGCGGTTTAAATATATTCCCAGATATTTCACAAGTTCATATTGTGGAATTGCAATATTATAGTTCAACTTCTTGGACAGTTTTTTCGTTTTAGACTGCACTTCAGATATGTATCCTTAGATATTTCATAGACTTTCATTAAGGGGATTTTTATATGATTTTTCCAGGTTGGCCTGCTATTCAAATTTAGCCGCAGATGTTTCATAAATTCACATTGTGGAATCGCAATTTAATGGATTGACTACTTGGACAGGTTTTCATTGTCGAAGTGGATTTAGATATGTATTCAAAGATATTTTCCAGACTTATATTAAGGGGGTTATTATATGATTTTTCTAGTAGAACTGCGGTTCAAATTTAGCCTCAGATATTGTGTAAATTCATGTTGTGGAGTTGCAACATTGTGGATTAAGTTCTTGAACATCTATTTATTCTCAAAGTTCACTTCAGATATGTGTGATTTTTCCAGGTAAGCCTTGGTTCAAATATATTCCTAGATATTTTATAAATTCTACAATGTGAATTTAATAGTAATATTAGTAATATTGTGAATTAACTTCTTGAACAGGTGGTCATTCTCAAAGAACACTTTGAATGTGTATCCTCATATATAACACAGATTTAGATTGTCGGATTACAGTATGGAGGACTAACTTGTTGACAGATTTTTCTTCTCAGACTAAATATGATCACAATTTTTAAGCGTTGACCTTAATTTTCCATTAGTAATTATTAGTAATTATTTATCCATAAACCTCAGCTGTTTTTACTTTAAAATTAGTGTTATCATTAATAAAGTAACGATTAACATGATAACGATGTGGTTGATGTTATTGTAGTTCACGATCTTTGTATAGCTTACAATCAATATTTAATTACTTATATTTAGTTAATTAATTATACATATTTAGTTATAAATATTATACTATTCTATCCACTCTAATTAAAACATTTATCTATTATACGCTTTAATAAATAATTAATCGATTTTTCAGTCGTTGAAGCCATAGTTCCAGTCTCGATCAAATGAATTTATGAGTATTTCAATTAATTAAAGTAACAATTTTTCAAATTTATTTGAGGCGTTGATATCCGAAATTAAATTGTTTAAATATTTGATTATAGACGAAGGTTCACTATAAGGTGAATATCCTCATTTGAATATTTGTTACGGGCATTATTATTGGTTTCTTTGTGTTTTATTTGGTTTTGTTCGAAATACAATTATATATTTAAATACATAATTTGTATTGTTTTGTATACTTTATATGCAAATACAAATGAACCGGAAGTCTTTGTGGTGCTTAGCAAGAATCGATC
>NC_051846.1:216321579-216330438 GCF_002237135.1 Teleopsis dalmanni | reverse complement strand
GTATATGCAATCGTTAACACAAACAAGCAATTGGTTCCGGAATATATATCCTACAATTTTTGAAAACAACTATTCCCACACATTTCAATCCTTAGTGTATATAATTTCCCTCACCTTCATCTCTTATCCTTTTGTATAAGTTTTGTGTTTCTTTCCAAATTTCAGTGGGTTACTATAACAACAATAATGGATTAGTCCTCTCTTATGCCAGGGAAGGCATTATACTAGAAAATATTTTTTGTGGCAGTGACCACCACTACAATAATCCTTCATAATTTTAAAGAGAAACATATGAATATGTAGGGTATGTAGGGTAAAAAGATCACTTTTTGCTTAGATTTAGGACTTTAATTTGTCAAAAAGTATTTTATATTATCAGTTAGAAACTACCAATTTAAGTATAATATTTGTCTTAATATTTTTTTATTCTATTCCGTTGCCTTCGCAATTTACCAGAAACCCTGTATATTTTTACATTTGGACCTGTACAAGAAAACTGAGAATATCGCATAAGATATAATGATGAACTCCATCAACTGATGGAAGGTGACACAATAATCAAGCACATAAAAAAGCAACGCTTAAAGTGGGCAGGATACGTTGTGCGGATGCCAAAAGAAAGAACTGCAGCCAAAATGACAGTGTTTGACAAGATCTGAGACATATGAATGTCATCAACTGGAAGATAGAAGCTAAAAATAGAGAAAAATGTAGGAATTGTCTTAAAACAAGCTTAAGTCCTACATGGACTGTACAGCTATGGACGATAATGATGATATGTACTTTTCACCCATGGCTTTCCAAAATTATGTTATTATTACCAACTAACACTTTCATAAGATCTGAGAAATATGAATGGACTTAGCAACGTAATAAATTCTTAGTTGGCAGAAATATTGTGCCTTGCTTTAACAATATTTATTAATATACACAAACAATGTGTCCAGCGAATGATTTTCCTATCCCCATCTGCTCCTAATATTCTGGTGAACCAATTTGACTTCAGTTAATTGCTATTAGAAATATTTATTATTTAATTTTTACAAAGAAATTCCAAGTTATCTTAGGGATTTTAAAAGAATGTAGGTTTGGCAAAATACAACCTTCTTAAGTTATTAGAAATTTTTAGCCTTGGACTACCTATATCCAAGTGATGCTTTTTTAAGTATTAGATTTACAACTCAAACTTCGTACTCCTAACACGTTATTTTATTTTATATGCTATAATATTTGATATTGTTATTGTACCCGTGATACTTCTAAAACAAGAAAAAGGGTGTTGGTGTGGGAATGTATTTAGGTAGGTAAGAAGGAGAGGTTGTGTTTTATTTGTTATTTATTTTAAGTGTTAATGTATATTTCTAAAATTGTATAAATTTTTAAAAAAATTGTTTTTCATTTTAGACCTCACGGGAGATCATCACTTTGGAAAATCCTCGTTCTAGTCATTGTCCTGTCATTAGACCGGGGCCAGCATTGGGTTGTAATTTTTGTTGGAATACAATCGATGGACATGGTAGAATTTTGCGGCGCAAAACTAAATACCACTGTCCCGAATGCCAAACAAATTTGTGTATTGTGCCATGCTTTCAGGAATACCATGAAAGAATGAATAATGAAGCAGCTTCAACCTCAAATACGTCAAGTAATGATAATAGTAAAAACTTTTCTAGTACAACTGGAAGCGGTAGCAGTGTAACGCGACATTATACCAAAACAGAGTCAATCTAAATTGGTTCCAAAATTTTTTTGTAAGTTTTCTAAAGTGCTAACAAAGCACTATTGAAAACTTTTACTTTGGTAGTGGATTTAAAAAAATTTATATTTTAAAAATATAAAACAATTTAATCCACATATATTTATTGTTATTGTAAGCTCAGGTACATGCTATGTACACTTGTGAGTAATTTATATATTATATATATATACATATATACAATATATGTACATTGTATGTATGTATAACTTTGTTTGTAATTTTTTTGTAATGAGCTCAATGGTTTCCTATATTCGTTTTATACATAAAAATACGAATTTAGTGCAGATATTTAAAGTTTGCCATGGAAAGCAAAGCTTATTTAGAATTAAAAAGTGAATACGATTGAAAAGCAGTCAATACGACTGTTAACAAATTTGTACAAAATTTAGTATATTTATATATTGATTATATCTTGGAAATTGTTCTTTATACTGAAAAGATAAAGTAACATTTATTTGTGTATATTATTTAAAATTAATTATTAACTAATTTTGCTATAAAGGTATGGGTTTATGATTAGCACAACAATAATTTAAATGAAAGTTAAAAAACTTTTCTTATACAATTAAAAAAAAAAATTGATTCTATAAGCGAATTAAAGCGTTAAATAGAATAAAACTTATTAATATCAAAAAAAAATATATTAAATAGTGTAAACTTTTCAAAATTAACTATATTTTTGTACAATGATTGGAATTAATTCATAGGCACTGTCACCTGAAATACGATTTTTATTATTTTATTATAATAATTGTAATTTAACAATAATAACTAAATTATTGACGTATTGTTGTGCTATATTGTACCCACTTTCTTTTAAACACATATTTTTTTAAAAGTGAACTAACTATATATTTATTTTAATTTGTATATTTTATAGTAAATATAAAGTGATTTTTATATTATTATTGTTAAAAATACTTACAAATTAATAATTTGCTAAAGAAAATAAAATTTTTAATTAGAAGCTAACTTTTTCCTCACTACTATGTACATGCTTAGTGGTGTTGGATGAAGTGAAAACTTGCTAACCTCGAAAGTAATTTTCTTTAAATATTTTTTAATATGTAAATATTTTTATAATTATTATTTAAAGCAGTTTAAATGTCTCAAACAAAATTTTTTATGCCTTATCTGTTATTATTTAATAATATATATAATTACGTATACACGTATATATATGATTCTCTTTACATATATATGTGTTTATTTCTGTTTTGAAAAAACTTTAGTGTAAGAATTTTTAACCTTTTTTGTGTAAAATTTAGTTTATTAAATTTTATGTGCACGGAATATGGTACTTAAATGAACTATTTGATTATAATTTAGTATTTATTTGCAAGTTTAGTATACCATATTTTTAATATTAAACAAAATTTAAAAGGTCATTGTACAGGTTTATGTATATATTTGGACACATTTACTTGATATAATTTCTATAGGTATATTACAATTCAATTCTCTAAGAGAAATGAAATTGTGACCATACGACCTATGTTATCAGTTAACTAAGAAATTTGTTAACAAAAAGCAAATAGAAATATATAAATTTTAAAATTCCTTGTAAAATTGTGCTTCTATCTCGTATTATTATGCCCTTTGATATGATCTGTTTTTCTATTGAATTATCTAACGCACATTGTTAACTGTGCGTTTCCATTGTTGATTTATTAAATTGGATCCTTTCGATGATATCTTTAAGATTCCATTTTGCTGTCAATTATTTTCAATGCTAGCATTTTCCTGTGTCTGCCCAGCTTTATCTTCCAGAAAAAAACAGTTTTTTAGAGAAGTACCAACAGTAAGGTCGAAAAATCTGTTATAATACCTAAATACAATGAGGTGGATTTAGTCTTTTTTTATCTCCTAAGGTTTCTTACGGGGAATGTGATAGTAAGTTGGCGAAAAATCGCTAATAATTGTCTACAGAAAGATATCTCCTAAGCTACCACTGCAACTAACCAATTATTTCAAGTTATTCATTCCATTAACACAAACTTAAATTCAAGTCAGTTAGGCATTCTAGATTCTAGATAACATCACTTCCAACAAAAATGGTAGAATTATTTGAGCTAGAACTTTTTTTATTGTCAACTATATATATGAAACTCTTATACATTTTAACACCTTTAATACTAGAAATTTATCAGTGTTCAACAAATGTAATTGAGTATAATCTATGGGCTGGTATTAGTTCTGACCATTAAAAGAACCGTAAAACTGACTATTAAACAAATAATATTGTAATAAATTCTAACATGGAGTATACTACTTTCAATGAGCTAAAATCAAAAATATAACTTCCCATATATAGTATCATCTTAACTTATCTGATATTTAAATTTGTACTGAAGTGTAATGAGTTCTATCATACTAATATACTTTTACACCAGTTTCTGCCTGCATTCCAATATTTACATCCTGTACATAGGGTTATAGTTTTATTCCGAAATCATATCATATGGAAGATAGTATGAATTTAATACTCATCATAAAAATATTAGAGAATTAAAATATAAAAGTAGTTGGTACTGGAGAACCTTAAATTTTCTAAAAAGTAGCCAGGGGGTCTTTAATGGGAAATATCAAATTATTAATTATAATTAAATAATATAATTTTGTTTTCTAAAAAAATGTTTTCAAATATGCCTTATTAAACTATTTCATATAATAAAAATAAAACAAATTTTGTTTTTATTATTTTATCTTTAAATAATAGATAACTTTTTTTTACATGTTACGTACATTTGTTTTCAATATTGGTTAAATATTATTTTGCTAAAAATAATTTTTTTTAATTTTAAATAATTATTTGTATTAATTTATTTTTATTATTTTATTTGCTAATTGATATAAAAAAAATTTTGAAATTATTTTAACCTAAAGGATATGTTTTTAATGTATTTGGACCTATCTATCGAGACTTTGTTCAACGAATACTCAAACCACTTCAGAAATTCATAGCCAGACTTTGAACTATTGATCCAATAAGAATTTTAGAAAAAGAAGTTAAAATATGCTAATACTTGCAAATAATACTTTTTAAACTTTTTTATTTAAAAGAAATAATCAATGCCATATAATTAGCAAAAAAAGAATTTATTCTTTAATTAAAAAAACTAATTAAAAATTTTATTATTGTTATTGTAGTGTAAAGCTGTATTTATAAAAGCTGCTAAAGTACATAAATATATATATGTTTTCTTGATTTCTATTGTAAAAACATATATATGTATATGTATGTTTGCACTAATATAAATGATGAAACAAAATATATTCATGTAAAATAAAATTGTGTATGTGTGTATAATAATTATAGTAAAAACAAATATCGAACTAAAATAATTTCTACCTTAAATTTTAATGTGAATTGTTTTAAATTTTATTCAGCTACTTTTATCTTAAAGTACCTGAGAACAAAAGTGTTTAAACTTTAAAAATTATTAATATAAATATGATTAAATCTGAATTTAAGATTTTAACTAAATCAAACAAACTATAATTTCGTATAAATGTAATTGTTGTGCATACGTCCTAAAAACGTAGAGAAAAATAAACAAATTGAAGGTCAAACCAAATATTGTTTATTAATTTCTTTTATTTAATAACTTTCATTTGGTTTATTATACAATTCGTTTTTAAATTGAACAAAATATAACAAATCTGTTTTAATTCACAAGATTTCATTTACTTTTTATCTATTTTCTTTGTGTCAACAATTTCCGCTGGTGGATTGGCGTTACGGAAATTTGGAAATTGCTCCCATGGTGCAGATAAATCAAATTTACGGAACTCTTGCGCTAACTCCAATGGCTCACAAACGACACGTTTCTTCTCATCATCATAGCGTAACTGAAAAAAGAAAAAAATTAAATAACATCTCTTCATAAAAATTAATTCAAAAATAGATTAAATATAAAATTATTTATTCATATCCTTTTATATATATACATTTTAGAAAAATAACTGTAACGTTTTGGAAAGTATTTTGCAAGTAGCCCCTCCGTTAAAGAATATAAAAGTAATAGGAGACTACCGCTTCGCAATTTTAACGTTAATGATTAAACAACTAGTTAACAATACCAATCATTTACATATTATTAGAAGAGTCCCAGGAACAAACTGTAACTTTTCGGAGCCTCTTGTGTATTTCGATAACCAAATGTTACTGCCAAATAATACTCTCTCGCATTACCATCACCATTACCTATCCACATCCCAACCCATGTATATGCCTTTGTAATTTCTTTCATGTTATCTGCTTTAAACATTCTTGAAGGCCTTAACAAAAACAACTTTAGAAGAGACAATGGTACACCATGGAGCTGCTTGCTATATTACCACATTAGAACTGGCGGGGCCTTAGCGAAACCAATTGAAAATAGTTATAATTCTAATTGTTGTACCCTGAGCAGATCTATTCATAGCGAGGAATATAAAGGGAATCACAAAGTTAGATATACTGGTTAAAATATGTATTAGGGACGTGATAAGTGAAAAGAAGAAGTGTTATTTAGGATTAGGAACGGGTAAGAATGGATTTGCTAGTTTCTAAGTGGTCACATTGCTTTTCGGTGAATATATAACATAACACTCATAGCAGTAGTTTAAGATATTAATCAGAAACGTACTGCATCAAGCATTTTTAGTCTCAGTCTACTTTCATCCAATTACATCCCTTTCTATGTACGTCTTTTGAACTCTTTTTATGTTTTCTGCTATATATTTATATACATATATATATATATATATATATATTAACACGTGCAGAATATATGGTCTATGATCTAAACCGAAATAACTGGTAAACATAAATAAACTATAGTTTTAGTTCGAAATTACCAAATAAAATTAAAGTTTTTATTTACATTTTTTTTATATAAAATTAATATAAAACAAATACTTCTAAACAACTAACTTGGAGATTAATATTTATTTAGTTAATTTAGTCTTAGCAAAATCATTTGATAGATGAAACTGACGTAGATAGGTTTTTACGGCTCGATCGGGTTGATTTCAATTATATCTTCCACTTTTCCTCCTACCCTTACTCACATCTCAACCTATGTATTCGTCTTGTAATTCTTACATGTTATCTGCTTTTCAGATCCCGGCGGGCTACAACAACAATAACAACACAGCTCGAACTAATCTAAACTCAAAGTGACATTGCTCAAAATTCCATAAACGAGATCGTAATAAAAAAATTTAAAAAGTTAAATTAAATGTCTAAACTAAGGAAAACAATTGTAATCAGAAAAAGGGTTACAGGTAGCTGAATGGTAGTCAACTAGATTTTCAATAATATAATATATATTGTATTTTTAAAAAAGTAATAACTTACCTCGACATAACCGGATAATGGAAAATCTCGGCGTTGTGGATGACCCTCGAAGCCATAATCGGTAAGTATGCGTCGCAAATCGGGATGATTAGCAAAGAACACCCCATACATATCCCATATCTCACGTTCATACCAATTTGCAGCTTTATATACATCACAGACGGAGTCCAATGGTGTCAATTCATCAGTATAAGTTTTAACACGAATACGTGAATTGTAACGCAAAGATAATATATTATAAATAATCTCGAAACGGTATTTTCTGCAGGGTACATCCATGCCAGCAATGTCAACTAAATTGCTAAACTGTGCATTATGATGATCTTTTAGAAACTGTAGTACTGGCACTACACCTTCAGGTGCTATCAACACTTCAAGTTCATCACCCGATGTTAATTGTACTTTTTGTACATACTTTGGTAAACACTCAGCAACATATTTACCAAAATCGGTCAAATGAGTACGTGTGGCTTCATTAGGTTTTCTTACAGTTGCTATTATGTTAAAATATTACTATTAAAATTATTTATTAAATACATTTAAGTACATTTTAATACATACGCCTATCGTCGACTTTTTTAGGTTCTGGAGCTGCGTTGCTATATAAACGTAAATTGGTAACAATAACTGCACCTAAAACATCATAATGAGAGATATGGTTTATATGTAGTATATAGTGGTTTTACCATTCCGACGTGAAAGTCCAGTTGCTAACTTGAAGCCTAGATTTTTAATTAACCCAGCCATTTTCGTTACTAGATTAATATAAAAATCAAAATTTATTTCTTACGTATTATTTGACAGTTTATGTAATATTCATATTGTGAGTTACCAGATCGTTTTTTTTTCAATATATGACAATACAAGCAAGTTGGACTAAATGAATTTCAATGTGTATAATATAAGATATTGGAACAAAATGCTACACGGTACAATGCTGTCTTTATCTCAATTGGAACATAATAATAATTAATAAATAGCAGAGGCATAGAATTAAGAACTAATGATTTAATTTAACAATTTTATAAAGTGTTATAATTGTTTTGTATATTATTTTCACAAGAAAAACAATCAAAGAAATAATTACCAAACATATACCGTCTAATTCATAAAAAGTTATAAAAGGTTGATCACATTGTTTATCAACAATGTTTTCATAAATGTTATAGAACAGTATTATAAACCATTTATAAAACTCTATTCATAAACGTTTTATAAAGTTAAAATGCTTTTATAAAATATCAAAATTTGTAATAGGCTGAAGCTTCTATAACAGCATTTTAAGCAAAATTTGCCGCCATTCAAAAATATATAAACAACGGGAAGATCCGCTTTGTTGCATGATGAAGAATTTCGCTTGATAATAAAGGCGTAGGAGTTTCTACAAGCTACAACTTTTAGTGGCTTTGCGATATTAGAGTCGTAGAGAAGTAACTAATATTTTCCAAATAATATCTCACACTAAAAGCTCTTAATATAAAAGGTACAAAGCGATAAAGTACCTGTTTTCATTTTCTTTCTTTCGTTGATTTGTTTTCTGACAATCCTACATAGCATACTTCGTCCTCTGCGTCATTTGAAATGGTATTTGGAGTTTGAGTATATTTTCATTTCTATCGAAATCAAATAAATTGTAATCAACCACAAACTCGTCAACTAGATATGTCATCACTTCCCAATGCTTCACCAGGACAAAGTGGTAAGAGCTGGTGTCTCTATATAGATTTTTCTTTTTTGGTGTTTATTTTTATTATTG
>NC_051846.1:216306439-216321479 GCF_002237135.1 Teleopsis dalmanni | reverse complement strand
AAATCCTCTTATATACACCACTGTTCAAAACATATAAAATTGTAGATTATGATTAAATGAAATTAGGTGCGTCTCAGTTGATTCACATTTGGAAAATCTATATGAGTTTAAAATATATATTACTTTTATTGTAACACCCCTTTTTGTTTAAAGTATCATGAAGTCATTAGTCATTGTAAACGAAACTAAAGAATTGTTGGAATGACCATTTATTTTGGGGTAACTCTTACGTAGATAACAATCTTGAAGATAGTTATATTGTATTCTATTCTGAATAGAACTCAAAAACTGTTAATATGATAGTAATACTTAATAGAACTACGTTTAAATAGTTTCATACTTACTGTGTATTATTCCAATTCAGAAGATATGATTTCAATACCCATATTGTTCTATGAAATACGTGTAATAAAAATTATAAACATGTCGAAAATGATGACGTCATAAAATAAAAGTACACCGGCATATATTGCATTTTTTATAATGGAAAGTTATGTGAAGATCCCTGTACATAGGTCATTCATTTACAAATCGGTTATGTTTTTGAACTTATCATCTCCGATTTGTCCGAAAATCTTTTATGAGATCCTTTAATAAAATAAAAACACCTGTATTTTTGGGTACGGGTAGATATCTTCTAGCAAAAAAAAATACAAAATTTTTTACAAAGATAATGGTATTCTTATTTTATAAAAAAAAGCATATATCAATTTTTTTTTCCAAAATCCGTCCGATTTGTAAAAAAATGGATCATTTGTTTGCCAAATGTACTCCATATTATGCCTATGCATTAATTTTTATATATCTTTAGTAATATATAACATACATATATTATTGTATTTAAAACGTGATAAATTTAATTCATACTAATTCAAAACTGCAACTATATACATTGTTATAAATCTAAATATTTATATTAGGCTTGCGCAATGGACGATAAAGGTTGCTATATATTAGACAATAATGGTTTTGTCATTATATCACCGCATCGTCAAGAGACTGGAAAATTTTTTGGTGAAATCAATGGTTATATTATGCACCGCTTGGTTGAAGAAAGAGTGTATAAACGTGTTACTGTTTACGACTATCAAGCGATTTGTTTTCAATCTAATGGAGACAACAATTCTTCCAATTACTTATTTTCGGTAAAATAGATTTTATTTATACATTGCTATATATTGTCATACAAATTTATATTATTCCTTAGCCCTTACTCCATGTGCTACGCATAGTTAAATGGCTGCTTTATACTTTATTGTGGTATATTGTACAAATGCATGCGGTAACTGCTGAGTTTATAGAGCAATATACGGATGAAAATTTGACCTTTTACCAACCTAGTACGAAAAACACCGAATGGTTAAAATCAGTAACATTGCAGCGCACACGGCTCAAATCATGCGATATGCAACGTCTGTTATATACATTGTACAATGACAAGGATAATGTAGTCTATAATATAACAGCACATGCATGTGTTAGGCCCTTTGTTGTGTTGCCTATACCAGCGAGTAATCTAATATTACTCGTCATCGATCAGGTGTGCCCTAAGGAATATACGATGGAGTTGACCGTAAATCCCATCGACATTAATTATCAATTAGAGGGAAATGATACATTAGCATGCTATAAGCATGATCGTGAGTTCACAAGAGTACGTCCTGTAAGTTGTATTAACAGGCATGTTAATGTAAGTACTTGCACATAATTTGGTTTGAGTTCTCCACCAGAAATATAACCCCTACTTTTACAGGAAAGTTCTATCGAATTGTGCGGCAATGCTGGAAGTATTTTCGCAAATATCTTATTACTACTTATTTGCTTTATTGTTAATCAATTTCTTTAACAATAATTTAAACAGATTAAGGTTTAAACGTTTTTGTAATTATAAAATATTTATTGTATATTAAATTAGTATTTATGCTTATGGTTTTTCATAGATTTTAATGGGTAAATTGTTTTTATTATTAATTTAAAAAATGTTTTTATAAGCTATTTATTTGCTTTATCATTATTTCCCATTAATTGATCATTTTATTAGCTATTTATATACTTGTATGTAATATGTCTTTGACATGGAGATTGCATGTAAATTTGTATTTAAGGAACCGATTTGTTGGCGAGTACAGAGTTAAAAGATACTTATAGAAAATTAGCTTTTGTACATTAAAAATTATATTAAAAACTATAAACAAAAATTTTGTATACATAGATATATATTATGATAGGTAAATTATTATATAAAATTCTGTAAATTTATCAATTTATTAGTTTAGTAATCTAGATAATTTAAATGAAAGTAACATGTACCTACAATGAAAATAAGAAATGATATTAAACTAACTTAATAACCTTACAAATATGTTCCCCATCTAACTGATGTAGAACTTTACTTAAAAATGTGAAGATGTTATTTATTGCATTTGATAATGAAATCACTTAAACGTATATTCAGAAAACATTACATACATACTTATCATATAAAAAAAAACAAATTTTCTAAAATATAATATAAAAGGATTTTGTGCTATCTGAAAAATAGAGCACTGAAACTATAGCAGATCTTTTCTGTTAACAATTACCCTTAATTGATCCAAGTATCCAAGTTTATAGACTAGTCATGTTGGTTTACTTTTACTTTAATGGAGGATAAAAGTGCCTTCCATCTGGTTTGTTTCTATCTAGCATATGCGCGGCGCCGCCTTATCACTTTAGGGGGTTTCTATTTTGAGGATTTTGGCGAACTGCAAGACCTCCCACTGAATAGCATTATTAGCTTTGCCAAATATTCTAAGTGGTTTTAACCCTTGAGTTTTTTTATTATACGGTAACACAATAGGTCTATAGGCCTAAGTGAATCCCTAGGGATGGCCAATACAACCTAAACTAACCTATGTAAGAGTCGACTAGTGACGTCATCTGTGCATTGGCCTTTATACTTGTTTTGATGGTCCACTTAATATCGCGTATCAATCATTGTTTAATCTATGGTATCATGGTCCATTATATCAATAATGACCCATTATTTGTGCTCAAGTGGGTTTTCTGAATGCAAGGCTACTACTCTAACCTAACCTTACCTACATATTTTTATTTACAATTAATTCTAATTAGCAAGCATAAATAAAATTTTTAAACCTGAATGAATTGAAAAAACTAACGGTTTATTTCTCTCTTAATTAAAAATATAACCTAAAAATTTATTTTTTTCCCCGAAACATTTGCTATTACATTAGATTAAGTCTACATCAGTTAAAAACGATAAACATTTTTCTCTTCTCAATAGTTGAAAATATTATAATTTATTTAATAATATTGTAAAAATAAAAATTTGTTTGTTATTATATTAAAAATTTATATTAGCTGAAATATACAAAAATAATTGTTTTCTTCTACAAATACATTGCAAGTTATTAAGCTGTACCTACACATAAACCACATTCTTAAACACTACACAAGACAACTATTACCAAAGATTCCAGAACAAAATTTTTAGAACTAAATTTTAATAGCATAATTCTTGTTTTTAAAATTAACTTATAAATTCTACGATATTCCGAACTAAAGTACTATGTACGAGCATTAAGTAAATTTAATATATATTTAATTATAAAAATAAAATAAAAATAGAAAAATAGATTAAATCTTCTGAAAATGTGCTAAAGCTTTTATATTAAACAAATTTATTATATTAATAACATTGCAGAATAAAATATATATAATACACATTTTTCAATAAATCGAATTCAATAATATAAGAAGTTTTTTTTATTAAATTAATAGAATTGGACACAATAGACTTAAATCTTCAATGAACAATAGATCCGAATGGTAATGCAAATAATTTCAAACCTCTCCATGCGTGCAAGAAAATATTTAATTTATATAATATATTATGTTGTACCTATTGATATATATATGGTGGGACGTTGGGACAGCGCACTGTCCAACAAGTGGCCCCACTGAAGTAAGGATTAGTCGAAGTAGACCACGAAACGACTTGGGTCCTTTTCCTATTGATATAGTTTTATATGAATTCAAATAAAAGGTATTCATCTGATCAGTAAAAGGTGTTCATAAATTTCCGAAAAACGGGATGTCGGAAATAACAAAATTTTGACCCAATAAAGGTTGTTAAAAATGTAACTAACATAAAATATAAGTCAGCATGAAATATCTCTCTTGAAACGATTTTATGTAACTATTCTTGTGAAATTATCTCAAAATACTTTCTTTGAAAGGTAACAAAAGACTTCAAGCGACTAGTGATATACTATTAGTGATTAAAGTTTGAATACATATGGGAGCAACAAGCACAAACAGAAGTGTTCTTCAAACCAACTTAAAAATATTTTTAAATAATGATAGAATTAACACTTCTCAAATTAAACTAGACAATAATGTAATCATATCTCCATTTCTCGTCAAAAGACAAAAACCAGTATCAAATCTTCTAAATTCAAATCCGCGTCAGTTTTTAACCTAAGATTGCAAAAATCTTAAACTCATTAAAAGTTATATTTACATATATGCTTTTGATATATTCAAAAAAGATAACTTGAGACAGAAGTAATAATACCTAAAACTGAAAAATCTTCATATCAAATTAACTCACACGGTTTAACTATAGTTTTTTTAACTAATCTGACAAAAGTTCTTAAAAAAATATTTTTAAAGCGACTTACTGAAACAATTAATAAAGAAAATCTGATTCTGCATTAATAATTTGATTCCAGAACTAAACATTTAATATTGGAATCTTTTTCATTAAAGTAACAATACAATTGAAAATGGCTTAAAAAGAAAGAAGTGATGTTTTACAGTGATCTTAGATATTTCACAGGCCTTTTGGGAAAGTTTGGGATAATGATATCATATACAAACTGCGAATACAAAAGTTAAAGAAATATTGTGATTTCATTTAAGCATTCATAGGAAATCGGTACTTTCAAATTTAACAAGAAGTCTATTAGTCTACACTTCACAGATAAGAATACTGGTCTTATACAAGGCAGGTACTAGGACCCATATTCTTTCTACTATATTCAAATGACATTCCAATAACAGAAGACTATAAAACTGCAATATTTGCTAAGCAAGTAAAATATTTACACTTTATTATGGTTATTATGTAGTGATATAGTGTATTTTGACGTTAATGGACAACGTCAAAATACTATGGAAAATACTAATGGACAATCCGAAAACGATTCAAACTTAACAGTACAAAATCAGTGCACAACTTCGCCATTGTTCCATTAAATTTAGGATAGCTCACAGCTTTTTATTACATTTTTAAAATATTACTTCTGACACACTTTCAGAAGAAGGTGACCATATAGCCAAGCCCCCCCTAGCTACGCATATAATTACTCTTCACATTACTAAGAAAATAGCAGTGAAAAAATTGGAATACTGTTAATAAATTTATTAGATGAAAAACAGTTTCATAGTACATATTGGTCGACTTCAAGTAATTGGTAGCTTTTAGGTCTGTTTTAAATTTCTTTTACAGTTTTTATATTTATTGTAATTAATACTTTTGAATCACCTTTGAAACACTTTGCTCTGGTCATCATAATGTTAACTTTTAAATTGCTAAAATAACGCTTATCATTTCTGTAAAGCATTTAAATCTTATATGGGAATATTTTCTCACAAGCGTTGTACCAGCACCACTGCCGTTGAGGGAACCATGCTAGTCGGTATGAATAATCTGTGACAAAAGTGCCTGATATATGCTTTGTTACTGTCCAGTGCAAAAGCATCAGGGATTAACTATACTAGGGGCTTACTTTTTTGACGATCTTGGCCAGTTCCAAGATATTCCTTTAAAGAGCTTTTAGGTTTTGCCATAGGTAAGTTCTAATCTTTGAATCCTCAAAGTTTCATTCACTAGCCCTAAGTGGATTCTTACGATCGCCGGTATAAACTATTCGAACCTAACCTAAATTAGATTTACTTAATACTCATTAAAGTCCCTACTGTTGACACTTGTTTGAAAGAGTACTCCCCATAAAGTATATGTATAGTGAACATATTTTTAGCAATTTAAAAAAAAAAGGTCATGACGCTCAGTTGAAAGTATTCCTACCTTAATGCTAATGTTATTTCGATAAGTAGATAGAAGAGTAGAAGAAAAATAATCGAAACGAAATATTGGTTTTAAATTTTTGATGCCTAGCAAGTAAATCTGATATATACATCGAACCGTTTATGATATTCTTATAGCTTTTATATATGACAGTATTGAAGATCAAAAGAGAAAATATTGTTGTTATTGTTGTAGTCCGTGGAAGGAAGTAGTATGAAGTAATTTTTTAGGATTATAACTTTTGTTTCGTACGTTGTATTTTGTATATCTCCATACATATTTCGGCATATTCACTTTTGCCTTTATCAGGAGAATTCCTAATATTATTATTTGGTATGAAGTACTTTTTTACATTGACAAAATTCATATTTACAAAACAAACTGGGAGAACCTACTATAGAAGTTGCTCCTGTTTACAAAAGAAAATTATTCAAAAGGTTTGTTAAAATTCCACTAACAAATAAATAAACTTATTATTACTTAATAAACTTTATTGAAACTATCAACTAATTTATTATTACAATAAAATGCACTTAAATCAAATTTTTGCTATTTTCCGAATTCGATATTAATAACATTGTATATAAGTGTATATATTCAATTCAATTAGTTGTATATAATTATGTATGTAGAGTGTGGTAAAATACAAGTGGTCTTTAACATATAAAATAATATTGAATATAAAAAAAAGTTAACATTATATAGGAGTTTTGTTACTTATTCAATATAAATTTAAAGTTAATTTTTTATATAAAGTATATTAAAAATACTTTAACATATATGGCAATATTATTTAAGGTAGGATTTAATATGTAATAGTAATCATTACTATCTCAAATAAGAGAACTTAGTCACAATAGAATGGGATTTTTCGTTGCATTTTTAGATTTATGTATGCTTTTTTAATTTATTTGTATAGCATCACTGGTTTCTCATAGATAAACCAACGAATTTTATTAAACGGAAACGTATGATTTAACTCATTTTGTGATATAAGATCATTGGAGATATCTTATATATCTTAACTAATATTTTATTAAGTAGATATTATAAACTCAAAGTTGCCTTTAAATTTTATTTAGTATTAGATAGCTGCTTTTAACTATTTTAATTTTTAATAATAATTATTTAAATATAATCAATTACGCTGTTTTGTATTATATCTATATGTCAATAAATATAATACATAACAATAATAAAGAACTGAAAATATTTAAATCATACATTTGGAATAAATTAATTATAACTTTTTTTACAGTGGCAGCAATAGAAGCGTGGGCATCGGTGACGTCTACCGTTGCCACTGATTTTTGTTACATATAACTATACATGTTTATTCGTGTAAATGTATATAATGTCTGTTAATTCATAAATTTTGTAGTTGAGATTCTAACGTCTCTTATGGCTTCCATAATCTTATCTTAATTTTAATGTAGGATTAAGGATTAGTTAAGTATATCTAAAAAATAGTATACAAATTATTCAATATAATCTTATAAAAACTGAATACTGAATATTATATAAATGAAGATGAATGTTGTGTACACAAAAACTAAATATGTAATGAAATGTGAGTTTTTTAAATGGAATTTTTTGAAGGATAACACTAAATTTTTAAAACTAATTAAGTATATAATATATAAAGTTAAGTTTTGATTATATATGGTCGTATTTTAGATAATAAATTCTATTAAATTCCTTCGTCACTATTTTCCTCCAATTCGTCATCAAGTAATAAACTCGTGGAACCATAATTACGGAGTCTACGAAAAAAGTAAAATGTGATTAATAATTATTATAATATTTTATCACTTTTTATTTAGTACTTTATAAATATTATATTTAAAAAGTATTACTACAATACTATGAGAAAAAAATTAATATAATTTTTCTTATTATTAATTTCATTAAAAAAAAAAATAAAAAGAAATAAAAGAATATTAAGAGAGTTACATATAGATACTTACAAATATCAGTTTTCGATAATTTGATAATATAAAAACAAATTAGTAAAATTATTTAAAATCAAATAAAACATAGAAAAAATTTAAAATTCTTTTAAAAAAATTTTTTTTTTTTATAAATTTGAATGAATATGATAAATCCAACTTAACAAACTTACCTCATCATCAGATACCTTAAGACCATCTAAATTAATACTGTTTCTTGAATAGCTACCACCAGTACTACTACTAATGGAATTATCTTTTTTCTGATATTGCATATTACCGCCACCAATACTTCCTGCACCGACATTACCACCACCAACCGTTGAGGAATGCGAATGATCATCAAACAATTGCCGATTGATATCGTCTTTGGTTAGATTTGAATTTGTGTTACCACAAAGTGAAGCGGTGGTACCTTTCAACGGTAGCGCTAGGTTAGCCCTATTGCTTGACTGTTGATTACCAGACGATGTAAATCTTCCGGATAAACGTTCGCGTTGCTCGCGCTGGTGGTGATGATGTTGGTGATGCAAGTGTGATGGATTATCAAATTTTTGCTTGGCACGTTCAAATTCTAAATTACGCGATTTCGATTCAAATATATTCTCTTCCAAATGTGATGGTTTCGCATCAAAAAATGCGCTATTTTGTTGCATTAAAGTTCGTTCAGTATGACTTGAACGCTTTGACGAAGAATCCATACCATTGGAAGAATGACGTTGTGCAGATTGTGCATCATCAAATATTTGTCGTAGATCATTAATATTTGGCAAACAATCACTTGGAATTTCAACGGCAATTTTATTGCGTAATTGCACACCAGTTGTTATGCGCATTTGTGGACTTGGTGCACGTCTTATGAAGAGATCGTGTACGTTGTATTAAATAATTGTTGTAATATATACATATATATGCATATTCAGTTCCAGTAAGCATATGTAGCATTAAAATTTATTATTTAAAATGTTAATGAAATGTTAGTATTTTTTTTATAATAAAGGTAAAATGAAATTGATTATTATATTAAACATTGAATAGCAGAATGTATCATCAAACCTTGTTTGTAAATGTTGTATTTGCACTTGTAATCCTTCACTCTGGCCAACCAATTCATCATTTGTACGTTGCAATCTACGTACTTGATTCACTGCAGAGTCTAATTCATCTTCTGCTCCTGCTAATTCACGTTTCAATTCTTCAACTCTTTGACGCAATCTTTTAACCTAAAATATAAAAATTAAAAACAAAAAGATTCAATGCTTAGTTCCATGTTTTTTACTTCAATAAAAACGAACTCTACCAAAATTCTATAGTTAATAATAGGAATCGTGAGATCGAAAATGTTTACATAAAGATTTGATGGTACTCAACAAGTTAGTCCAAATTTTTTTATTAATCATTGTAAATTCGTAGAGTTTACATAGTTATTAAAAACTATTAACTAAAATAAGAAATATATATTGCATTATAACTGCAGTATTTCTATATTTCTTGGATTTCTATATATTCTATATTTGTTTTATCCAGTGAATTTTATTTTTATTTAACACCACATAATATATATTATAGAAGATTTTAAATCTACTCCTAAAGACGGGCACTGACATATGGTACAGTTTTCTTATCGTCAGAGTCACAACCAATCATTGTAGGGTAAACCCTGTCTCATAGCATGTCTACTTATTATACAGTGACCTGTCAGCAACGACACTATAGTGCTGAGCGGTCTACGCCTTAGTTGCAGTAGCTGAGTGGTATGTTTTTTTATTCAATTTAGACCAGGTCAACCTAGAGATCTGATAGCAGGATTCGTCTGCCCACTTTTGTTTGGCTATGCTCAGATATTTTTGTTTAGTTGCTAGTTTAACTATTACAAGTGGAACGTCAATATCTGAGAAGTAAATGTCATAAAGAAAAGTGCCTGCCTTGGCAAGCTCGTCCGCCCTACAATTTCCCGAAATAACTCTATCCCAGGATATCTCTATCCCAGGACACATGCACAATACTTTTAACTAAAATCTATGTATTATTTTAGACTAAGTCCCATTTTTGAATTCCATATGAACAGATAGGCTTCAGTATTACTTTGTAGATGATGTCTTTAGTGTTGAGAGATTAGAGAAGAAAATTATAGAAATCAATACAATGAACTAAATTATTTTCTGAAGGAACATGTAAAACACATATATCGAATTTTGACTCCAATGCATTTATCACTATCCGATTATCTTATATTATCATCATTCATTTAAAATAATGTAATAATAGATTGATAAGCGTTCCAGTCGTGTAATTCGAACATTTTCTATGATTCAAAATTAAAAAACAAATCTTATTCTATAAAAATAATTATTTTTTTAAATTATAACAGTAAATCTTAATGCGTACTAAAGATCAAGAAAATAAGTTGATGTAAAATAATTAAAATTTATTTTGTTAAATTTGGTATATGATCTATTATATACGAATCATAAAGGAATTAATAATAAAAATAATACATATTCACATAAGAAACAAGTAGATATGGTATAATTAAAAAGACTTATTTTGGTAGATTTGTTATTAATTTAAAATTGAAATAATAATGATATTATTATTATTATTATTATTATTATTATTAGGGGATGTAGCACTGCGACCGTCGGGTCTTTTGTGCCCCCTTCTGGGCTTAGAGTAGGTCTTTAAGCCTTGTTGCGTAAATAAAAAGTAGTATAGAACCTACTTTACAGAGTTTTATAATAATAATATAATTATTTATATTTATTTTAAATTATTATTTATATATAATTATGTTTTATATTATAATTTTAAAAAATATATATTAAATCAAGTAGTACTTACTGGTATATAAAGTTGTTGTAATTGTATTTAGAATATGCTTTTAAATTTGAGATATTTTTCCAGATTCAAAAAAATAATTCATACTCACACATAAATAAAAAATACTTAAAATGTTAAAAACAAACAGAAGAAAACAAAGACTGAAACTCAACAAACAGCTGAGATACTTTCCACACACAAGCAAGATAAGAGACCTGCCTCAAAACAACATAAGAATAAGCTTTTTAGTATTGCGAGAGTAGCTGTGCTTGTCGGTGGTTAGAACTCAGAGACTGTGGACGCCGAAAATTGCTATAATTAATTGGAATTAGCATAGAATACAATAACAACAACAAAATAAAATATGATTGCGCAAAATCTAATCACAAAATTGCGTCCATGTATGCAACGTTTATTTGCTACAAAATCATCAACAGAAGCAGCAAAATTCAATTGGCAAGATCCATTAAATCTGGAATCACAACTAACTGAAGATGAAATCGCTATACGTGATTCGTTTCGTAATTACTGCAAAACAGATCTGCTACCGCGTGTCAAAATAGCAAACCGAAATGAAGTGTTCCACAGAGAAATTATGGAAGAAGTAGGCAGCTTAGGTGCACTTGGTTGTACACTTAATGGTTATGGCTGTGCCGGTGTATCCAATGTAGCGTATGGACTCTTGACTAGAGAAATTGAGCGTGTAGATTCTGCTTATCGTTCGGCTTTAAGTGTGCAAAGCTCTTTAGCAATGGGCGCAATATACGATTATGGCACAGCAGCACAAAAAGAAAAATATCTGCCCACCATGGCGCAAGGAAAGCTTATCGGTAAGTGTTTGGTTAAGAGATATTAAAAGTGATAAACATAAGCAATATTTTTATTGTTTTTTCTTTTGAATAATACTATTTTTTTTTTTGCCATAAATTGATAAGCGACTTGTTTACAGGTGCTTTCGGTTTAACTGAACCAAATCACGGCAGTGACCCAGCAGGTATGGAAACTCGTGCCAAATATGACAGTAAATCAAAGTGTTACATACTTAATGGCTCCAAAACTTGGATAACGAATTCTCCTCTTGCTGATGTGCTTATAGTATGGGCTGTATGTGAAGATAGTAAAGTTCGTGGCTTTATAGTGGATCGTTCACAATCTGCAAAAGGTTTAGCCACACCCAAAATTGAAGGAAAATTCTCTTTGCGTGCCTCTGCGACGGGTATGATACTCATGGACGACTTACATGTGCCGGAAGAAAATCTACTACCTAATGTTGTGGGATTTAAAGGACCATTTGGCTGCTTAAATAATGCACGCTATGGTATTGCTTGGGGTGCACTTGGTGCAGCAGAAGCTTGCTTAGAAATTGCACGAGAATATACTTTGGATCGAAAACAATTTAAGCGTCCATTAGCTGCAAATCAATTAATACAAAAGAAAATGGCAGATGCTACTACTGAAATAGCTTTGGGCTTGCAAGCTTGTCTACAGGTTGGGCGTCTAAAGGACAAACATTTACATACACCGGAAATGATTTCGTTGATCAAAAGAAACAATGCTGGAAAGGCATTAGAAATTGCACGTGCAATGCGTGATATGTTAGGCGGTAATGGTATATCAGATGAATACCACATTATACGTCATGTAATGAACTTAGAATCCGTAAATACGTACGAAGGTACCCATGATATACATGCATTGATATTGGGTCGTGCTATTACAGGAATTGCTGCATTTGCAAATTAAAATAATTGCTATATGTTGTGTTAAAGACTTGCATTTAAAAATATAATTAGATATGCTTTATGTATTTTATGTATCAAAATAAATCTTTAAGGATTGAATGAATTTTTTTCTTAAAGATATTATCAATATAGATAGCCATACTACCATCTAAATTTTACACTTATTGATAAAATATAATATATTGTAATTTTATAATATAATTCAAGGGTATAAATTAAAGCATAATTTATAAAAAATTTATAAAAAATCTTTAAAACAAAAATCGCTGTTAAGTCATTTAAAATAGTCAAATATCATATACACATATATATATCTTTACTATCATGGTATCAATAATTAATAGTTCTATTATAGTTAGTTAGTTGTGGTGAAGGGAAGACCGAATCCTCCTCAATCAGCTAAGAAAGTCGTTTTAAATCCACAAATCCTCCTAATAATGGGTACCAAAAAGATCAAGCTAGTACTAGCCAGAGGCATTTATAAAGGCAACAACCTGGCCAATGCTAAGGCTAGAGGTTAATTCTATTATAGAATATAGAATTTATTTTATAAAACTTAAGTTCACTGATAAACTAACTAATACTTCATTTCAGACTGATTCATTTTCAAACTTATCAGTATCGTTATTGAATGAATATTACGATCACACATGAAGCTTGTTTGATAAGAACGGAACCTGAAGTACTGAAAAATAAATTCTTCATAGTTGTGATGAAGAAATAAAATTCTGAAGTGATTCGATATTCTTCAGCAACGAGCCGGTTAAAAAGTTTGAATCAATTACACTAAAAAATTGTTCCGGTTCCGGTTTAAACAATATTCATTACTATTTAAAATATTTTTTATTAAAATTAAATATTAAAATATAAAAGAATACCCAACAGAATACAATAATTGGAGAAAAATATCACTTCTAAACCTCATCCATAAAATTATGACCTTAATTATACCATCAATTCATGGAAAAAATTATAAAACTACATTACTAAATAAACAAACTGGATGCAATCTAGAAGAAAATATGTGAACCAATATTTGTCTTCTTTTACATTCCAATAATATTAATGCATAATATATAGTATATTATAAATTTTATATTCTCTATATAAAGTATATTATACTATATACCATATAAAATATTATACTATATATAAATATATATTATGCTATATAAAATTTTATATTCTCTATATAAAGTATATTATAATTTTATGGTAACTTATTTTTTTACTTTTAGTAGAGCTAGATGTCCAATAGGTGGCTATTGATTTTCTATCATAACAATTTTGTCAAAAAGGTGATTCCAAATGTTACGCATATTCTATTTCTTTTTTTTACGACATATCAAATGTTGAATATTTTTTATTCGAATTTCAATGAGTTCAACCAAATCTTGGGTAGACTCTAACAAAGCTTTAAGACTTTGCAGATGATATCTACTTACTATTATACACAGTCATCGACATCCAATCCCAAACTAATAACCTCTAATTATTGACAATAGTAGCTAACTTCAAAAAAAAACGATAACATTATAATTGTGATAGTTAATCCACTAACAGAAGCTCACTTGCAAGACATATGACTAAACGGCGTTCACCACGATTCTCACCAGAAACAAAGAACATTCAAAGTTAGTATCAAAGGCAATATGCTGTTTATATGCGAATCTTTGTTCGTATTAAAAAAGGTTGCAGAGAAATTACTATTTCACCTAAACAAATGTTATCAACTCATTAAAATTTACTAATTGGAAAAAATAAGTAAAGAAAGATTTAGCAGCAAGCAATATACAAACAAATGTAAAAATAAAGTGTCGGCTCCTAATATTTTTACTATTAACTTTACATCCCATATTCAATTGAAATGTTATAGAATAGTTTATAGTTCTAGGCAATGTTTAGTGATACTAACGGACCTGTTCTTAACTAAAATATACGCTCCTTACAAGCATTTTTTTATTGTGATTTGAATGCATGAAAAATGTTTTGACAATTTAAAATATATGCTCTTTTTTACGAACAGTTACGAACAGTTTTATATACAAAACACTTTACACCATAGTGTGGTGAGAAGCATTAGGTACTGTAGCTTTGAAATTTGTCAAGATGTGTCCAGAATACCAAAAAGCTTTCTGCTTTATAAAAATCAAAAATTTTATTAAAGAATTTCACAAATCTGTCAAGTGCACAGAATAGGTCCGTAAATCTGAATAGCTTTTGATCTAAAAATCAAGATAACCATTAAAGTAAAAAGAAAAAATTTTCTTACCTCCGCTTCATATTGTTCAGCTCTTCTCGCGGCATGACCCAATTCGGTATTTGTTTCTGAAAGCAGCTTTTTAAGTTTTGAGTGTGATATTTTCATTTCACTAATTTCCTGTTAAAAAAAAAAGTAGAATGTATTTGTAATTGCAAAAAAAAAAAAAGAAAAA
>NC_051846.1:216277572-216306339 GCF_002237135.1 Teleopsis dalmanni | reverse complement strand
TTGTCCGAAAATTTTTTATGAGATCCTTTAATAAAATAAAAACACCTGTATTTTGGGATACGGGTAGATATCTTCTGGCAAAAAAAAATTGCAAAATTTTTTACAAAGATAATGGTATTCTTATTTTATAAAAAAAACATATAACAATTTTTTTTTTCAAAATCCGTCCGATTTTTAAAAAAATGGATCATTTGTTTGCCAACTGCACTCCATATTATGCTTATGCATTAATTTTTATATATCTTTACATACATATATTATTGTATTTAAAACGTGATAAATTTAATTCATACTAATTCAAAATTGCAACTATATACATTGTTATAAATATAAATATTTATATTAGGCTTGCGCAATGGACGATAAAGGTTGCTATATATTAGACAATAATGGTTTTGTCATCATATCACCGCATCGTCAAGAGACTGGAAAATTTTTTGGTGAAATCAATGGTTATATTATGCACCGCTTGGTTGAAGAAAGAGTGTACAAACGTGTTACTGTTTACGACTATCAAGCGATTTGTTTTCAATCTAATGGAGACAACAATTCTTCCAATTACTTATTTTCGGTAAAATAGATTTTATTTATATATTACTATATATTGTCATACAAATTTATATTATTCCCTAGCCCTTACTCCATGTGCTACGCATAGTTAAATGGCTGCTTTATACTTTATTGTGGTATATTGTACAAATGCATGCGGTAACTGCTGAGTTTATAGAGCAATATACGGATGAAAATTTGACCTTTTACCAACCTAGTACGAAAAACACCGAATGGTTAAAATCAGTAACATTGCAACGTACACGGCTTAAATCGTGCGATATGCAACGTCTGTTATATACATTGTACAATGACAAGGATAATGTAGTCTATAATATAACAGCACATGCATGTGTTAGGCCCTTTGTTGTGTTGCCTATACCAGCGAGTAATCTAATATTACTCGTCATTGATCAGGTGTGCCCTAAGGAATATACGATGGAGTTGACCGTAAATCCCATCGACATTAATTATGAATTAGAGGGAAATGATACATTAGCATGCTATAAGCATGATCGTGAGTTCACAAGAGTACGTCCTGTAAGTTGTATTAACAGGCATGTTAATGTAAGTACTTGCACATAATTTGGCTTGAGTTCTCCACCAGAAATATAACCCCTACTTTTACAGGAAAGTTCTATCGAATTGTGCGGCAATGCTGGAAGTATTTTCGCAAATATCTTATTACTACTTATTTGCTTTATTGTTAATCAATTTCTTTAACAATAATTTAAACAGATTAAGGTTTAAACGTTTTTGTAATTATAAAATATTTATTGTATATTAAATTAGTATTTATGCTTATGGTTTTTCATAGATTTTAATGGGTAAATTGTTTTTATTATTAATTTAAAAAATGTTTTTATAAGCTATTTATTTGCTTTATCATTATTTCCCATTAATTGATCATTTTATTAGCTATTTATATACTTGTATGTAATATGTCTTTGACATGGAGATTGCATGTAAATTTGTATTTAAGGAACCGATTTGTTGGCGCGTACAGAGTTAAAAGATACTTATAGAAAATTAGCTTTTGTACATTAAAAATTATATTAAAAACTATAAACAAAAATTTTGTATACATAGATATATATTATGATAGGTAAATTATTATATAAAATTCTGTAAATTTATCAATTTATTAGTTTAGTAATCTAGATAATTTAAATGAAAGTAACATGTACCTACATTGAAAATAAGAAATGATATTAAACTAACTTAATAACCTTACAAATATGTTCCCCATCTAACTGATGTAGAACTTTACTTAAAAATGTGAAGATGTTATTTACTGCATATATACATACTTTTCATATAAAGAAAACACATTTTCTAAAATATAATATAAAAGGATTTTGTGCTATCTGAAAAATAGAGCACTGAAATTATAGCAGATCTTTTCTGTTAACAATTGCCCTTAATTGATCCAAGTATCCAAGTTTATAGACTAGTCATGTTGGTTTACTTTTACTTTAATGGAGGATAAAAGAACCTTCCATCTGCTTTGTTATTATCTAGCATATGTGCAGCGCAGCCTTATCACTTTATGGGGTTTCTATTTTGAGTATCTTGGCGAACTGCAAGACCTCCTACTGAATAGCATTATAAGCTTTGCCAAATATTATATTCTAAGTGGTTCTAACCCTTGAGTTTTTTATTATACGGTAACACAATAGGTCTAACCTATGGAAAAGTCGACTAGTGACGTCATCTGTGCATCGGCCTTTATACTTGTTTTGATGGTCCACTTATTATCGCGTATCAATCAGTGTTTAATCCATGATATCATGGTCCATTGTATCAATAATGACCCATTATTTGTGCTTAAGTGGGTTTACTGAATGCAAGGCTACTACTCTAACCTAATCTACATATTTTTATTTACAATTAATTCTAATACGCAAGCATAAATAAAATTTTTAAACCTGAATGAATTGAAAAAACTAACGATTTTTTTTCTCTCTTAATTAAAACATAACCTAAAAAATTTATTTTTTTCATGAAATATTTGCTATTACATTAGGCTAAGTCTACATCAGTTAAAAAAGATAAACATTTTTCTCTTCTCAACAGTTGAAAATATTATAATTTATTTAATAATATTGTAAAAATAAAAATCTGTTTGTTATTATATTAAAAATTTATATTAGCTGAAATATACAAAAATAATTGTTTTCTTCTACAAATACATTGCAAGTTATTAAGCTGTACCTACACATAAACCACATTCTTAAACACTACACAAGACAACTATTACCAAAGATTCCAGAACAAAATTTTTAGAACTAAATTTTAATAGCATAATTCTTGTTTTTAAAATTAACTTATAAATTCTACGATATTCCGAACTAAAGTACTATGTACGAGCATTAAGTAAATTTAATATATATTTAATTATAAAAATAAAATAAAAATAGAAAAATAGATTAAATCTTCTGAAAATGTGCTAAAGCTTTTATATTAAACAAATTTATTATATTAATAACATTGCAGAATAAAATATATATAATACACATTTTTCAATAAATCGAATTCAATAATATAAGAAGTTTTTTTTATTAAATTAATAGAATTGGACACAATAGACTTAAATCTTCAATGAACAATAGATCCGAATGGTAATGCAAATAATTTCAAACCTCTCCATGCGTGCAAGAAAATATTTAATTTATATAATATATTATGTTGTACCTATTGATATATATATGGTGGGACGTTGGGACAGCGCACTGTCCAACAAGTGGCCCCACTGAAGTAAGGATTAGTCGAAGTAGACCACGAAACGACTTGGGTCCTTTTCCTATTGATATAGTTTTATATGAATTCAAATAAAAGGTATTCATCTGATCAGTAAAAGGTGTTCATAAATTTCCGAAAAACGGGATGTCGGAAATAACAAAATTTTGACCCAATAAAGGTTGTTAAAAATGTAACTAACATAAAATATAAGTCAGCATGAAATATCTCTCTTGAAACGATTTTATGTAACTATTCTTGTGAAATTATCTCAAAATACTTTCTTTGAAAGGTAACAAAAGACTTCAAGCGACTAGTGATATACTATTAGTGATTAAAGTTTGAATACATATGGGAGCAACAAGCACAAACAGAAGTGTTCTTCAAACCAACTTAAAAATATTTTTAAATAATGATAGAATTAACACTTCTCAAATTAAACTAGACAATAATGTAATCATATCTCCATTTCTCGTCAAAAGACAAAAACCAGTATCAAATCTTCTAAATTCAAATCCGCGTCAGTTTTTAACCTAAGATTGCAAAAATCTTAAACTCATTAAAAGTTATATTTACATATATGCTTTTGATATATTCAAAAAAGATAACTTGAGACAGAAGTAATAATACCTAAAACTGAAAAATCTTCATATCAAATTAACTCACACGGTTTAACTATAGTTTTTTTAACTAATCTGACAAAAGTTCTTAAAAAAATATTTTTAAAGCGACTTACTGAAACAATTAATAAAGAAAATCTGATTCTGCATTAATAATTTGATTCCAGAACTAAACATTTAATATTGGAATCTTTTTCATTAAAGTAACAATACAATTGAAAATGGCTTAAAAAGAAAGAAGTGATGTTTTACAGTGATCTTAGATATTTCACAGGCCTTTTGGGAAAGTTTGGGATAATGATATCATATACAAACTGCGAATACAAAAGTTAAAGAAATATTGTGATTTCATTTAAGCATTCATAGGAAATCGGTACTTTCAAATTTAACAAGAAGTCTATTAGTCTACACTTCACAGATAAGAATACTGGTCTTATACAAGGCAGGTACTAGGACCCATATTCTTTCTACTATATTCAAATGACATTCCAATAACAGAAGACTATAAAACTGCAATATTTGCTAAGCAAGTAAAATATTTACACTTTATTATGGTTATTATGTAGTGATATAGTGTATTTTGACGTTAATGGACAACGTCAAAATACTATGGAAAATACTAATGGACAATCCGAAAACGATTCAAACTTAACAGTACAAAATCAGTGCACAACTTCGCCATTGTTCCATTAAATTTAGGATAGCTCACAGCTTTTTATTACATTTTTAAAATATTACTTCTGACACACTTTCAGAAGAAGGTGACCATATAGCCAAGCCCCCCCTAGCTACGCATATAATTACTCTTCACATTACTAAGAAAATAGCAGTGAAAAAATTGGAATACTGTTAATAAATTTATTAGATGAAAAACAGTTTCATAGTACATATTGGTCGACTTCAAGTAATTGGTAGCTTTTAGGTCTGTTTTAAATTTCTTTTACAGTTTTTATATTTATTGTAATTAATACTTTTGAATCACCTTTGAAACACTTTGCTCTGGTCATCATAATGTTAACTTTTAAATTGCTAAAATAACGCTTATCATTTCTGTAAAGCATTTAAATCTTATATGGGAATATTTTCTCACAAGCGTTGTACCAGCACCACTGCCGTTGAGGGAACCATGCTAGTCGGTATGAATAATCTGTGACAAAAGTGCCTGATATATGCTTTGTTACTGTCCAGTGCAAAAGCATCAGGGATTAACTATACTAGGGGCTTACTTTTTTGACGATCTTGGCCAGTTCCAAGATATTCCTTTAAAGAGCTTTTAGGTTTTGCCATAGGTAAGTTCTAATCTTTGAATCCTCAAAGTTTCATTCACTAGCCCTAAGTGGATTCTTACGATCGCCGGTATAAACTATTCGAACCTAACCTAAATTAGATTTACTTAATACTCATTAAAGTCCCTACTGTTGACACTTGTTTGAAAGAGTACTCCCCATAAAGTATATGTATAGTGAACATATTTTTAGCAATTTAAAAAAAAAAGGTCATGACGCTCAGTTGAAAGTATTCCTACCTTAATGCTAATGTTATTTCGATAAGAAGATAGAAGAGTAGAAGATAAATAATCGAAACGAAATATTGGTTTTAAATTTTTGATGCCTAGCAAGTAAATCTGATATATACATTGAACCGTTTATGATATTCTTATAGCTTTTATATATGACACTATTGAAGATCAAAAGAGAAAATATTATTGTTATTGTTGTAGTCCGTGGAAGGAAGTAGTATGAAGTAATTTTTTAGGATTATAACTTTTGTTTCGTACGTTGTATTTTGTATATCTCCATACATATTTCGGCAAATTCACTTTTGCCTTTATTAGGAGAATTCCTAATATTATTATTTGGTATGAAGTACTTTTTTACATTGACAAAATTCATATTTACAAAACAAACTGGGAGAACCTACTATAGAAGTTGCTCCTGTTTACAAAAGAAAATTATTCAAAAGGTTTGTTAAAATTCCACTAACAAATAAATAAACTTATTATTACTTAATAAACTTTATTGAAACTATCAACTAATTTATTATTACAATAAAATGCACTTAAATCAAATTTGCTACTTTTCGAATTCGATATTAATAACATTGTATATAAGTGTATATATTCAATTCAATTAGTTGTATATAATTATGTATGTTGAGTGTGGTAAAATACAAGTGGTCTTTAACATATAAAATAATATTGAATATAAAAAAAGTTAACATTATATAGGAGTTTTGTTACTTATTCAATATAAATTTAAAGTTAATTTTTTATAAAAGTATATTAAAAATACTTTAACATATATGGCAATATTATTTAAGGTAGGATTTAACATGCAATATTAATTAATTATTACTATCTCAAATAAGAGAACTTAGTCACAATAGAATGGGATTTTTCGTTGCATTTTTAGATTTATGTATGCTTTTTTAATTTATTTGTATAGTATCACTGGTTTCTCATAAATAAACCAACGAATTTTATTAAACGGAAAAGTATGATTCATTTTGTGATATAATATCGTTAGAGATATCTTATATATCTTAACTAATATTTTATTAAGTAGATATTATAAACTCAAAGTTGCCTTTAAATTTTATTTAGTATAAGATAGCTGCTTTTAACTATTTTAATTTTTAATAATAATTATTTAAATATAATCAGTTACGCTGTTTTGTTTTATATCTATATGTCAATAAATATAATACATAATAATAAAGAACTGATAATATTTAAATCATACATTTGGAATAAATTAATTATAACTTTACAGTGGCAGCAATAGAAGCGTGGGCATCGGTGACGTCTACCGTTGCCACTGATTTTTGTTACATATAACTATACATGTTTGTTCGTGTAAATGTATATAATTTCTGTTAATTTATAAATTTTGTAGTTGAGATTCTAACGTCTCTTATGGCTTCCATAATCTTATCTTAATTTTAATGTAGGATTAAGGATTAGTTAAGTATATCTAAAAAATAGTATACAAATTATTCAATATAATCTTATAAAAACTGAATACTGAATATTATATAAATGAAGATGAATGTTGTGTACACAAAAACTAAATATGTAATGAAATGTGAGTTTTTTAAATGGAATTTTTTGAAGGATAACACTAAATTTTTAAAACTAATTAAGTATATAATATATAAAGTTAAGTTTTGATTATATATGGTCGTATTTTAGATAATAAATTCTATTAAATTCCTTCGTCACTATTTTCCTCCAATTCGTCATCAAGTAATAAACTCGTGGAACCATAATTACGGAGTCTACGAAAAAAGTAAAATGTGATTAATAATTATTATAATATTTTATCACTTTTTATTTAGTACTTTATAAATATTATATTTAAAAGTATTACTACAATACTATGAGAAAAAAATTAATATAATTTTTGTTATTAATTTCATTAAAAAAAAAAATAAAAGGAAATAAAAGAATATTAAGAGAGTTACATATAGATACTTACAAATATCAGTTTTCGATAATTTGATAATATAAAAACAAATTAGTAAAATTATTTAAAATCAAATAAAACATAGAAAAACTTTAAAATTCTTTGAAAAAAAATTTTTTTTTATAAATTTGAATGAATATGATAAATCCAACTTAACAAACTTACCTCATCATCGGATACCTTAAGACCATCTAAATTAATACTGTTTCTTGAATAGCTACCACCAGTACTACTACTAATGGAATTATCTTTTTTCTGATATTGCATATTACCGCCACCAATACTTCCTGCACCGACATTACCACCACCAACCGTTGAGGAATGCGAATGATCATCAAACAATTGCCGATTGATATCGTCTTTGGTTAGATTTGAATTTGTGTTACCACAAAGTGAAGCGGTGGTACCTTTCAACGGTAGCGCTAGGTTAGCCCTATTGCTTGACTGTTGATTACCAGACGATGTAAATCTTCCGGATAAACGTTCGCGTTGCTCGCGCTGGTGGTGATGATGTTGGTGATGCAAGTGTGATGGATTATCAAATTTTTGCTTGGCACGTTCAAATTCTAAATTACGCGATTTCGATTCAAATATATTCTCTTCCAAATGTGATGGTTTCGCATCAAAAAATGCGCTATTTTGTTGCATTAAAGTTCGTTCAGTATGACTTGAACGCTTTGACGAAGAATCCATACCATTGGAAGAATGACGTTGTGCAGATTGTGCATCATCAAATATTTGTCGTAGATCATTAATATTTGGCAAACAATCACTTGGAATTTCAACGGCAATTTTATTGCGTAATTGCACACCAGTTGTTATGCGCATTTGTGGACTTGGTGCACGTCTTATGAAGAGATTGTGTACGTTGTATTAAATAATTGTTGTAATATATACATATATATACATATTCAGTTCCAGTAAGCATATGTAGCATTAAAATTTATTATTTAAAATGTTAATGAAATGTTAGTATTTTTTTTATAATAAAGGTAAAATGAAATGGATTATTATATTAAACATTGAATAGCAGAATGTATCATCAAACCTTGTTTGTAAATGTTGTATTTGCACTTGTAATCCTTCACTCTGGCCAACCAATTCATCATTTGTACGTTGCAATCTACGTACTTGATTGACTGCAGAGTCTAATTCATCTTCTGCTCCTGCTAATTCTCGTTTCAATTCTTCAACTCTTTGACGCAATCTTTTAACCTAAAATAAAAAAATTAAAAACAAAAAGATTCAATGCTTAGTTCCATGTTTTTTACTTCAATAAAAACGAACTCTACCAAAATTCTATAGTTAATAATGGGAATCGTGAGATCGAAAATGTTTACATAAAGATTTGATGGTACTCAACAAGTTAGTCCAAATTTTTTTATTAATCATTGTAAATTCGTAGAGTTTACATAGTTATTAAAAACTATTAACTAAAATAAGAAATATATATTGCATTATAACTGTTTCATTCATCTACTGCAGTATTTCTATATTCTTGGATTTCTATATATTCTATATTTCTTTTATCCAGTGAATTTTATTTTTATTTAACACCACATAATATATATTATAGAAGATTTTAAATCTACTCCTAAAGACGGGCACTGACATATGGTACAGTTTTCTGAATTTCTATATATTCTACATTTCTTTTATCCAGTGAATTTTATTTTTATTTAACACCACATAATATATATTATAGAAGATTTTAAATCTACTCCTAAAGACGGGCATTGACATATGGTACAGTTTTCTTATCGTCAGAGCTACAACCAGTCATTATAGGTTAAACCCTGTCTCATAGCATGTCTACTCATTATGCAATGACCTGTCAGCAACGACACCATAGTGCTGAGCGGGCTACGCCTTAGTTGCAGTAGCTGAGTGGTATGTTTTTTTATTCAATTTAGACCAGGTCAACCTAGAGATCTGATAGCAGGATTCGTCTGCCCACTTTTGTTTGGCTATGCTCAGATATTTTTGTTTAGTTGCTAGTTTAACTATTACAAGTGGAACGTCAATATCTGAGAAGTAAATGTCATAAAGAAAAGTGCCTGCCTTGGCAAGCTCGTCCGCCCTACAATTTCCCGAAATAACTCTATCCCAGGATATCTCTATCCCAGGACACATGCACAATACTTTTAACTAAAATCTATGTATTATTTTAGACTAAGTCCCATTTTTGAATTCCATATGAACAGATAGGCTTCAGTATTACTTTGTAGATGATGTCTTTAGTGTTGAGAGATTAGAGAAGAAAATTATAGAAATCAATACAATGAACTAAATTATTTTCTGAAGGAACATGTAAAACACATATATCGAATTTTGACTCCAATGCATTTATCACTATCCGATTATCTTATATTATCATCATTCATTTAAAATAATGTAATAATAGATTGATAAGCGTTCCAGTCGTGTAATTCGAACATTTTCTATGATTCAAAATTAAAAAACAAATCTTATTCTATAAAAATAATTATTTTTTTAAATTATAACAGTAAATCTTAATGCGTACTAAAGATCACATAAGAAACAAGTAGATATGGTATAATTAAAAAGACTTATTTTGGTAGATTTGTTATTAATTTAAAATTGAAATAATAATGATATTATTATTATTATTATTATTATTATTATTAGGGGATGTAGCACTGCGACCGTCGGGTCTTTTGTGCCCCCTTCTGGGCTTAGAGTAGGTCTTTAAGCCTTGTTGCGTAAATAAAAAGTAGTATAGAACCTACTTTACAGAGTTTTATAATAATAATATAATTATTTATATTTATTTTAAATTATTATTTATATATAATTATGTTTTTTATTATAATTTTAAAAAATATATATTAAATCAAGTATTACTTACTGGTATATAAAGTTGTTGTAATTGTATTTAGAATATGCTTTTAAATTTGAGATATTTTTCCAGATTTAAAAAAATAATTCATACTCACACATAAATAAAAAATTCTTAAAATGTTAAAAACAAACAAGAAAATAAAGAATAAAACTCAACAAACAGCTGAGATACTTTCCACACACAAGCAAGATAAGAGACCTGCCTCAAAACAACATAAGAATGAGCTTTTTAGTATTGCGAGAGTAGCTGTGCTTGTTGGTGGTTAGAACTCAGACTGTGGACGTCGAAAATTGCTATAATTAATTGGAATTAGCATAGAATACAATAACAACAACAAAATAAAATATGATTGCGCAAAATCTAATCACAAAATTGCGTCCATGTATGCAACGTTTATTTGCTACAAAATCATCAACAGAAGCAGCAAAATTCAATTGGCAAGATCCATTAAATCTGGAATCACAACTAACTGAAGATGAAATCGCTATACGTGATTCGTTTCGTAATTACTGCAAAACTGATCTGCTACCGCGTGTCAAAATAGCAAACCGAAATGAAGTGTTCCACAGAGAAATTATGGAAGAAGTAGGCAGCTTAGGTGCACTTGGTTGTACACTTAATGGTTATGGCTGTGCCGGTGTATCCAATGTAGCGTATGGACTCTTGACTAGAGAAATTGAGCGTGTAGATTCTGCTTATCGTTCGGCTTTAAGTGTGCAAAGCTCTTTAGCAATGGGCGCAATATACGATTATGGCACAGCAGCACAAAAAGAAAAATATCTGCCCACCATGGCGCAAGGAAAGCTTATCGGTAAGTGTTTGGTTAAGAGATATTAAAAGTGATAAACATAAGCAATATTTTTATTGTTTTTTCTTTTGAATAATACTAATTTTTTTTTGCCATAAATTGATAAGCGACTTGTTTACAGGTGCTTTCGGTTTAACTGAACCAAATCACGGCAGTGACCCAGCAGGTATGGAAACTCGTGCCAAATATGACAGTAAATCAAAGTGTTACATACTTAATGGCTCCAAAACTTGGATAACGAATTCTCCTCTTGCTGATGTGCTTATAGTATGGGCTGTATGTGAAGATAGTAAAGTTCGTGGCTTTATAGTGGATCGTTCACAATCTGCAAAAGGTTTAGCCACACCCAAAATTGAAGGAAAATTCTCTTTGCGTGCTTCTGCGACGGGTATGATACTCATGGACGACTTACATGTGCCGGAAGAAAATCTACTACCTAATGTTGTGGGATTTAAAGGACCATTTGGCTGCTTAAATAATGCACGCTATGGTATTGCTTGGGGTGCACTTGGTGCAGCAGAAGCTTGCTTAGAAATTGCGCGAGAATATACTTTGGATCGAAAACAATTTAAGCGTCCATTAGCTGCAAATCAATTAATACAAAAGAAAATGGCAGATGCTACTACTGAAATAGCTTTGGGCTTGCAAGCTTGTCTACAGGTTGGGCGTCTAAAGGATAAACATTTACATACACCGGAAATGATTTCGTTGATCAAAAGAAACAATGCTGGAAAGGCATTAGAAATTGCACGTGCAATGCGCGACATGTTAGGCGGTAATGGTATATCAGATGAATACCACATCATACGTCATGTAATGAACTTAGAATCCGTAAATACGTATGAAGGTACCCATGATATACATGCATTGATATTAGGTCGTGCTATTACAGGAATTGCTGCATTTGCAAATTAAAATAATTATTATATGTTGTGTTAAAGACTTGCATTTAAAAATATAATTAGATATGCTTTATGTATTTTAAGTATCAAAATGAATCTTTAAGGATTGAATGGATTTTTTTCTTAAAGATATTATCAATAAAGATAGCCATACTACCATCTAAAGTTTACACTTATTGATAAAATATAATATATTGTAATTTTATAATATAATTCAAGGGTATAAATTAAAGCATAATTTATAAAAAATTTATAAAAAATCTTTAAAAAAAATCGCTGTTAAGTCATTTAAATTAGTCAAATATCATATACTCATATATATATATATCATTACTATCATGGTGTCAATAATTAATAGTTCTATTATAGTTAGTTAGTTGTGGTGGAGGGAAGACCGAATCCTCCTCAATCAGCTAAGAAAGTCGTTTTAAATCCACAAATCCTCCTAATAATGGGTACCAAAAAGATCAAGCTAGTACTAGCCAGAGGCATTTATAAAGGCAACAACCTGGCCAATGCTAAGGCTAGAGGTTAATTCTATTATAGAATATAGAATTTATTTTATAAAACTTAAGTTCACTGATAAACTAACTAATACTTCATTTCAGACTGATTCATTTTCAAACTTATCAGTATCGTTATTGAATGAATATTACGATCACACATGAAGCTTGTTTGATAAGAACGGAACCTGAAGTACTGAAAAATAAATTCTTCATAGTTGTGATGAAGAAATAAAATTCTGAAGTGATTCGATATTCTTCAGCAACGAGCCGGTTAAAAAGTTTGAATCAATTACACTAAAAAATTGTACCGGTTCCGGTTTAAACAATATTCATTACTATTTAAAATATTTTTTATTAAAATTAAATATTAAAATATAAAAGAATACCCAACAGAATACAATAATTGGAGAAAAATATCACTTCTAAACCTCATCCATAAAATTATGACCTTAATTATACCATCAATTCATGGAAAAAATTATAAAACTACATTACTAAATAAACAAACTGGATGCAATCTAGAAGAAAATATGTGAACCAATATTTGTCTTCTTTTACATTCCAATAATATTAATGCATAATATATAGTATATTATAAATTTTATATTCTCTATATAAAGTATATTATACTATATACCATATAAAATATTATACTATATATAAATATATATTATGCTATATAAAATTTTATATTCTCTATATAAAGTATATTATAATTTTATGGTAACTTATTTTTTTACTTTTAGTAGAGCTAGATGTCCAATAGGTGGCTATTGATTTTCTATCATAACAATTTTGTCAAAAAGGTGATTCCAAATGTTACGCATATTCTATTTCTTTTTTTTACGACATATCAAATGTTGAATATTTTTTATTCGAATTTCAATGAGTTCAACCAAATCTTGGGTAGACTCTAACAAAGCTTTAAGACTTTGCAGATGATATCTACTTACTATTATACACAGTCATCGACATCCAATCCCAAACTAATAACCTCTAATTATTGACAATAGTAGCTAACTTCAAAAAAAAACGATAACATTATAATTGTGATAGTTAATCCACTAACAGAAGCTCACTTGCAAGACATATGACTAAACGGCGTTCACCACGATTCTCACCAGAAACAAAGAACATTCAAAGTTAGTATCAAAGGCAATATGCTGTTTATATGCGAATCTTTGTTCGTATTAAAAAAGGTTGCAGAGAAATTACTATTTCACCTAAACAAATGTTATCAACTCATTAAAATTTACTAATTGGAAAAAATAAGTAAAGAAAGATTTAGCAGCAAGCAATATACAAACAAATGTAAAAATAAAGTGTCGGCTCCTAATATTTTTACTATTAACTTTACATCCCATATTCAATTGAAATGTTATAGAATAGTTTATAGTTCTAGGCAATGTTTAGTGATACTAACGGACCTGTTCTTAACTAAAATATACGCTCCTTACAAGCATTTTTTTATTGTGATTTGAATGCATGAAAAATGTTTTGACAATTTAAAATATATGCTCTTTTTTACGAACAGTTACGAACAGTTTTATATACAAAACACTTTACACCATAGTGTGGTGAGAAGCATTAGGTACTGTAGCTTTGAAATTTGTCAAGATGTGTCCAGAATACCAAAAAGCTTTCTGCTTTATAAAAATCAAAAATTTTATTAAAGAATTTCACAAATCTGTCAAGTGCACAGAATAGGTCCGTAAATCTGAATAGCTTTTGATCTAAAAATCAAGATAACCATTAAAGTAAAAAGAAAAAATTTTCTTACCTCCGCTTCATATTGTTCAGCTCTTCTCGCGGCATGACCCAATTCGGTATTTGTTTCTGAAAGCAGCTTTTTAAGTTTTGAGTGTGATATTTTCATTTCACTAATTTCCTGTTAAAAAAAAAAGTAGAATGTATTTGTAATTGCAAAAAAAAAAAAAGAAAAATATCACCTTATTTCTATCAGACAATTCCTGTTGCAATGCGCGTACTTCAACATCATTTGCTTGCATTGGACGACCTTTTCGATCAGAACGCTCTTGAAAATCACGTAATTCAGCACGCAATTTTTTATTATCGCGTTCCATGGCAAGTTTTTCCGTTTCTAAACGTTCACGTTTACCCCATTCGGAAGCATTCTCAGCTTGTAAACGTTCCAACTACATATAAGAATTATTTATTAATATTTTTCAATTTTGTGGATATTACTTATTTTAATTTACTTCTGTACGTAACTCTCCCAAACGTCTTTCAAGATTTTCACGTGAGGACACTTCTTCCTGAAGTGAATTGTTTACTATACGCATTTCAGCGCGATGTTGTTCTTGTAATGTGAGCAGTTCACGTACCGCTTCCTATTTATACAAACATAAATTACTTATTTGAATATTTCAAAGAATTTTTTTTAAAGTAACCTGTTTAGCTGCTCTCAATTCTTCCTGACGATCACGTAATTCTTGTACTTCAAGTGTTAATTTTTCAATATTTTTGTGTAATAAACTCTTTTCACTATTAATAAAGAATAATATTTGCATTAAATTTTTTTTTTAATATATTTTTTAATATTTAATTTTTTAATATATACGATGTTTATTTTTCGCACTTACTCTCTTTCAGCCTGCACAGTTTTTTGTGCTTCATCTAAACGTAATTGTAACATTGAGATCTTCTGCAACAAATATTCCTCATCAAAATCATCCTTTGATAGTTGCTGAATTAAACGTTTCTCCTCGGCTGCCACGTCATCTGCAATACAAATTTAAGAAAAATATAAATTAAATGAATGAACAATTAAAAAACTATAAATTACCCATATCACTCAAATTCTTAGGAACGGCACCTTTAAGCACAAACTCCTCTATATCAAGATCTTTCATATCATTACTGATTACTTTTGTGACCTGCAATTTTTGAAATTTATTATATACAAATTTAATTCAAAATGTCTGAAATATATTACTAAGCCATCTTCACTATTAACATTTTTGAGACCATCGGATGAAATGTCTGGCGAACAGTTCGCATCACGTCCATTAGCTTCTGCTTCTTCACCTGTATCTCCCAAACTAAAAATGAAATATATTTGAATTAGAATGTTAAATGTATACAAAGCGAAATATTAAATTTGCTAACCCTGCTTTATGGAATTGTCCAGCATGTTTCATCATCAGTGTGTGCACCTTTTCCATTTCTTTTTTAAGTTGTGTAATCTGCATTTCCAGATCATTTTTCTCGCGTTTATATGAATTTGCTTCTTTCATTGCTAAATCAAGATTTGTTCGCAGTTGTTTTGCTTCCTCCCTTGCTTTGTTACGTTCGTTACGTACCTTATTTTATATGTATAATAAATCAAGATAAATAAATAAAAATATTGATTTAACAAATTCATTTATATGTCAACAAATCTACCGGCAACGAAACGTTGCGACCGTATTGAATATATTACCTTACTCCATTTTTCGCGCCAATTCGCTGTACAATCAGACCACCATTTCATAGTTTTTTCCATTTGCACTGCACGAGCTCTGGCTTCTTCAAGCTCACGTTGCCTTTGGGACTGCAAAGAAATATGTATTATTTTATTGATTTTTAACACTTTTAAGTTTTTGGTAGTACTTCTCGTGCTTCCCATTCAGTATCACCGAAGCGAGCAGATGCTGAAGTTCCAATAACACCAGCATTTGTTTCAGTAGGTAAATCTCTTCTTCGTGACACTCCTAGCGATGAGGCTGAAGGAGCACTAACACCAACGCCACCAACGTTTTGTGACATTTTTACTTATTGAAGTGTGAAACTTCAATATTAGAAAATTCTAAATATTACACAAATATTATCGAATATTTAAACAAAAAAATTTATTTTTTTTTGCTCTGCTTATTTTGATATTGCAAAATTTGTTTATTTACTTTTTGATTTGCCAATACGTGCCAAAGATGCAGGAAATAAAATGTCAAAGTTACAATTTGTGTAAAACACTGAAAAAAATTATGTGAAATGTGTAGTATATTGTAAAGGCGTTTTCGATTGGTATATCTGGGATAATATTTTCAATCAAAAAGCACTATTAATGCACTTTTAATGAAATTTTCATTTTCGATTTGTAAATCTGAGGAAACATGTATAACATTTGACATTCATTTATAACACTCTAGATATTTTGCTAGAATAGCATGATTACGCTGAAACTAGCATCTGTTTTATATAATTTGACAGAAAAAGTGTGATTTGGTTCGATAAGTGTATATATGAAAAGTATAAATGTCTAATAAAAATACTATAAAAATGTTAGAATACTCTAAATATGTTAAATTTGACAAATCGAGAGAAAACGTAAATTTGAATCCAAATTATCTAATAGGAAACGCCATAAGTAATACCTATCTACAAAATAATAGATTTATATGCATAAACAATTAGTTTTTTGTAATACTTTTTTAACAAATTTTTAATTATAATGATTTTATAATATAATTATAATTAATTTCGATTTTCATATAAGTTACACTTAATGCTGTACATATATGTATTAAATTTATTGCTATAGTGTCACTGCAATAAATTTATTTTATATGTTTTTATTAATTTGTTATTAAGTTGTAAAATTGATAAAATTGATAAAACGATATAAAAATAATATCAAATTAAATTAAAAATAAACAAATATACAAGCCAGAAAATACTAAATTACAATATTTTAGTTAAGTTATTGCAATATGTAGGTGTAAGTACTGCACAAAAAAACAAGTCTTTTAATAAAGTTTCTTCCTGGCAACACCATCGCAATCTATCAAACACCTTTTGCACAATTTTTAAACTTGTGAAACATATTATTTTTATTGTAATGCTTGTTATTCAAACAATTTATTTGATATTCGTCAAAGTTTTCATTAAGGGTTCAGAACAGTCCACTTATCGTTTTAGTAACATTATTTTCTGCAATCTTATAGATGATTGAAGGTTACGTAGCATATCTGTTAGAGTTAATGTAGTATTCTTGTTTTCCATATAAATTAGGAACTTCAACAAGTGACATTTTTTTTGCCGCACTTCGGAGTGGTCGAATACACAACTCCAATAATTTAATTATTAATACCATATTATATTATTGTAATACTTATGTTAATGACATTGATTAAAATTAATATACAAAGGTATGAATTATTGTTATCTTGTTATATTAACGTAATACTATAATTTAAAAGAGAAGAATTGAAATATCATACTCTAATGGCAATAATATATTTAGACATTGGTATCATTTTATATGACAGCAATGAAATAATTAAATAAAAAGCATTTTATAAATCAATTCAAATAGCAATAATAATATATTTCGCATATATTTTATGTTAAATAAAATTATTAGTCCATATTACCTCTTACTAGTATGTACAATTTTTTTCTCGTTATAAATAATGTTCTTATTAAATAATGGATTTCAAACATCGAACCTAATTTTTTTTTATTCATAGTTTATTATAAAATATATACATATTATAAAAAATGTATAATAAAATAATTATAATGTATTTATTTCTAATACTATTATTAATGATTAAAAATTATGATCACATTATATATTTATTATGTATTATAATTATATATAACATTGATGCGTTCGGAAATCTGTAATAATGACAGCTGTCAAAACTTACCATAAAATTTTAGGTTCAATGGTTAATTTTTGGCGTTTCCTTCTTTTGACAAAGCGAAGCCAACGTGATTCCGTCTTTTTCCGCTTTACATTCTGAAGATGGCGGTTGGTAAAAATAAGGGTCTCTCCAAAGGAGGCAAAAAAGGTGGCAAGAAGAAGGTAATTGATCCTTTTTCACGTAAAGATTGGTACGATGTGAAAGCACCAAACATGTTTACCACTCGCCAAATTGGCAAAACTTTGGTAAACCGTACTCAGGGCCAAAGAATCGCTTCCGACTACTTGAAGGGACGTGTTTTCGAAGTATCGTTGGCTGACTTGAAAAAAGACAGTGATCCAGAACGTTCTTTCCTTAAGTTCCGTTTGATTGCTGAGGATGTACAAGATCGCAATGTCTTGTGTAATTTCCATGGTATGGATTTAACAACAGACAAGTACAGGTGAGGCTCACAGTCTGGACATCAAATGTTGAAAAAAGTGAAAATACAATTTGAAATGAGAAATATAAATGTGAGAATAAAGTGCAATATGGTTTAATGTGAAATTTAGTTTTGAATATAGTTTAAATACTCAAATGTAGTTAAAAAATTAATAAGAAATGATTTATTAAATTCCAGATTGAATATAATATTTCAGTAAAGTTTTAGGTTAGGAAATTGTTTGTATTTGCAAACAATTGCACTGTGAAAGCGTATAATATAATATAAAAATGTAAATTTGTACCTTAATTACTTAAAAAAAGTTGACAATAATATCGTTTTTAACTTTTGTAAGCATTTTTAAAACTAAAGCGGATAAAAAAAATTTTTAAACGAACACGTGTAAAACAATCACTTCTATTAAATGGAATTTTTAATGTTTAATTTATATGTAGTGGAATAATCCGGAGACATTAAGTTCAGACTTAACATAGTTCATAAAATGTTTAGTCCCTACGAACCTCCAAAATAAATTTGTTATACTGAAAAAAACACTGCACATTTTAGTGGGCATTGTGAGCATGTATGCATACAAATAAAAAAATTTCTTGTTATTTATCATTAAAATATTATAAAAGTGTTCAATTAATATATATCTGTTCACTTTCAGGTCAATGGTCAAGAAATGGCAAACATTGATTGAAGCCGTTGTTGAAGCTAAGACCACTGATGGCTATTTGTTGCGAGTATTCTGCATTGGTTTCACAGCTAAGGATCAACAATCTCAACGCAAAACATGCTATGCACAACAATCCCAAGTACGTAAAATCCGTGGAAAGATGACTGAAATCATCACTAATGAAGTTACCGGTGTTGACTTACACAAATTGGTACAAAACTTAACATTAGACTCAATTGCCAAGGATATTGAAAAGAAATGTCAACGCATTTATCCTTTACATGATGTATACATTCGCAAAGTTAAAGTATTGAAGAAGCCACGTTTTGAATTATCTAAACTTTTGGAAATGCATGGTGATGGTGGTGGCAAGGGTACTGAAGCTGTTGTATCAGCTGAAGGTACTGTTATTGATAGGCCCGAAGGTTATGAACCACCAGTACAACAGTCTGTTTAAGTAGTTTGGTGTCAACAAATTAAGATACTATCATTTGTTTAAATGTAGAAAAGAGAATTCATTTTAATACACTATACTACAAAACTAGAAAATATGTTTCGTATTTATCACTAAATCTTTGTGTTTTTAATTAGAATTGGAAATGCATTTTATGCAATCAAAGTTATGGGAAGGCGTTTCTTTTTCTTACATTTATTTGCAGATTCTTTTTAAAGGGTTTTTGCCGCCTGCCTGACTACATTTTAAAAGGTAAATATATTTAATATTGTCTAAATATTTTTTTTTTATCACATTTAAATGATGTTATAGTATTTTTCGTCGCTGATTATATATATATTGATGTTATTTTTCACACTGATTATTAAAAAACCTTTTTATTTAAATTTCAAATCATTGCTTTGCTAAAATGGAGTTTTTTTTACATTGTAGGTGCATAATCTTTTGAACTATATGAAAAATCATAACAAATTACAATATAATTGTGGGTTCCAAGAACATCCCGGAGCTACTTGACGGCCAAGTTCCTTTCAACACCTAAAGGGATTTCACAAGCATGTCCCAGCGGGTTACAACAAAAACATTATAATTGTAAGATGTAAGTTTAAATAAAAAACAATGTTATTTGCTGCATAAATGATGTTAAAATTATTTATTTGCTACTACTGAATAGTTTTTGCTGAAAATACAAACTGATTTTTAAAAGTTTAGAAATATATTAAATCGTTGAAATTTCAAGCAGATGACTAATTCTTTTTTTTTTTTTTTCAGATTGCAGAAAAAATGGAAAAGCTTACACCATGCGTATGCCATCAGCTTAAATTTCATTGTTATGTGAGGTAATAAAATGTTTAAATAATTATACAAGTAATTAAAAAAATGTTTACATAAATTAATACATTTTTTAAATAATTTTTTAATATAATAAATTTTTTGCTTTATGTGAATTAAATGTAATGAAATATTGTAAACATTTCGGAAACTTTTTCTGTGTAAAAGAAAAAAAATGTTATATTCATATTTTAGGCTAATTTGACTATTTGATTGTAAGACAAGTAAAAACAATAATATTTTTTAAATTTTATTATTATTGTCTTATTTCATAGTCCAACAAAGTTCCTTTGGTATTTTCTGACAACTTCAGGGGTAGATAAATTATTATTTTTATAATTACAACAATTATAAAAAGAAATTATTAATGTTATTAAACTATTGAATAATATATATAGAATATTGTATCCGTACAATTATTATATATTAATATATTTAAAGAAATTGGAAAAGTGTGATAATATGATATAAAACATTTAAACATTAAATTCAAAAAAAATTTGAATTATTTTTATTTGTCATTCAACTTAAGACCAGTTTAGCTTCAAATACGAATATAAAATACTTTTTCATTTAATATTTTCATAACAAGAGAAAAAGTTTCTATTTTCATTTTATTATACATGATGTTATTTTTTTATTCGATTCATTTGCTACTCTGTAGAAATAATGATGACAAATATTAACTGATAATAAATTGAAATTTCAATGTATATTTTGCACATAACATAACAAAAATTACAATAAAATTTTCTTAATATTTGCAGATTGTTTATTGTCGGAAAACATGTAATAAAACTGGTAAGTTTCATTGTTTTTATTAAAAACAAAATAGTTAATTTCATATCATGCATAAAAAGTTTATTGATTTTGTAAATTTTTTACAAATCATATATATTAGTCATATCCAAAACATTTTTTTGGATATGATTGCATTTTTATTTCTACATATTGTCTTGAAGAGACTCGGTTTTGTTGAACATTAAAAAAATATTTCTGTTTAATTTGTATCAATTAAAATAATTTTAAATAATATATCAGAAAATGTTTTAAAATATTTTTCATTAGTTAATCAGGTATTTTTCCTAATTATGCACATTTTTGTAAAATAACAAAAATAAATCTCTCTTTCTTTTCTAAAGAGATTTTGTTGTTTTGTTTAAAAAAACTTAGAAAAATTTATATGTATTTAAAAGTTAATATTTGAATAAAAATTTATTATATAATAAAAGATTTATGGCATGATATGAAATTGTTGAAAAAATTAAAAGCATAATTTTCGTGATGAATAATTTTGGATGAACATATTGAATATATAATGTAATATTTTCTTTGATAGTAGAACTGATAATTCCTACTTCCTTTTATTTCTTTTATTTTTACATAAATAAATCTAATAATTGTTTTAATTTTGCAGAATATTTGCTGATGACTTGCTGGAGAAAATCAGAATCGTTGGTTAAACTAATATGTGATAAAATATAATAATGATATAATGGGATTGCAAGTTCTAAAAAAAATCATCAGTTGTAATTAGGTATGTATATAATAAATTAAATAATCTTTTAAAGTATATATTTAAAGTATATATTAACTTTTATGATGACAACTTACCCAGCTCGCTTTGATAAAACTATGAAGAGAATTTGTTCTAATTCCAACGCTTATATATTCTGATTCTATTATGATTATTATATTATAAACATTAATATATTATTATTTAACTAAATTAATTAATCTTTTCAGGTTATATATATGCACCAGAACATATCTGTTATATAATCCAACAAACTCAATTGAATATTTATGGATGAGGTACGTAGATTTAATTTGAAATTGATATAATCAGCTATTAAGTATATATGATGACAACTTACCCAGCTCGCTTCGATGCTACTATGAAGAGAATTTGTTCTATACCAACGCTAAATACTTGCTGATATATTATTAAATAATTTTAATAATTTTTTTGTTAACTATTATATGATTAACGTATTTAATTAATTTATTACAGAAAGCATCGATACCGGCAATATATTTACATTATAAACGCATTAATAAAAAAAATGCTGTTGTGTATAACTGTTCAGAATATTCCCACCCCTTTATGAATTATGATGTCTATATTTTAAGGAACTGATCTAATGACGACTCAGATATTAAACGATTTTAAATTTTATGAGATCATACAGTACTCATAAGCAGAGTTAAGCTTATAAAAGGTATGTGAAAATTAATTAACGAAATCTATACAATTTATGTACTTTTCAATAAATATTATTTTAACATTTCTATTTAATTTTTTTATAAATTTTATTAATATCTTTTTAATTAAATTTGGATTAGTATCATAATAATAGTAACATAACATTTGCATTAGTTTATATTTCGATATAGTTAAATGTAATTAACTGTGTTAATTTAACATTAATATTTTCTAATTGTACAAAAGTTAATTTGTATTTTATTTTGTTATTACCATATAAATTTAATTGTTAAGCACATAAATTGTTGTTTTTTTTTTATTTTATTAAATATTATAGTTATTTTTTTTATTAAATATTATATTTATTTTTTTTTTTTATTTTATTAAATATTATAGTTATTTTTTTTTTTTATTTTATTAAATATTATAGTTATTTTTTTTTTATTTTATTAAATATTATAGTTATTTTTTATTTTATTTTATTAGATATTATAGTTATTTTTTGAAAGACTTTAGTATGTTATTTACATGATGAGTTTTTTTCGGATTCCCCATCATTTGATTGTTAAATGAGACACATCCATTCTGATAAAGTTTTTCAATTTCTACATTTTATAAAAATATAAATATATTTATTATTATACTAATATCAATTTATTATAATTTTTTCAGATCAATTTCGGATTCATGCTTTTTGGAAAGTTACAATAATTATAAAATTAATGACCAGATTTAGCTGACATTTTAGGAGGTAATTTATTAATATATGAAGTTTTTTTTATGTGTTTATTTTTTTTTAAATGTTTTATGTTGTTTAAAATCAATTAATTTTATTAATTTTTTTTAAACATAGTTTTTGTAAGTAACTATATTTTAAATATGGGGGTGAGGGTTTTTTTTAGTAAGTTTTTCAATAAATTTTGTTTTTTAAAAACTACAAATTTTTTAAATCTTCGAAATGTCGTTAGAAAATATAAAAATTAAATTTATGTCTATCGAATTATAATGCGTATATTAAATAATAACATGTAATATTATTATGATTGAAGTAACATTTTGGTTTTTTATATTCCACAGTTAGAGTAACTAATTCGATATAATTTCGAAACGTAGCTAGAGTTACATAGAATTCCAAATTTAATACATTTTTTTTTTATTATAAAAATATTGTACTTAACAAAATGTGTCTTCTAATTTTTGTAAAGACATGTCTTCTGTTTTTATTATATCCCGCTTCCTTGTTTCTGTTAGGCTTTTTGAGGATTGATAGATCTTCCATGTGATTTACAATAATTATATTTAATATTATATTGTACGTATCTATAAAACCTATTCGATATTAGACATATCTACTGATTACAGGTTTTATAGCACAGACCTTAATGATTCATTAGAAAGCAAGAATTTTGTCAAATTCAAAATGACAGTAGTTTATTTTACATAACTTTGATTTTTTGGGCACGACCGGGGATTTTAGTAAAATCAGCTATTTTGACATTTATTTGACATTGCGACAGCCAGCCACAGTGTGTAACTTTAATTCACTAAAACCACCTATTGGGAATGAATAGAGAAAATTTCTACCACTGACGCCGAAGTGCTAGCATGCAAGTAATTTGGAAAAGAAAGTTGACATAAAATAGCTTAGTACTTGAAAGTCTATGATTATCTATGCCAGACTATATAAAACATATATATTTCAAAAATGTATTTATGATGACAACTTACCCAGCTCGCTTTGACGCAACTATGAAGAGAATTTGTTCTAATTCCAACGCTTATCTAATCTGATTTGATTATAATAATATAATATATTGATTTATGATTATAAATGTAATATATTGAAATGATTTTTTTTTTTTTTCAGATTGACAGCTATGGAGCTTATGTGCGAAACTGAATTTCACACAAAAGACCAGTAAATGCAGTTCAGTGTTTATGAAGAGGTAGGTACTTTTCTTAAGAAAAAGTTTTAATATGCATTTTAAAAATATATATGATGACAACTTACCCAGCTCGCTTTGATGCAACTATGAAGAGAATTTGTTCTAATTCCAACGCTAAATACTTGCTGAATATATAAAAAAAAATTTTTAATAATTTGATTGTTAAATTGTTTATTAACATATATCATTTATATTTTACAGATAATGCGGATATGTACAATGAACTAATCGTAATCGTATTGCAAATGTTGAGAATGAGTAGTTCTCTAATTGATATTTAAGTGAACGAAATTTTCAATTGGTGAAATACTGGCTAATCTATATTTATACGGTATGTGTAAATTTTTAGAATGTATTATAATTATTTTTTGCTTATACATTTTTATGTGATGATACTCTCAATCCGACGCTATGATACATATATGAAATAGCTTATTTAGTACTGATTTTTCAAAAAATTCTTTATAATCAATAACAAGTTTTTGTATTTATCACAAAAGAGAAACTAATTTTTGAGATTTTCCTGCATTAGTATGTCTTGTTATTGGTTGTAAAAATTTTAATTGTTATAAACTTATTTACTTAATTTATTTTTTAATATAAAATTTAAAAAAAATTTTTGTTTTTTTTTCAGCACTTATAACAACTTCAAATCTTCTAGAAGTATTAGTATGCAAGAAGGTAAGAATTAATTTCATATATGCTTTATTTTATATGTTCACATGATGAGTTTTTTTCGGATTCCCCATCATTTGATTGTTAAATGAAGCACATCCATTCTGATTTGATTTTTTAAATTCTTCTTTAAAAAAATTATTAATGCTAAATATTAATATAAAATTTCAATTGTTATAAATATATTTACTTAATTTATTTTTTAATATAATATTTAAAAAAAATTTTTGTTTTTTTTTCAGCACTTATAAGGACAACTTTAAATCTTCTAGAAGTATTAGTATGCAAGAAGGTAAGAATTAATTTTATATACATTGTGACCGAAAAGTTTCCTTTGCGTTTTAAATAAACGCAAAATTCTTAATCTTCATCAATATTTATTTTATCTCCTTCAAAATATGCTCCATTAGAAGCGATACACAAATGCCAACGTTTCTTCCAATCATCAAAACATTTTTTATAGGCGCTTTCCGGTATGGCTTTGAGTTCCCTCTGCGAATTCTGTTTTACGTCTTCTATGGATTCAAAACGCGTTCCTCTGAGTGGTAATTTGAGGTTGGGAAACAGGAAAAAGTCACACGGTGCAAGATCAGGTGAATACGGTGGCTGTTCGATGGTATTTATTGAATGTTTGGCCTTAAAATCGTTGATAATGTTGAACAAATTGAGGTGAATCGGAACAAGCCGGGCGTTGACACGTCGCATACACAAATTGTCCACCAAAATCAAACGAGCCATCTCACGACCGATGCCTAGCTCTCGTGCTATCTCTCTAACACTCACATGAGGATTTTTGAACACGATTTCCTTTGCCTTTTCAATGTTTTCGTCGGTGGTAGAGGTCGAAGGTCGTCCAGAACGCGGCATGTCTTCGACGGTCGTACGACAGTCCTGAAAGGCTTTGTACCACTCATAAACTTGAGTTTTCGATAAAACTGATTCCCCATAAGCCTTTTGTAGCATTCGCAACGATTCTGCACACGAAATTTCGTTCGAAAAACAAAATTTGATGCAAACTCTTTGTTCAATATTTTTTTCCATTGTTTTTTTCGCAACGCACTACTGAGGTGAACTGGTTTCAACAGCTGCCGTAAACGAACTGTCCGACAGATCGCGCTCATTTTTGGCATAGTAATTAAGGAGTGCTGCCAAACTACATAAACTTAAAATATCGAAAAATATACAGCGCGCGAATTTTAAATGAGAACCTCCGAAAACTTTTCGGTCACAATGTATGCTTTATTTTATATGTTCACATGATGAGTTTTTCTCGGATTCCCCATCATTTGATTGTTAAATGAAGCACATCCATTCTGATTTGATTTTTTAAATTCTTCTTTAAAAAATATATTATGCTAAATATTAATATGCTAATATCGATTTCTTTCAGATTAATATGTAAATTATTAAAACGGTTTTATAAAAGTTCATTTAAAATGAATTGTCGGATACCACGGATGTTGAAATAGGTAATTAAATGAAACTATGAATTTATAAATTATTTCATATAAAATGCAGTTTAATTTCAAAAATGAAGTAATTGTCTATTTTAACATTGGCTATATAGTATATAATGTATAATTACTTTCTTTTTATATTTGAAAATTCTATAAAAAAATTTATACAAATTTTATAGATTTTAGGTAGATTTATTTATTTATATTTAAATCATCAGATCATATTTTTAGGCCGTGTGCTAGTTCGAGTAAATTGAGGTAAAATAAATTACAATTTCTTAGGGATTTTTTGCACGGCTTATATAAATATTTATTTATTAATTGCACTTATTTATTATTTTTGGTTAAAAGTCTTCAACTTTATTTATTAAACATCTTATAAAGATTTAATTTACCTAATTTTTATCTACTCGAAATTACCTATTCGAAATTCTGGTAAAAAACAATTTACCATTAATTTACACGAACTCGCACAAGGCCTTAAATGAACCAAGTATGAAATTCAAAGAAAATAAAATTTTTAAATGGTGGTTGTTGGTATAGAATTATTTTATTATTATAATTTTATTGATTTATAACTTTAATCGATTTTTTAGGTATTTTATGAAGAAGAATTAAATTGTTTTTGTTGAAGTAGTTAGATTTTATTTAACTGGTTCTACGTCTATCACCACTCTGTTATTGATGAGTCAGTCATTAAATCATTATTCATATTGTAATAATAATTCTATTGCCAAATTTTTTCTTAGGGCTAAGCTATGGGCTGGTCCGAATTGTTTCAAAAAAAATTCGTTAGAATACTACAGACTTAGTAAGAAATGATTAAACTATGTTAATTATATGAAAAAAAGAAAAGAACTATTCATGTTTTAACACTATTTTTTTACATTTTGCTTTATTTACATTATAATTATACTCGTATATATAATATTGTAGATTAATTTGTGCAATATATAAAGAAAAATCAGATTTAAAAAATTGTACGTGCACAGTTTTCAAAAAATTAATAAAATTAAAATAAACCGATTTTATGGTTATTATTTAAATTTTGCTATGTACATTTTGGTTTTATTTTTAAAACGCAAAAAAAATATTCTTGCCTTAAAAACTTAAGAGTTGAATTAAACATTTTTTTTTAAATAAATATTGTAATTACAATTTTCATCTTGTATTTTTATAAAATTTAAGTACATTTATATATTAATAAAATCTACCGTTAGATACAGTTATTAAAAAACTTAAAAAAGATATTTTTTTTGCAGGGTTTATTTTTGAATCCTGCATTTTAAAAGTTAAATTTGAAGTTCGAAAAAAAAATAATTTTGCATATTTTACATTTTTAGATCTATGACAATGATGATGAAGATGCATTACTTTCTACACAGTTGGCATGCGTGATTGGATACATCAAAAACAAATACCACACACATTCTAAATTTAGTACAAAGGATATACAGTAAACATTTTTTCAATATAATTCTTTTTTTCAGGTTTCTTACATAGTTTTAGACTTAAATATTAACAACAAAATATCAATAAATAATAATTTTATAAAAACTAAGAGATTTTTTATTTGAATAAATAATAACATTTAAAACATTTTGTACTTAAACTTTAGGTTTGAATTTGGGTAATTCCTTTATACGCTCTCTCCGTTTATGTTCCATTTCCTTTGCCAATTCCCAAGATTCCTTATCGAGCACTTTTTTCCCTCTTGCTATTGCTAGCAAGCGTGACAATGTGAGCAAGGAATGTAATTCATCGCTGCTATTGATAATTTTGTCTTTACGCATTTGTACATAATCTGTCTGTATCATTTCCATATTCTCCGGATCCATAGAAAATTCACAGAGTTTTGCTTCCGTGATGAAACGTCTAAATTGATCTAGCCGATCAGGTTGCAAATAATGATGTGCAGCTTTTAAAGTTTCCATAATTATTTCTGTGGTGTTGTCATCGGTGTTAATTGGAATTCTAAAATGCATCTGTATAGATATAA
>NC_051846.1:216272107-216277472 GCF_002237135.1 Teleopsis dalmanni | reverse complement strand
TTTTTGGGTGCAATTTTACAAAGAAGCTATGCAAATGTATTTTATGCAAAATATTTTATTTAAGTTATTACAATATGTACAATTTTTTTCTCGTTATAAATAATTCTAACGAAACTATATATATTTTATTAATATAATTTTCTTATTAAATAATGGATTTCAAATATTTAAACTAATATTTTTTTATTCATAGTTTATTATAAAATATATACATATTATAAAAACTGTATTATAAAATAATTATAATGTATTTATTTCTAATACTATTATTAGTGATTAAAAATTATGATTACAATTATATATTTATTATGTATTATAATTATATATAACATTGATGCGTTCGGAAATCTGTAATAATGACAGCTGTCAAAACTTGCCATAAAATTTTAGGTTCAATGGTTAATTTTTGGCGTTTCCTTCTTTTGACAAAGCGAAGCCAACGTGATTCCGTCTTTTTCCGCTTTACATTCTGAAGATGGCGGTTGGTAAAAATAAGGGTCTCTCCAAAGGAGGCAAAAAAGGTGGCAAGAAGAAGGTAATTGATCCTTTTTCACGTAAAGATTGGTACGATGTGAAAGCACCAAACATGTTTACCACTCGCCAAATTGGCAAAACTTTGGTAAACCGTACTCAGGGCCAAAGAATCGCTTCCGACTACTTGAAGGGACGTGTTTTCGAAGTATCGTTGGCTGACTTGAAAAAAGACAGTGATCCAGAACGTTCTTTCCTTAAGTTCCGTTTGATTGCTGAGGATGTACAAGATCGCAATGTCTTGTGTAATTTCCATGGTATGGATTTAACAACAGACAAGTACAGGTGAGGCTCACAGTCTGGACATCAAATGTTGAAAAAAGTGAAAATACAATTTGAAATGAGAAATATAAATGTGAGAATAAAGTGCAATATGGTTTAATGTGAAATTTAGTTTTGAATATAGTTTAAATACTCAAATGTAGTTAAAAAATTAATAAGAAATGATTTATTAAATTCCAGATTGAATATAATATTTCAGTAAAGTTTTAGGTTAGGAAATTGTTTGTATTTGCAAACAATTGCACTGTGAAAGCGTATAATATAATATAAAAATGTAAATTTGTACCTTAATTACTTAAAAAAAGTTGACAATAATATCGTTTTTAACTTTTGTAAGCATTTTTAAAACTAAAGCGGATAAAAAAAATTTTTAAACGAACACGTGTAAAACAATCACTTCTATTAAATGGAATTTTTAATGTTTAATTTATATGTAGTGGAATAATCCGGAGACATTAAGTTCAGACTTAACATAGTTCATAAAATGTTTAGTCCCTACGAACCTCCAAAATAAATTTGTTATACTGAAAAAAACACTGCACATTTTAGTGGGCATTGTGAGCATGTATGCATACAAATAAAAAAATTTCTTGTTATTTATCATTAAAATATTATAAAAGTGTTCAATTAATATATATCTGTTCACTTTCAGGTCAATGGTCAAGAAATGGCAAACATTGATTGAAGCCGTTGTTGAAGCTAAGACCACTGATGGCTATTTGTTGCGAGTATTCTGCATTGGTTTCACAGCTAAGGATCAACAATCTCAACGCAAAACATGCTATGCACAACAATCCCAAGTACGTAAAATCCGTGGAAAGATGACTGAAATCATCACTAATGAAGTTACCGGTGTTGACTTACACAAATTGGTACAAAACTTAACATTAGACTCAATTGCCAAGGATATTGAAAAGAAATGTCAACGCATTTATCCTTTACATGATGTATACATTCGCAAAGTTAAAGTATTGAAGAAGCCACGTTTTGAATTATCTAAACTTTTGGAAATGCATGGTGATGGTGGTGGCAAGGGTACTGAAGCTGTTGTATCAGCTGAAGGTACTGTTATTGATAGGCCCGAAGGTTATGAACCACCAGTACAACAGTCTGTTTAAGTAGTTTGGTGTCAACAAATTAAGATACTATCATTTGTTTAAATGTAGAAAAGAGAATTCATTTTAATACACTATACTACAAAACTAGAAAATATGTTTCGTATTTATCACTAAATCTTTGTGTTTTTAATTAGAATTGGAAATGCATATTGTGCAATCAAAGTTATGGGAAGGCGTTTCTTTTTCTTACATTTATTTGCAGATTCTTTTTAGAGGGTGTTTGCCGCCTGCCTGACTGCTTTTTAAAAGGTAAATATATTTAATATTGTGTAAATTTTTTTTTTTATCACTTATTTAAATGATGTTATAGTATTTTTCGTCGCTGATTATATATATTGATGTTATTTTTCACACTGATTATTTCAAAATCTTTTTATTTAAATTTCAAATCATTGCTTTACTAAAATGGAGTTTTTTTATATTGCAGGTGCATTATTAATCTTTTGAACTATATGGAAAAGCATAACAAATTACAATATAATTGTGGGTTCCAAGAACGTCCCGGAGCTACTTGACGACCAAGTGCCTTTCAACACCTCCTATAGGAACTTCACAAGAAGGTCCCAGCGGGTTACAAAAACAACAACATTATAATTGTAAGATGTAAGTTTAAATAAAAAAAAATGTATTATTTGCTGCTTAAATGATGTTAAGATTATTTATTTGCTACTACTGAATAGTTTTTGCTGAAAATACAAACTGATTTTTAAAACTTTAGAAATGTATGAAATCGTTAAAATTTTAAGCAGATGACTAATTCTTTTTTTTTTTTTTTTCAGATTGCAAATCAAATGGAAAACCTAAACCATGCGTATGCCATCAGCTTAAATTTCATTGTTATGCGAGGTAATAAAATGTTTTAATAATTATACAAGTAATTAAAAAAATGTTTACATAAATTAAAACTGTTGTTAAATAATTTTTTAATATAATAAATTTTTTGCTTTATGTGAATTAAATGTAATGAAATATTGTAAACATTTCGGAAAGTTTTTTTTTGTATAAGAAAAAAAATTTTATATTCATATTTTAGGCTAATTTGACTATTTGATTGTAAGACAAGTAAAAACAATAATATTTTTTTAATTTTATTATTATTGTCTTATTTCATAGTCCCACAAAGTTCCGTTGGTATTTTCTGACAACTTCAGGGGTGGATAAATTATTATTTTTATAATTACAACAATTATAAAAAGAAATTATTAATGTTATTAAACTATTGAATAATATATATAGAATATTGTATTAATATATTTAAAGAAATTGGAAAAGTGTGATAATATGATATAAAACATTTAAACATTAAATTCAAAAAAAATTTGAATTATTTTTATTTGTCATTCAACTTAAGACCAGTTTAGCTTCAAATACGAATATAAAATACTTTTTCATTTAATATTTTCATAACAAGAGAAAAAGTTTCTATTTTCATTTTATTATACATGATGTTATTTTTTTATTCGATTCATTTGCTACTCTGTAGAAATAATGATGACAAATATTAACTGATAATAAATTGAAATTTCAATGTATATTTTGCACATAACATAACAAAAATTACAATAAAATTTTCTTAATATTTGCAGATTGTTTATTGTCGGAAAACATGTAATAAAACTGGTAAGTTTCATTGTTTTTATTAAAAACAAAATAGTTAATTTCATATCATGCATAAAAAGTTTATTGATTTTGTAAATTTTTTACAAATCATATATATTAGTCATATCCAAAACATTTTTTTGGATATGATTGCATTTTTATTTCTACATATTGTCTTGAAGAGACTCGGTTTTGTTGAACATTAAAAAAATATTTCTGTTTAATTTGTATCAATTAAAATAATTTTAAATAATATATCAGAAAATGTTTTAAAATATTTTTCATTAGTTAATCAGGTATTTTTCCTAATTATGCACATTTTTGTAAAATAACAAAAATAAATCTCTCTTTCTTTCTCTTTCTTTCTCTTTCTTTCTCTTTCTTTCTCTTTCTTTCTCTTTCTTTCTCTTTCTTTCTCTTTCTTTCTCTTTCTTTCTCTTTCTTTCTCTTTCTCTTCTAAAGACGTTTTGTTTAAAAAAACTTAGAAAAATTTATATGTATTTAAAAGTTAATATTTGAATAAAAATTTATTATATAATAAAAGATTTATGGCATGATATGAAATTGTTGAAAAAATTAAAAGCATAATTTTCGTGATGAATAATTTTGGATGAACATATTGAATATATAATGTAATATTTTCTTTGATAGTAGAACTGATAATTCCTACTTCCTTTTATTTCTTTTATTTTTACATAAATAAATCTAATAATTGTTTTAATTTTGCAGAATATTTGCTGATGACTTGCTGGAGAAAATCAGAATCGTTGGTTAAACTAATATGTGATAAAATATAATAATGATATAATGGGATTGCAAGTTCTAAAAAAAATCATCAGTTGTAATTAGGTATGTATATAATAAATTAAATAATCTTTTAAAGTATATATTTAAAGTATATATTAACTTTTATGATGACAACTTACCCAGCTCGCTTTGATAAAACTATGAAGAGAATTTGTTCTAATTCCAACGCTTATATATTCTGATTCTATTATGATTATTATATTATAAACATTAATATATTATTATCTAACTAAATTAATTAATCTTTTCAGGTTATATATATGCACCAGAACATATCTGTTATATAATTAAATATTTATGGATGAGGTACGTAGATTTAATTTTAAATTGATATAATCAGCTATTAAGTATATATGATGACAACTTACCCAGCTCGCTTCGATGCTACTATGAAGAGAATTTGTTCTATACCAACGCTAAATACTTGCTGAATATACTATTAAATAATGTTAATAATTTATTTGTTAACTATTATATGATTAACGTATTTAATTTATTTATTACAGAAAGGATCGATACCGCGGCAATATATATACATTACAAACGGATTAAAAGAAAAGTGCTGTTGTGTATAACTGTTCAGAATATTCTCAGCCCTTTATGAATTATGATGTCCATATTTTAAGGAACGGATCTAATGACGACTTAAATATTAAACGATTTTAAATTTTATGAGATAATATAGTACTCATAAGCAGAGTTAAGCTTATAAAAGGTATGTGAAAATTATTTAACGAAATCTCTACAATTTATGTACTTTTCAATAAATATGATTTTAACATTTCTATTTTATTTTATTTATAAATTTTATTAATGTCTTTTAAATTAAGTTTGGATTAGTATCATAATAATAGTAACATAACATTTACATTAGTTTATATTTCAATATAGTTAAATGTAATTAACTGTGTTAATTTAACATTAATATTTTCTAATTGTACAAAAGTTAATTTGTATTTTATTTTGTTATTACCATATAAATTTAATTGTTAAGCACATAAATTGTTGTTTTTTTTTTATTTTATTAA
>NC_051846.1:216269849-216272007 GCF_002237135.1 Teleopsis dalmanni | reverse complement strand
CCGTTTGAGGCTGGATGAAACGGCGCTGTTGTTATATGTTTGATGCCAAGTTTTGAGCAAAACTGTTTGAATGCTTCAGCTGTAAATTGCGGACCATTGTCACTTACGATGGTTTCTGGTATACCTTCCAGAGAAAATATAGAAGACAATGCTGATACGGTGTCAACCGTTGTTGTTGTAGATAGTTGTACAACGAACGGAAATTGCGAGAAAGCGTCGACACAAATTAGCCACATTGAATTACAAAATGGACCAGCAAAGTCGATATGTACTCTCTCCCAAGGTCGATCAGCTTCAGGCCAGCTTACGTATTCACGTGCGTGAACAGGATTTGCAATTTTGCACACATCACAATTTTCAGTTAATTGTGCGATGTCTTTGTCAATATTAGTCCACCAGACATGTTGTCGAGCTAGCTGTTTCATTCTCGATACTCCCCAATGACCATCATGAAGAAGTTTAAGAATTTTCTGCTTAAGGGAGGCTGGAATGACAACCCGGTTGTACTCCGTCTGGAGGCAAAGCAAATTGTTGTGTAGTATTAAAGCAAAGCGATGATTGAAAAATGATCGAAGATCAGCATCTTGAGGCATTAGCTTTTCAGGCCAACCGTTTGTAACGAGAAAATAAACTCGGCGAAGAATTGGGTCATTTTTGGCATGCTGACGAATTATTTCAGCGTCAATAGGTGTGTTAAGTTCATTGATGTTGAAACAAGATTCTTCATGATCAAAAGTTTTATCTTCACCAACAGGTAAACGAGATAAAGCATCGGCATTTCCATGCTCAGTAGTTTTACGATACCGAACATCATACTGATAAGCCATTAGTATAATAGCCCATCGCTGTAAACGATGTGACGTCATCGACGGCAACTGATGAATTGGATTAAAAATGCTAACAAGAGGTTTGTGGTCAGTAACCAAGGTGAATCTTCTTCCGTATAAATATTGATGGAAACGCTTGACTCCAAAAACGATAGCTAGCCCTTCCTTCTCTATCTGACTATATCGTCGTTGATGAATGTCGAGAGTTTTAGATGCAAAAGCAATAGGCCTTTCTGTACCGTCAAAGTACGTATGCTAGAGCACGACTCCTATGCCATAGGAGGAGGCATCTGTAGCTAGAACCAACGGTAAATCTTCCTGATAATGTGCTAATTGCGCTGCATTGAGAATATGCGTTTTAAGAGCTATAAATGCTTGTTGTTGTGCTGTACCCCATGTGAATTTTACATTTTTTCGGCGCAGCATGTTGATTGGCGCGAATAATTGCGAAAAATTAGGTATAAAATTATGGTAATAGTTTACCTTACCCATGAATGCTTCTGCTTGCTTTAGATCTTTAGGCGGCTGCAGGTTTTTTACTGCTTTTAGTCCTGACTCATCTGGCAATATACCTTTTGCACTAATTTGACGCCCGAGATATTCGATTTTATCTCGTAGAAAGAAACATTTTTCTTGCTTGCATCTGATACCATTTTGTTGCAAAATACGAAGTACTTGTTCTAGGCGGCTGATGTGTTGTTGAAATGTAGGTGCGGAGATGATGATGTCATCGAGATAATTTCCACAACCTTCTACGCCTTGAAGTAACTGCTCAAGATATCTTTGGAATATAGCTGGAGCGCTTGCAATCCCAAACGGTAAACGTTGGTATTGGAATAACCCAAGTGGAGTGTTGACAACCATTATTGTTTTTGCTTCATCGTCGAGTTCCATTTGTAAATACGCGTCCTTAAGGTCGATTTTTGTAAAATGTTGACCGCAATTCATTTTATGGAAAAGACTTTCGCGTATGGGTAAAGGATATTGTTCAATGTCAATTTGCGCATTGACTGCTTGTTTAAAATCCCCACAAATTCTTATGGAACCATCAGCTTTTGGCGCTAGTACAATAGGCGAAGCCCATTGGGAAAACTTCACAGGTTTCCAAATACCCGCATTTGTCAATCGATCGACTTCTTTCTTGAAAAGTGACATTTGCGAAAATGGAATTTGTCGGCTTTTGTAAAATTTCGGATGTGCATTTGGCTTTAAAAAAATACTGACCTTAAAGTTTTTTATTGTGCCAAGAGCTGGTTCAAAAATATCACCATATTTCTTACACAGCTCGCTAATTCTGTGTGATTCACTTTCAGTAATGTTACAAATTTGTT
>NC_051846.1:216254339-216267711 GCF_002237135.1 Teleopsis dalmanni | reverse complement strand
GTGTACGTCTTTCTCCATGCACATTAGCATTTGATTCAAAATTGACGTTTTCACCGTTTTTCATAACAAGAGTGTCACGAAATTTTCCACATTGCAGTCTGGTGTCACCATTATCACTCTTTACTTCGTATTTTTCTAAATATATTTCTGGATCCACCATATCTTGTATCATACCACGAAAACGCACTAAAGCATGGTTCTTGAGTTTGTGCAAAGGCGTATAGTTTAACAATGGGACTTTGGCCAAAAATTTTGGATCTTTCAATGCATCGCTTAAACTGTCAGTTTCTGTGAACTCCTCCAATGTTTTTGGCAGTATTATATTTTCAGTTTCAACCGACATTTTTAAATTAACTTAATAAACTGATTAGCTTTTATACAAACAAAAATCTCATGAAACTACTTACAGCTTTTCGCGCTAAGATAATTTGTCGAATTTGGCAGCACTGCTATTGACTGACAATCAATAAGCAGGGTTGCAATAATTTTTTATAAATGTTTTGATGAGATTTTGGTGAATCTTGACAAAATGTATAACACTCGAGATAAATTTATTACACCCTAGGTATTTTTCCATAGAAGCAAGATTGCTTTGAATTTCACAGCTGTTTTATATAACTTTACAGAATGTGATTTGATTTGACATATGTGTTTATGAAAAATTTAGAGTAATTTTATATGTACTCTAACAACATTCGACTGGACAAAAAAATTTGACAGATCAAGAGTAAGACTAGATTGATTCCAGATTGACTAACCGAAAATACTATTAGTTTTATTTTCTTGCTATCGACTGCATTTGTCTCTTAGGGTTTAAATAGATTCATGATCAATTAGTTCATGATTTTCAAATCAAACTTAAGAACAGAGATCCAGAAACTTACGTTCACAATACAACGTAAATATCTCGAAAACTCTAGACATCTATCAGTATTATAAACAAAAAATGACATAAACTTTGTTTAAATGTAAAATTTTTATAATTTTACTTTGGGCATTTCTGTCCCTCCTCGAAACGTCGACTAAGTTTGTTTTATCAAAGATTGCGTAATTTACGCAATGATCTTAACTCCCTCTCCAAGTATTACAATATGTGAAAATTAAACTCAACCCTTGAAAAATCTCGACAATTGTCTGATTGGTGTAAAACACAAATGTTTCAAGAGTTATAAATCATCATAAACTTTATAAATGGAAGTTATTTTCACTTCTAAACACAATTCCATTCCACACGTTAGTCATGTTATCAAGCACTCTTCTACTCTTTGAGCTTAAAAATGCTCTGAATTGACACAATCTGCTAAACGTACAAATCAAACCTTTTGGTTTGGTCCGTATTCGAGTGTTTAAAAAGTGTGTGCTTCGAGACTACATTACCTACAAGCGCAGACCTAAAGGCAAACATTATTTCAACTCCGCTAGCTATAAAAATTCTAACATCAAATAATTAGATGACATTTTGTTGTCCGTAGCGCGAAGATAATTTAAAAACTTAACATCCATCCATATGATGTTAAGTAATATATATAAATAAATGTTAGAGCTTCATGCAGAGTGCCACACAGTAGTTTGTGTAAGTAGAGTACAATGCCCTAAGTAACTTGTACCAATGTAAACGACAAAAGCTCAAAGTTACTTAAGTAACTTACTAAGTAAACAGTGGAAACAAAGTATAAGGCTGAATTAATCTTCTGTATATGACTTTTACCTTTAAATAATGGGAGTATTTTGTATAGCAACTTTTTATATTTATTAATATCATTGTTAACATTAGCTCTATTAATTTAAAATAAATGAACGATTTATATTAATACTCCACATAATTCATTTATAACAAATGCTTTTAAATTTTTTCATAAAATAATTCAAAATATCCATCATTTCCCAAAGTAGAATATTTTATAAATGGGAAGACTTGGCAACTTCCATAATAAATTTTTGTGCCATCTGACATTAAGTTTGTTTACACAAATTATTTGATTAAGTTTTGAAGGGTTTTTTCGCGGTTTTATAATGTCAACATTAATGGAACAACGGATTTGCGTTAAATTTTGTCTTACCAACGAAATTTGCTGTTCAGACACCTACAAAATGTTAAAAAAAACCTATGGAGAATCATGTATGTCCAAAACGCGAACATATGAATGGTACAAATCATTTAAAGAGGGCCGTACCGTAGCCGAGGATCTACCTCGCTCTGGGCGTCCATCCACATCAACTAACGACGAAAATGTAGAAAAAGCGAAGAAAATGGTGCTTCAAAATTGTCGTGTGAGTGAGAAAGAGATAGCTGCTGATCTTGGCATTTCCACCGGATCAGCACGTACCATTTTAACCGATGTTTTGGGTATGCGACGCGTTTCTACTCGATTTGTGCCAAAGCTGTTGACCTTCATGCAAAAGGAACAACGCAAAGCTATTGCAGAGGATATGATATTTCAATCTTCTGAAGACACGACATTCATTCAGCGAATAATAACGGGTGATAAGATGTGGGTGTATGAATATGATATTGATACAAATGAGCAATCAACGGATTGGTTGTTTGAAAGTGAGCCAATAAGCAAGAAACCACGACAAAGTCGTACAAAAGTTAGGACAATGTTGATTGTATTCTTCGATTGTCATGGTATTGTTCACTCAGAGTTTCTTCCACAAGATCAGGCGTTTGATCAAATATATTACTTGTCTGTTTTACAACGTTTGAGAGAAAATGTTCGTCTTAAACGTCCAGATTTGTGGGAAGACAATTTATGGATTCTGCATCATGATAATTGGAAATCATATATTGTACGAAATTATTTAGCTAACCACTCAGTAAATATGATCGAACAAGCACCGTATTCTCCGGATTTGACACCAAGTGATTTTTTTCTATTTCCAAAACTTAAATTGCTGCTTCGTGGTAAGCGTTTTGAGACAGTGGATGCGGTGAAAGAGAATGCACTTAAGGAGTTAAATGCCATACCCAAATTGGCTTTTGAATACTGCTTTAAACAGTGGATTAAACGATACCATTTGTGTGTGTCTCAAGAGGGAGATTATTTTGAAGACAAAATAAATACTCTAGGATAATTAGCTATTTGAGTTTTACTTACAATTGCCCACTGATTTTAAAGAAACTATAAAGATGTATATAAAATATAATTATTCCCGATATTTGTAACTAATTTTATATACAGTCAGAATATATTCTAAAAGATAATACTGAATATAAATACTTAATTGTAAACAGCTAAGCAATAACTATGAAAAGTTATGGTCTTATATTTTTTAAACTCCAACAGCACCTTACTTTTTAATAAGCCACTGTTCAAAGTATAAAATTTAATTTATATTCATTAGCTCAAACTAAGCAATAGTTTCCTAGACTTAAATCTTTCCAGTAATTCCTTCCATCTCACAACTGATCCGCTTAACAAGAGAAAGTTAATGAGGTTCTAGTAGCGACCGGATATACGTCCCAAAGCCACTTGTTAATTTTGATGACTAATTGCAGTTCACCATTCCTAAAGCGATCTACAACAATAGCAGAAAGTTACAGCTATTACCACATCTACGCGTACAACTTTCAATCGCCACTCTTTTTAGTAACCATCTTTGAGTTGTGAATACAATTAATATTATTCTCACTTTAGCAACGCTATTCTATAATCTATTGCTCTATTTTATAAAGAAGTAAGCATTTCTGCAGTTGGATATCGGTTTAACTCAGTTTTTATTACTTAAAATCACTTCTCCATTTTTGAGGCCCTATGCTCCAATGGGAGATACAGGAACTACTGATGTTGATGATTATGTCAATAATGTTTTATAACGTTATCAATGCACTAACAATTTCAGTCTCTATATCTAGTGGTATAACATAAGCCTAGCGTTCGAACATGTTTACTCGTTGTATCACAACGTTTACTCGTTGTATTAAAATGTTTACTCGTTGTATTAAAACGTTTAGTCGTATTACAACGTTTACTCGTGGTATCACAACTTTTATTCGTTGTATCGCAACGTTTATTTGTTGTGCGCAACTGCCTATCCAACCTTACTTAACCATTGTGTTTTACACTTTCAAATCTTCCCTCGAATTGTTACGAATTTCCTGTGGCCAATATTATCATCTTTAATCTTAATGTCATGCTTTTAATACTTTTAAATTTTTTTTTTTTATAATTTTGTTTAATTTTACATACATATTTATTTATATTAACATATTAAGCTCTGTAATCTGGATCATTATGTTCTTCTTCTTCATCCTCCTCGTCGTCATCATCATCTATATAATTATAATAAATTGATTTATGTATACTTTGAAAAGTGAATATCATAAATCTCTACTCACCATGATCTCGTCGTTTTTTAGTGTAAGCACGTTTTGTAGTTGCCGGTGCTTGATCTGTTTCACCATGTAATAATGCATTACGATACATAACCAATGGCTGCCATTCTTCAGCTCTGCTCGATGGCATACCAGGTGAAATTCGGCGTTCAAGAAAATTGTAAATCACTTTTCTATCTTGTTTCAAGAGTTTGTTGTTGAATTCGTTAAGAACTTCAAGAAACAGTAATCTAATTGGTGCCGCAACAGGGTCATCGGATACTTCTCCGACAGCAAAAAGTATACCGGCACGATGCACTGCAACTATGGCTTCACGATTTTTAATGGCATCAAAGCCAAATGTCAATGCAAAACGTTTAGCCAATTCCTTTAAATCCGCAAATTCATGAGAATTTCGCGAAACGCTATTATTTTCTGATTGTTGTTGTAAATCTTTGAAGATTGCAATTAAACTTAAAAGTAATGTAAGCGCAAAGTTAATTTTATTAATTTCTCTAGCTTTGCCCAAAGTTGCTTTAATGATGTCTCCATATTCATTATAACACTGCAAATGGAAAATAAAGATTTTTATTAATAATTCTGTTTTTGAAACGGGCTAACTGGTGAATTCTTAAATAATACATTTTTTTAAAAATTAGTTTCTCATACATTTTTTATTTAAACCAATATTTTGACCGTATACTATAGTCATCTTCAGGGTAATATTATGATGTTTTTATAATGTCATTTTATTATCATCTTAACTGAAGATAAAAACCATGAAGATGACTACAGAATATAGTTAAAACATTGGTGTAAATAAAATTATTTTTAAAATTTATTTTTTAAAAAAGTGTATTATTTAATAATTAACTTTTTTTTATAAAATAAGACACTTATAGGAAATCAGTCTTGAAACCATTATTTACATCAATTAAAATATTATTTATGTATACCAAAGATTTCTTACTTTAACATAATATTTGAATATACCAGCACCAGTTCTTGTTGGTATGATGTTGTATACGATAAGTTTACAGTATGAGGCAAGGAAATTGCGCTTTTTATGCAGTTCTTCGATACGCGTTTCATCTTGAACAACTATTAAATATTTTACAAAATTATATTATTTGTATTTAAAACAATTCCAAAACTATTACTAACCCTCTTGCTTTAACGAAAATACATAGTGTTGTACAAAATTATTTAAAATCAGTTGTTCATCTAATGTGGATTTATATTCTAATGTGCGAAGCGGTTCCATGTCATGCCGACATAACTGATCCGAAAATACAATTAGTAAATCACAAATCGATTGATAAGCCTAAAAATCAAATACCAACATAAGTAAAATAATTAATGATATAATATAAAAATTCTATGCTAGTTACAGCTTCTTGTATGGGTTCTGTAGGTCCATCACGTGTTAATTCGAAACACGCTGCCATATATTTATTCAAATGGGACTTTAACTCGGCGGTACTTTCTTCAAGATTGGATTTTTCACATTGATTTTCCAAGTAGTATAGACCCCAACTTATGGAATAGTAGCAAGCTTCTATGCAATACACAATTGCTTCACTAGGTATATGTACTTCTTCGCTATTCTTTGATTGAATTTCGTCCACATCTTGAAATAGTGAGTCAAACAAACTCCAAGGGTTTAAGTTGTGTGATGAAAATAATATAGATACAACTTTCAATGATATAATAACATTGTGAATTTCATCTTCATTTGGTGTGTCCGTAGCTTTAGAAATATATAAAGTTTATTAATATCAAACAGTTATTTTTTTTTATAAATAATACAAACCTGCAATAATCGTACGCCAATCGTCAATGGAATCTTTATATTTATTAACGGTTGTATCAATAATATTTGAACGCGCTACATCACAACGCGTATACGTAGCACTACCCTCTGTACATAAATATTCAAGTGTTTTAGAGCATGCTTCGAGTACCTCACGATCTGTATGCACTGACATTATGTAACTTATTTTGTCTAATAATGCTTGTAAGTTAGCCTCCTGTCGATTTGTAGTGTAAATATCTAATTCGAAATATTGTGGAACAGCAAGTAAATTTGTCAATTTCTCACTGTCTGCTTGATATTTTTCTAATAGAGGTGGCAATGTTATAATAAAATGTTCAGTTAATTTAGTTTTTTCATCCTGTATTGCTTTTAGTTCTTTTGAATTCAGTGTGACTTTACGATTGCTTGCACGCCCAACCGGTGCCTCACCAGTTGCTGATTGTTTAACACTACTGACCATTATTTCTATTAATGTAGACTCCTGTTTGTTATCTAAAACTTCTTCATTAATGCCAGGTTCCTCTAACAATAAGTCCGTCATACATTCCCAATCTTTGACCATCGGATTGCTGTCTATAAATGAATCAACCAAATAAGCACCGTGTTCATGCAGTTCAGATTCAATAAAGAACTGTACTAAATCGCGTACTAACGGTGTATTGGGTAATCGTAATTTTCCGCGTCTGGTTTTCGACTCTTCCATATCAGCAGTTAAATGAAATAGACGTACATTAAGAAATTCTGCAGCAGCTTGTGCAACGCCCCGGTGAGAAGAATACACCAGTTCGTAAACAATTTCACAATCTTTATCTGCCAGTATGTCAGGATGTATTCTAAAATATATATAATAAAAATATGAATAATTTAAATAGTTTATTCACCACCTACTTTAGTATGCTTATAACAAGTTTGACTGCATGTACAGCAACTTCAAACTCCTTGTCCAGTGTCATCGCAACAATACGATCTTTAAACTTTGAGGTGAACAACTCCAATTTGCCTTTTAACTCAATTTTATCATAAAGCGGTAATAACGCCTGTAAGCAACGTAACCGCACTTCGCCGACTTTGTCATGAAGAGTCCAACCAATGTATTTAAGATAAGAGTCATCTAAAAAGTTTTGTGGATAGTTTTCCATCCAAACCCCAATTTCCGCCATACAAATTGCACGTATGTCAGGCAACGTATCTCTAGTTTAAAGTGAAACAGTATAAGTTAAATGTCAATATGATGCAGATAATGAAATTACCTATAACGGTGCACAAAGACGGATTTAAACATGTATGTTAACATATTCTTTATTTCATCCATATTTTCTTCCAATTCAGCACGCTTTGCCATTAAGGACTCTAAACGGTCTGAAGCACGACGATCACGTGACTGAAATATAGTTTATTATAATTTTCATGTGTAAATAAAATTGCATTGCATTACCTTTACTCTCTCCGCCTCGTACTGCTTAGCCGCATTGTCAAAATTATTTGAAACTAAAAGTGCCACATCCACTAGGGCCGTCATCAACTTCATGGCTATGTTAAAAATATTTTCATTGATTTGGTTTTATTGTATTAAAATTATTAGTAGCAACAAACCTGCTAATGTTGCTGTATGACGAAAGGCTCGCACTTGAGAGTCCGACAACCCAGTTAAAAGTGATATAACATTATCCATTAAAAATTGATCATATATTATGGAGTATTGACACTGTTTTACAAGCGTTTGCACAAAATCACAAAAATTCATTTTGAACTTTTTCCATTGCAGACCCGACATTATTAAAGGATATTCACCACTTTCCTATATAACACAAGAACTTATCAGATTTTATTACATTTATATGTAGGTATGCAAGCACAACCTCATCAAACTCTTCAGTCATTTTACGTATGACAGCAGTGTGCTCCATTGGATGTTGCATGTCAGATGATATTTTTCCTTTGCAACCACTAGCGTTGATGAAAAACTGCATTAGCGAAATAAGAGCCGAATCTCTATTCTGTTTATATTGTTCTATCCAATCGTCAACAATGCTCTAAAAATGAGTTCAGTCAATAAAAATATTTCTACATATCACACAGTACACTTACGGCTATTGCTGCCTTGGAATGGCGGACTATAAAATATAAACTATTTTCATCTGTGGTAACATCGCGTTCAATATCAATTCGCTCCTGTTCCTTTTCAGCGTGTTCTTTTCGTGGCCGCTCAGCACGCTCACGTTTTTCGCCTGGTGGCTTACGTTGTGTTGGCTGTTTTCTTTTACGCACCACTGGTGCATAGAAATCATCCTCGTCATCATCAATAATAGGTGGTTTATCGCGAACGCCACCTCTTGCACGTAAACGTGTCATACGTTTTGTTGGACTATCTCCATCAGAAATGCTTTCATTCAATTGGTCTCTTATATGAAAAGAAAATATTTTTGTTGTTATTGATTCCCGCCCAAAGTAATCTAGTATATTTACCCTTGTAGTCCTTCTTCATATTCCGGCGGTGGATCATCCATACGTATACGTTTACCACCACGCCGCGCCATCATTATAGTTTTATAATTTTCTATTTATTATATAAATTTATTTATTTCTATTTAAAACAAAAATTACTTTCATGTTTTGCGTTGCGTCCTACAGTTTGTTTTTGTACTAAACTTATTACTTTTAGTACAAACATGGTTGCATTCGTAATATTAAATTATGAAATCTATATTCAGTGCGTACTAAAATTGACAATGAAGTTGAAATAATAAAATTTATTATTATTATCTTTTTGGTTGAAATAAAATGTTTTTATATTAATACAACTAAAAAGTAAATGTTGCGAGCTATGTAGTATGCAACGAATGCACATATTAAAACAATTTTCGGTTTTTATTTGCGTTTCGTGCGTTGAATATGTTGCCAGACTAAAATAAATTTTTATCAAAACGTTTTATTTTAAAATATTCTATCAATATGTCATATTGATAGTTTTTTATAATTATAATAAAATTATTTTGATTATAAATATTTTTTTTTAATATAAAGTGTTATATAATAATGAGAACTAAATAAAATATATATGTGAATAAAAATTAATAATCTTTGTTATATATATTTAGCTTGGCAGTGCTATAATATTCATATTAAAATTGTAAACAATTATTAATTTGCAAAACGCAAAAACGCAACATTATAATTTAGTTTTTGTTTGAAATATTCAACGTATAAACGCAAAAACGTTATTTATGCTTTGCTTATGTTGGAACATCGAATTATATTGAAATTAAAAACATAAATTCAAAACATTTTGTAAATCAAAACATTAAATTTGTGCAGAACTAAGTAAAAGAGAATAAATCCAATGGTAAATATATTTATTAAAGATATAAGCATTAAAACTATTTATAGTAAAAAAATGTCTTACTCTTTTTGCAGAAAGAAAACAGTTATTTAATAAGCGATGAAAGTTTAATAAATGAAATAGAAAAGCATACGGTGCTATATGAAAAATGTACAACTATATTAAAAAAGAAGAAACTACGGGATGAGGCATGGGTGACTGTAGCAAACGCAATGGACATTCCTAGTAAGATAATAATGTAATATTAAAGAAAAATAATTGAATTCGTTTTCAGAGGAAGCTTGTCAGATTAGATGGCGTGTAATTCGGGATCGTTATGTGCGCGAGAAGCAAAAGATTGAATCGCAGCAACGTAACGGTATTCGATCAACACAAAACTGGGAGTATATGCCACATTTGCAATTTTTATCCGGACATATAAAACACAGAAAGTAGGGAAAAATACATTTCAAAAACAACTGTTATAAATGCATATGAATAAATATATATATATTTTTTTGTTCTAGCACACGATTTAAAATGGCAAACACGTCTTTGCAATCTCCAACGTTTTTAACTCAGTCATATGAATTTAAATCATCACCGCATACTGAAGATGATAACTCAAATTCTGATAAAAATCAAGTTGAAGCATTCAAATTGAATAGACATTCTCCACAATTATCCAGCTTAGACGATGACAATTCCATACCAGATAAAAATCAAGTACAAGTATTTAGATATAATAATAGTACTTTTCCATCACCTTCCAGCCCAAATGAGCAAACCACATCATATGCCTTTGACAGAACCACCCCATCACCATCCACCATTAATGAGCCAACGTCATTTGTCTTCATTAGTAACACTCCACCATCATCCACATCATATAGTCAGGAGAAAAAGACAGTAGCTTGTGATGATATCAAGGAATTGATGACTTCACTGAAAACAATAACAGACAAACTACAAGTAAAAAGTGAACATCAAGCATTTTTTGATATAGAGGCCTCATTACTTAACAAGATGCCCGTTGCTAAGCAAAATGAAGTAAAGGTTAAAATTCTTCAAATGCTGGAAAAAAACGCTAGACCATTTTCTAGTTAAAAAATAAATGCATATATCATAAATCAAAGTATTCCTAATCAAAATATTAAAAACAATTAATTTATGTTTGACATTATAATTAATTTATTATAAAAGTAATTCAGTTCTTAACAAAGTGTTATAAAGCATTTATCAATTTACGTACATCAAATATTATTTAAGTACTAAAACTATAATTAATTCATATATAACATTGTGATAAAAATTGTGTTAATAAAATGTAGTATTTAAATTTTTAATTGTAATTATTTTTATAAAATATGACTGCAATTTAAAATTTTAAAAAGTCAAACTTTAAAGCTATTATTATAAATATTATCTATTAATATAATACCGCAGTTGATTCTTGTTGAAAGAATTACTAAATACTGTGTATTTCTGGGAGTTCTCGTCGCTATTAGTATAGGATTTCTCGACTAAGTTTCAGTTTATTCATGTGCCAGTATAATTGCATTGGAAATATAAAGTATCTGTTATTTTCAAAAAATTATGTATGAAATACACCACTCCTATATTTTCTGTCAATACAGGACGCAAGTTAATATTAGAAGATAGAGATGTTATCCTCCATATCCTAAAACATTTTCATTTTGTCCGTCGTGCTCTCCGTAAACTTTTGCTTAAAATTGTTGTGTACAAACCCGGAATAAGTTTGGAAAAAAAATAGTTTAATAATAAAACTTTTTAAATTAGTTTTAAAAATATTTTATTTTTACCAATATTTGCACAATAGACTTTATAATAATCTTAAGGGTACTACAGATGAGTATTAGTTTTAATAGAAAAACAGCATCTTCCACAAAATAAGTTTAAAACTTTAAACTAAGCCTTAGAATCTTAAGGCTGAGTTCACTTTGAAATAAATGCTTATATAAATTAGGAAATTGAGCTTAAAGCGACATATGCTCTGGTAAGAATGAACAAGTTGTAATCTTTGGATACTTATATCGCAGAAAACATAAACGGAAAACAAATCCATGAGTTAGGAAGTGATTAAAGATATAGTGAAGGTATTTATAGAGAGAACAGAATGAGTGTTTCATATAGTGAAGAAATAAGGAAGTTGATGTGTCATAATTGAAACTATATTGAGTCGAACGATGAAACCTTGCTACTTTGGAATGGACAAAAAGTTGTTGTTGTAGATATAGCCCGCTGGGACCTGCTTCTGAAGTCCCTTTTGGAGGTGTCGAACAGCATTTTGTCAACGATAACGACAAGTGGCTCCGGGTCGTACTTCCGGTCGTACTTGGAACAAATAATCGATTTCCGTTAATAATCAAATTTTGTCAATGATGAACACATACCTATATGCATTACAGTAAATGATCTGGAATTTATGGAATTAGGCAGATCATACACTATTGTTATAATTATTACTATTGAAAAGAAGGGATAATGCACTGCGACCTACCTATAAGATCTACTGTGCCCCTTAGTCGGATTAGAGTATTTCTCCAAATTCGATTTTTTTGATGAAAGATAGTATAGAACCTATCTTTCCTAGTCTTGTTTTCTTATCATCCATAAAATATCCTCATTGGTGTTTCTTCCACTTGTGCATCAGTGCCGGGCACTCCCCAAGCACATGGTATGTAGTTTCGTTCTCTTCTCTACATTATTAGCAGTCTGAGTTGGATTGAATTACTAACTTCGTTAGGTGATATTTCAATCTACAGTAACCGGTCAATAATCAAGCAATCATACATTATAATACTATGCAATTATTATCCGCAACTCTATTTTATTTCAATGTTTTATTTATAATATTACTTTGTATACTATACTACTATTATATATAATACTATATTGTACTTTATTATATTTTACTTTCCATACGCTAAGTGAATGGAACTATTACATTGTAATAAGCATTAGTTTTGTTTTGCAATGATTGCATATATTTTACTACAGATGTATGTAGTTGAATAGAATAGATTTCTCAAATTATCCTTTATTAAAATCCATGTCAACTTATAAATATTATACCAAGAACTACATAAATATCACGATCTTTGTATATATCACAGACCCAAAATCCTTCATGTTGATTTATATTTAATTAAATACAAATTGTATGAAATAAATTTATATAAATAAATTCTCTATATAAATTCTAAATAATTGTAATTATGAAATAAATTTATATAAATAAATTCCATATCTCCCTCCCATAATTTTTTAGTAACCTCAACGATCTGTCAAAATCTGACATGAATGAAAAAAATAAAACTAAGAAATACGCATAAACGCATATACGCGGGCATTTTCACGCAAGTTTAAAATACAATATATGATGAAGAGTGTTTGAATTTTCCATAAAAAAATGTTTATTTTGTGATAATTCGAATTATGGGCGTAAAGGATTTATGGTCAGTTTTCACACCTCACGCAAGCCGTAAACCAATTTCGGAGCTGCGCGGGAAAACTGTGGCAATTGACTTAGCTGGTTGGGTATGTGAAAGTCTTAATGTTGTGGACTATTTTGTGCATCCGCGCCATCATTTAAAGTAATAATAATTTAAAAAATAAAATATTAAGAAATAATATTAAATTCAATTTAGAAATTTATTTTTTCGCACTTGCTATCTAATTTGGGAGGATGTTACACCGGTATTTGTGTTAGAAGGTACAGCACCGAAACTCAAGAGTCAAGTAATTGAAAAACGCAATGAAATACAATTTAGAGGAGTAAGACCTAAAGACAAAGATAATCTTAGTCAAAAAACAGATTCAACACAGTCAACAAACTCCCAAAAGGACAAGGGACGCACACGGTTTAATCACGTTTTGAAACAATGCGAATCCTTATTGA
>NC_051846.1:216241749-216254239 GCF_002237135.1 Teleopsis dalmanni | reverse complement strand
ACCTCCTAGAGGATGTAATACTGTTAATTTATTATTATATTATCTTATAACAATTGTGTACAGTACTTACGCCTTTCATTGAAATCGGAAATTGTAATAATTATATTATTAGCGATTTATAAAAAAAATGCTGTGTTGCTTACTGCCATCTTTTCTCCAAAACGTACTAGAATTGTAGTAGTTTGCTCCTAAAAGGCGCAAATTTTGAAATTTATTACTAAACAACACTGTTTTGCCTTAGTGCCGGGGCACAAATACGCCGGCTCTCATGCCGGAGTTTGAACGGCCATATTGTTTTTTCTCTCATTCTCAAATTTGAAATTTGCATTGAAAACAACAACAATTGTACTCATGCCGTGCCCGAGACACTCTGCATAACATGGCCCTTAGGGTTTAAATAGATTCATGATCAATTAGTTCATGATTTTCAAATCAAAGTTAAGAACAGAGATCTAGAAATTTACGTTCGCAATAGAACGTAAATTTCTCGAAAACTGTAGCCATCTATTAGTATTATAAACAAAAAGTGACATAAACTTTGACGTTTAAATGAATTAAATTTTTATAATTTTACTTTGGGCATTTCTGTCCCTCCTCGAAACGTCGACTAAGTTTGTTTTATCAAAGATTGCGTAATTTACGCAATGATCTTAACTCCCTCTCCAAGTATTACAATATGTGAAAATTAAACTCAACCCTTGAAAAATCTCGACAATTGTCTGATTGGTGTAAAACACAAGTGTTTCAGGGGTTATAAATCATCATAAACTTTATAAATGGAAGTTATTTTCACTTCTAAACACAATTCCATTCCATACGTTAGTCATGTTATCAAGCATGTCACTTTTCTACTCTTTGAGCTTAAAAATGCTCTGAATTGACACAATCTGCTAAACGTACAAATCAAACCTTTTGGTTTGGTCCGTATTCGAGTGTTTAAAAAGTGTGTGTTTCGAGACTATATTACTTACAAGCGCAGACCTAATGGCAAACATTTTTTCAACTTCGCTATCTATAAAAATTCTAACATCAAATAATTAGATGACATTTTGTTGTCCGTAGCGTAAAGATACTTTAAAAACTTATCATCCATCCATATGATGTTAAGTAATGTAAACAAATGTTATAGCTTCTTGCAGAGTGCCACACAGTAGTTTGTGTAAGTTGAGTGCCATGCCGTAAGTAACTTGTACCAATGTAAACGACAAAAGCTCAAAGTTACTTAAGTAACTTACTAAGTAAGCAGTGGAAACAAAGTATAAGGCTGAATTAATCTTCTGTATGTGACTTTTACCTTTAAATAATGAGAGTATTTTGTATAGTAACTTTTTATATATATTAATATCATTGTTACTATCGGCTCTATTAATTTAAGATAAATGAACGATTTATATTAATACTCCACATAATTCATTTATATAAAATGCTTTTAAATTTTTTCATAAAATAATTTGAAAAATCCATCATTTCCCAAAGTAGAATATTTTATAAATGGGAAGACTTGGCAACTTCCATAATAAATTTTTGTGCCATCTGACATTAAGTTTGTTTACACAAATTATTTGATTAAGTTTTGAAGGGTTTTTTCGCGGTTTTATAATGTCAACATTAATGGAACAACGGATTTGCGTTAAATTTTGTCTTACCAACGAAATTTGCTGTTCCGAAACCTACAAAATGTTAAAAAAAACCTACGGAGAATCATGTATGTCCAAAACGCGAACATATGAATGGTACAAATCATTTAAAGAGGGCCGTACCGTAGCCGAGGATCTACCTCGCTCTGGGCGTCCATCCACATCAACTAACGACGAAAATATAGAAAAAGCGAAGAAAATGGTGCTTCAAAATTGTCGTGTGAGTGAGAAAGAGATAGCTGCTGATCTTGGCATTTCCACCGGATCAGCACGTACCATTTTAACCGATGTTTTGGGCATGCGACGCGTTTCTACTCGATTTGTGCCAAAGCTGTTGACCTTCATGCAAAAGGAACAACGCAAAGCTATTGCAGAGGATATGATATTTCAATCTTCTGAAGACACGACATTCATTCAGCGAATAATAACGGGTGATAAGATGTGGGTGTATGAATATGATATTGATACAAATGAGCAATCAACGGATTGGTTGTTTGAAAGTGGGCCAATAAACAAGAAACCACGACAAAGTCGTACAAAAGTTAGGACAATGTTGATTGTATTCTTCGATTGTCATGGTATTGTTCACTCAGAGTTTCTTCCACAAGATCAGGCGTTTGATCAAATATATTACTTGTCTGTTTTACAACGTTTGAGAGAAAATGTTCGTCTTAAACGTCCAGATTTGTGGGAAGACAATTTATGGATTCTGCATCATGATAATTGGAAATCATATATTGTACGAAATTATTTAGCTAACCACTCAGTAAATATGATCGAACAAGCACCGTATTCTCCGGATTTGACACCAAGTGATTTTTTTCTATTTCCAAAACTTAAATTGCTGCTTCGTGGTAAGCGTTTTGAGACAGTGGATGCGGTGAAAGAGAATGCACTTAAGGAGTTAAATGCCATACCCAAATTGGCTTTTGAATACTGCTTTAAACAGTGGATTAAACGATACCATTTGTGTGTGTCTCAAGAGGGAGATTATTTTGAAGACAAAATAAATACTCTAGGATAATTAGCTATTTGAGTTTTACTTACAATTGCCCACTGATTTTAAAGAAACTATAAAGATGTATATAAAATATAATTATTCCCGATATTTGTAACTAATTTTATATACAGTCAGAATATATTCTAAAAGATAATACTGAATATAAATACTTAATTGTAAACAGCTAAGCAATAACTATGAAAAGTTATGGTCTTATATTTTTTAAACTCCAACAGCACCTTACTTTTTAATAAGCCACTGTTCAAAGTATAAAATTTAATTTATATTCATTAGCTCAAACTAAGCAATAGTTTCCTAGACTTAAATCTTTCCAGTAATTCCTTCCATCTCACAACTGATCCGCTTAACAAGAGAAAGTTAATGAGGTTCTAGTAGCGACCGGATATACGTCCCAAAGCCACTTGTTAATTTTGATGACTAATTGCAGTTCACCATTCCTAAAGCGATCTACAACAATAGCAGAAAGTTACAGCTATTACCACATCTACGCGTACAACTTTCAATCGCCACTCTTTTTAGTAACCATCTTTGAGTTGTGAATACAATTGATATTATTCTCACTTTAGCAATACTATTCTATAATCTATTTTTTTAAGAAGTCTGCATTTCTGCAGTTGGATATCGGTTTAACTCTGTTTTTATTACTTAAAATCACTTCTCCATATTTGAGGCCCTATGCTCCAATGGGAGATACAGGAACTAATGATGTTGATGATTATGTCAATAATGTTTTATAACGTTATCAACGCACTAACAATTTCAGTCTCTATATCTAGTGGTATAACCTAGCCTAGCGTTCGAACATGTTTACTCAACGTTTATTGGTTGCATCACAACGTTTATTCGTTGTATTAAAACGTTTACTCGTTGTATTACACCGTTTGCTCGTTTTATTACAGCGTTTATTCGTATTACAACGTTTACTCGTCGTATCACAACTTTTATTCGTTGTATCGCAACGTTTATTTGTTGTGCGTAGTTGCTTATCCAACCTTAACCATTGTGTTTTATACTTTCAAATCTTCCCTCGAATTGTTATAAATTTCCTGTGGCCAATATTAACATCTTTAATCTTAATGTCATGCTTTTAATACTTTTAAATTTTTTTTTTTTATAATTTTGTTTAATTTTACGTACATATTTATTTATATTAACATATTATTAAGCTCTGTAATCTGGATCATTATGTTCTTCTTCTTCATCCTCCTCGTCGTCATCATCATCTATATAATTATAATAAATTGATTTATGTATACTTTGAAAAGTGAATATCATAAATCTCTACTCACCATGATCTCGTCGTTTTTTAGTGTAAGCACGTTTTGTAGTTGCCGGTGCTTGATCTGTTTCACCATGTAATAATGCATTACGATACATAACCAATGGCTGCCATTCTTCAGCTCTGCTCGATGGCATACCAGGTGAAATTCGGCGTTCAAGAAAATTGTAAATCACTTTTCTATCTTGTTTCAAGAGTTTGTTGTTGAATTCGTTAAGAACTTCAAGAAACAGTAATCTAATTGGTGCCGCAACAGGGTCATCGGATACTTCTCCGACAGCAAAAAGTATACCGGCACGATGCACTGCAACTATGGCTTCACGATTTTTAATGGCATCAAAGCCAAATGTCAATGCAAAACGTTTAGCCAATTCCTTTAAATCCGCAAATTCATGAGAATTTCGCGAAACGCTATTATTTTCTGATTGTTGTTGTAAATCTTTGAAGATTGCAATTAAACTTAAAAGTAATGTAAGCGCAAAGTTAATTTTATTAATTTCTCTAGCTTTGCCCAAAGTTGCTTTAATGATGTCTCCATATTCATTATAACACTGCAAATGGAAAATAAAGATTTTTATTAATAATTCTGTTTTTGAAACGGGCTAACTGGTGAATTCTTAAATAATACATTTTTTTAAAAATTAGTTTCTCATACATTTTTTATTTAAACCAATATTTTGACCGTATACTATAGTCATCTTCAGGGTAATATTATGATGTTTTTATAATGTCATTTTATTATCATCTTAACTGAAGATAAAAACCATGAAGATGACTACAGAATATAGTTAAAACATTGGTGTAAATAAAATTATTTTTAAAATTTATTTTTTAAAAAAGTGTATTATTTAATAATTAACTTTTTTTTATAAAATAAGACACTTATAGGAAATCAGTCTTGAAACCATTATTTACATCAATTAAAATATTATTTATGTATACCAAAGATTTCTTACTTTAACATAATATTTGAATATACCAGCACCAGTTCTTGTTGGTATGATGTTGTATACGATAAGTTTACAGTATGAGGCAAGGAAATTGCGCTTTTTATGCAGTTCTTCGATACGCGTTTCATCTTGAACAACTATTAAATATTTTACAAAATTATATTATTTGTATTTAAAACAATTCCAAAACTATTACTAACCCTCTTGCTTTAACGAAAATACATAGTGTTGTACAAAATTATTTAAAATCAGTTGTTCATCTAATGTGGATTTATATTCTAATGTGCGAAGCGGTTCCATGTCATGCCGACATAACTGATCCGAAAATACAATTAGTAAATCACAAATCGATTGATAAGCCTAAAAATCAAATACCAACATAAGTAAAATAATTAATGATATAATATAAAAATTCTATGCTAGTTACAGCTTCTTGTATGGGTTCTGTAGGTCCATCACGTGTTAATTCGAAACACGCTGCCATATATTTATTCAAATGGGACTTTAACTCGGCGGTACTTTCTTCAAGATTGGATTTTTCACATTGATTTTCCAAGTAGTATAGACCCCAACTTATGGAATAGTAGCAAGCTTCTATGCAATACACAATTGCTTCACTAGGTATATGTACTTCTTCGCTATTCTTTGATTGAATTTCGTCCACATCTTGAAATAGTGAGTCAAACAAACTCCAAGGGTTTAAGTTGTGTGATGAAAATAATATAGATACAACTTTCAATGATATAATCACATTGTGAATTTCATCTTCATTTGGTGTGTCCGTAGCTTTAGAAATATATAAAGTTTATTAATATCAAACAGTTATTTTTTTTTATAAATAATACAAACCTGCAATAATCGTACGCCAATCGTCAATGGAATCTTTATATTTATTAACGGTTGTATCAATAATATTTGAACGCGCTACATCACAACGCGTATACGTAGCACTACCCTCTGTACATAAATATTCAAGTGTTTTAGAGCATGCTTCGAGTACCTCACGATCTGTATGCACTGACATTATGTAACTTATTTTGTCTAATAATGCTTGTAAGTTAGCCTCCTGTCGATTTGTAGTGTAAATATCTAATTCGAAATATTGTGGAACAGCAAGTAAATTTGTCAATTTCTCACTGTCTGCTTGATATTTTTCTAATAGAGGTGGCAATGTTATAATAAAATGTTCAGTTAATTTAGTTTTTTCATCCTGTATTGCTTTTAGTTCTTTTGAATTCAGTGTGACTTTACGATTGCTTGCACGCCCAACCGGTGCCTCACCAGTTGCTGATTGTTTAACACTACTGACCATTATTTCTATTAATGTAGACTCCTGTTTGTTATCTAAAACTTCTTCATTAATGCCAGGTTCCTCTAACAATAAGTCCGTCATACATTCCCAATCTTTGACCATCGGATTGCTGTCTATAAATGAATCAACCAAATAAGCACCGTGTTCATGCAGTTCAGATTCAATAAAGAACTGTACTAAATCGCGTACTAACGGTGTATTGGGTAATCGTAATTTTCCGCGTCTGGTTTTCGACTCTTCCATATCAGCAGTTAAATGAAATAGACGTACATTAAGAAATTCTGCAGCAGCTTGTGCAACGCCCCGGTGAGAAGAATACACCAGTTCGTAAACAATTTCACAATCTTTATCTGCCAGTATGTCAGGATGTATTCTAAAATATATATAATAAAAATATGAATAATTTAAATAGTTTATTCACCACCTACTTTAGTATGCTTATAACAAGTTTGACTGCATGTACAGCAACTTCAAACTCCTTGTCCAGTGTCATCGCAACAATACGATCTTTAAACTTTGAGGTGAACAACTCCAATTTGCCTTTTAACTCAATTTTATCATAAAGCGGTAATAACGCCTGTAAGCAACGTAACCGCACTTCGCCGACTTTGTCATGAAGAGTCCAACCAATGTATTTAAGATAAGAGTCATCTAAAAAGTTTTGTGGATAGTTTTCCATCCAAACCCCAATTTCCGCCATACAAATTGCACGTATGTCAGGCAACGTATCTCTAGTTTAAAGTGAAACAGTATAAGTTAAATGTCAATATGATGCAGATAATGAAATTACCTATAACGGTGCACAAAGACGGATTTAAACATGTATGTTAACATATTCTTTATTTCATCCATATTTTCTTCCAATTCAGCACGCTTTGCCATTAAGGACTCTAAACGGTCTGAAGCACGACGATCACGTGACTGAAATATAGTTTATTATAATTTTCATGTGTAAATAAAATTGCATTGCATTACCTTTACTCTCTCCGCCTCGTACTGCTTAGCCGCATTGTCAAAATTATTAGAAACTAAAAGTGCCACATCCACTAGGGCCGTCATCAACTTCATGGCTATATTAAAAATATTTTCATTGATTTGGTTTTATTGTAATAAAATTATTAGTAACAACAAACCTGCTAATGTTGCTGTGTGACGAAAGGCTCGCACTTGAGAGTCCGACAACCCAGTTAAAAGTGATATAACATTATCCATTAAAAATTGATCATATATTATGGAGTATTGGCACTGTTTTACAAGCGTTTGCACAAAATCACAAAAATTCATTTTGAACTTTTTCCATTGCAGACCCGACATTATTAAAGGATATTCACCACTTTCCTATATAACACAAGAACTTATCAGATTTTATAACATTTATATGTAGGTATGCAAGCACAACCTCATCAAACTCTTCAGTCATTTTACGTATGACAGCAGTGTGCTCCATTGGATGTTGCATGTCAGATGATATTTTTCCTTTGCAACCACTAGCGTTGATGAAAAACTGCATTAGCGAAATAAGAGCCGAATCTCTATTCTGTTTATATTGTTCTATCCAATCGTCAACAATGCTCTAAAAATGAGTTCAGTCAATAAAAATATTTCTACATATCACACAGTACACTTACGGCTATTGCTGCCTTGGAATGGCGGACTATAAAATATAAACTATTTTCATCTGTGGTAACATCGCGTTCAATATCAATTCGCTCCTGTTCCTTTTCAGCGTGTTCTTTTCGTGGCCGCTCAGCACGCTCACGTTTTTCGCCTGGTGGCTTACGTTGTGTTGGCTGTTTTCTTTTACGCACCACTGGTGCATAGAAATCATCCTCGTCATCATCAATAATAGGTGGTTTATCGCGAACGCCACCTCTTGCACGTAAACGTGTCATACGTTTTGTTGGACTATCTCCATCAGAAATGCTTTCATTCAATTGGTCTCTTATATGAAAAGAAAATATTTTTGTTGTTATTGATTCCCGCCCAAAGTAATCTAGTATATTTACCCTTGTAGTCCTTCTTCATATTCCGGCGGTGGATCATCCATACGTATACGTTTACCACCACGCCGCGCCATCATTATAGTTTTATAATTTTCTATTTATTATATAAATTTATTTATTTCTATTTAAAACAAAAATTACTTTCATGTTCTGCGTTGCGTTCTACAGTTTGTTTTTGTACTAAACTTATTACTTTTAGTACAAACATGGTTGCATTCGTAATATTAAATTATGAAATCTATATTCAGTGCGTACTAAAATTGACAATGAAGTTGAAATAATAAAATTTATTATTATTATCTTTTTGGTTGAAATAAAATGTTTTTATATTAATACGACTAAAAAGTAAATGTTGCGAGCTATGTAGTATGCAACGAATGCACATATTAAAACAATTTTCGGTTTTTATTTGCGTTTCGTGCGTTGAATATGTTGCCAGACTAAAATAAATTTTTATCAAAACGTTTTATTTTAAAATATTCTATCAATATGTCATATTGATAGTTTTTTATAATTATAATAAAATTATTTTGATTATAAATATTTTTTTTTAATATAAAGTGTTATATAATAATGAGAACTAAATAAAATATATATGTGAATAAAAATTAATAATCTTTGTTATATATATTTAGCTTGGCAGTGCTATAATATTCATATTAAAATTGTAAACAATTATTAATTTGCAAAACGCAAAAACGCAACATTATAATTTAGTTTTTGTTTGAAATATTCAACGTATAAACGCAAAAACGTTATTTATGCTTTGCTTATGTTGGAACATCGAATTATATTGAAATTAAAAACATAAATTCAAAACATTTTGTAAATCAAAACATTAAATTTGTGCAGAACTAAGTAAAAGAGAATAAATCCAATGGTAAATATATTTATTAAAGATATAAGCATTAAAACTATTTATAGTAAAAAAATGTCTTACTCTTTTTGCAGAAAGAAAACAGTTATTTAATAAGCGATGAAAGTTTAATAAATGAAATAGAAAAGCATACGGTGCTATATGAAAAATGTACAACTATATTAAAAAAGAAGAAACTACGGGATGAGGCATGGGTGACTGTAGCAAACGCAATGGACATTCCTAGTAAGATAATAATGTAATATTAAAGAAAAATAATTGAATTCGTTTTCAGAGGAAGCTTGTCAGATTAGATGGCGTGTAATTCGGGATCGTTATGTGCGCGAGAAGCAAAAGATTGAATCGCAGCAACGTAACGGTATTCGATCAACACAAAACTGGGAGTATATGCCACATTTGCAATTTTTATCCGGACATATAAGACACAGAAAGTAGGGAAAAATACATTTCAAAAACAACTGTTATAAATGCATATGAATAAATATATATATATTTTTTTGTTCTAGCACACGATTTAAAATGGCAAACACGTCTTTGCAATCTCCAACGTTTTTAACTCAGTCATATGAATTTAAATCATCACCGCATACTGAAGATGATAACTCAAATTCTGATAAAAATCAAGTTGAAGCATTCAAATTGAATAGACATTCTCCACAATTATCCAGCTTAGACGATGACAATTCCATACCAGATAAAAATCAAGTACAAGTATTTAGATACAATAGTAGTACTTTTCCATCACCTTCCAGCCCAAATGAGCAAACCACATCATATGCCTTTGACAGAACTACCCCATCACCATCCACCATAAATGAGCCAACGTCATTTGCCTTCATTAGTAACACTCCAGCATCATCCACATCATATAGTCAGGAGAAAAAGACAGTAGCTTGTGATGATATCAAGGAATTGATGACTTCACTGAAAACAATAACAGACAAACTACAAGTAAAAAGTGAACATCAAGCATTTTTTGATATAGAGGCCTCATTACTTAACAAGATGCCCGTTGCTAAGCAAAATGAAGTAAAGGTTAAAATTCTTCAAATGCTGGAAAAAAACGCTAGACCATTTTCTAGTTAAATAATAAATGCATATAACATAAATCAAAGTATTCCTAATCAAAATATTAAAAACAATTAATTTATGTTTGACATTATAATTAATTTATTTAAAAGTAATTCAGTTCTTAACAAAGTGTTATAAAGCATTTATCAATTTACGTACATCAAATATTAGTTAAGTACTAGAAATATAATTAATTCATATATAACATTGTGATAAAAATTGTGTTAATAAAATGTAGTATTTAAATTTTTAATTGTAATTATTTTTATAAAATATGACTGCAATTTAAAATTTTAATGGCAAAGGAAAGTTTCGTTAATACTTTTAAAAAAAGTCAAACTTTAAAGCTATTATTATAAATATAATCTATCAATGTAATACCGCAGTTGATTCTTGTTGAAAGAATTACTAAATACTATGTATTTCTGGGGGTTCTCGTCGCTATTAGTATAGGACTTCTCGACTAAGTTTCAGTTTATTCATGTGTCTGTATAATTGCATTGGCAATATAAAGTATCTGTTATTTTCAAAAAGTTATGTATGAAATACATCACACCTATATTTTCTGTAAATACAGAACGCAAGTTAATATTAGAAGATAGAGATAATCCATATCATTTTGTCCGTCGTGCTCTCCGTAAACTTTTGCTTCAAATTGTTGTGTACAAACCCGGTATAAGATTGGAAAAAAAATAGTTTAATAATAAAACTTTTTAAATTAGTTTTAAAAATATTTTATTGTTACCAATATTTGGACAATAGACTATATAATAATCTTAAGGGTACTACAGATGAGTATTAGTTTTAATAGAAAAACAGCATCTTCCACAAAATGAGTTTAAAACTTTATACTTATATTTCTCAAATTAAAATCTTAAGGCAAGCTGAGTTCACTTTGAAACTCATAGAAATGAAACTTATAGAAATTAGGAAATTGAGCTTAAAGCGACATATGCTCTGGTAAGAGTGAACAAGTTGTAATTTTTGTAATACTTATATCGCAGAAAACATAAACGGAAAACAAATCCATGAGTTAGGAAGTGATTGAAGATATTTTGAAGATATTTATAGAGAGAACAGAATGCGTGTTTCATATAGTGAAGGAATGAGGAAGTTGATGGGTTATAATTGAAACTAGACTGAGTCGAACGAAGAATCCTTGCTACTTTGGAATGAACAAATAGTTGTTATTGTATTTGTAGCCCGCTGGGACTTGCTTATGAAGTCCCTTTTGGAGGTGTCGAACAGCATTTTGTCGACGATAACGACAAGTGGCTCCGGGTCATACTTCCGGTCGTACTTGGAACAAATAATCGATTTCCGTTAATAATCAAATTTTGTCAATGATGAACACATACCTATATGCATTACAGTAAATGATCTGGAATTTATGGAATTAGGCAGATCATACACTATTGTTATAATTATTACTATTGAAAAGAAGGGATAAGGCACTGCGACCTACCTATAAGATCTACTGTGCCCCTTAGTCGGATTAGAGTATTTCTCCAAATTCGATTTTTTTAATGAAAGATAGTATAGAACCTATCTTTCCTAGTCTTGTTTCCTTATCGTCCATAAAATATCCTCCTAGGTGTTTCTTCTACTTGTGCATCAGTGCCGGGCACTCCCCAAGCACATGGTATGTAGTTTCGTTCTCTTCTCTACATTATTAGCAGTCTGAGTTGGATTGAATTACTAACTTCGTTAGGTGATATTTCAATCTACAGTAACCGGTCAATAATCCCGCAATCATACAATATAATACTATGTAATTATTATCCGCAACTCTATTTTATTTCAATGTTTTATTTATAATATTACTTTGTATACTATACTACTATTATATATAATACTATATTATACTTTATTATACTTTAATTTCCATACGCTAAGTGAATGGAACTATTATATTGTAATAAGCATTAGTTTTGTTTTGCAATGATTGCATATATTTTACTACAGATGTATTTAGTTGAATAGAATAGATTTCTCAAATTATCCTTTATTAAAATCCATGTCAACTTATAAATATTATACCAAGAACTCCATAAATATCACGATCTTTGTATATATAACAGACCCAAAATCCTTCATGTTGATTTATATTTAATTAAATACAAATTGTATGAAATAAATTTATATAAATAAATTCTCTATATAAATTCTAAATAATTGTAATTATGAAATAAATTTATATAAATAAATTCCATATCTCCCTCCCATAATTTTTTAGTAACCTCAACGATCTGTCAAAATCTGACATGAATGAAAAAAATAAAACTAAGAAATACGCATAAACGCATATACGCGGGCATTTTCACGCAAGTTTAAAATACA
>NC_051846.1:216236132-216241649 GCF_002237135.1 Teleopsis dalmanni | reverse complement strand
TGATGATGAAGATGCATTACTTTCTACACAGTTGGCATGCGTGATTGGATACATCAAAAACAAATGCCACACACATTCTAAATTTAGTACAAAGGATATATAGTAAACATTTTTTCAATATAATTCTTTTTTTCAGGTTTCTTACATAGTTTTAGACTTAAATATTAACAACAAAATATCAATAAATAATAATTTTATAAAAACTAAGAGATTTTTTATTTGAATAAATAATAATATTTAAAACATTTTGTACTTAAACTTTAGGTTTGAATTTGGGTAATTCCTTTATACGCTCTCTCCGTTTATGTTCCATTTCCTTTGCCAATTCCCAAGATTCCTTATCGAGCACTTTTTTCCCTCTTGCTATTGCTAGCAAGCGTGACAATGTGAGCAAGGAATGTAATTCATCGCTGCTATTGATAATTTTGTCTTTACGCATTTGTACATAATCTGTCTGTATCATTTCCATATTTTCCGGATCCATAGAAAATTCACAGAGTTTTGCTTCCGTGATGAAACGTCTAAATTGATCTAGCCGATCAGGTTGCAAATAATGATGTGCAGCTTTTAAAGTTTCCATAATTATTTCTGTGGTGTTGTTATCGGTGTTAATTGGAATTCTAAAATGCATCTGTATAGATATAAAATATATTTATTTTATTTTATATAGATATGATATTTTAGGACTTACTGGAATCATGGTCTTGCCTTCGCTAAACACTAGAACTGGCACATCTGCCAAATATTTCATGTTATAATATTGAAAATCACATTGGATCTCTTGATTTTTAACAAGATGTACGATATTTTGCATAGCTAAAACCCCTTGACTGTTTAACTGTCCTTGTTGCATATGTGTCTCATCCAACACGAGATGCGTGTGAGGCGCCAGCTGCAGTAAACCAGAAACGAGTTTGTTTGTTTCGTAATCTTTTCTAAAAAAATATATTAAATTAAAACAAATTATATTTTAGATCAGTAAAAATTATAAACTGGGCAGAATTAAACTAGGAATGAATTAAAGAAATGAATCAAATAATAATACTTAGTATAATAAAAAAATTATAGATGGATGGATTGTAAGTAAGGTTTGGCACTTCTTGCAACATGGGTTCTTAATTAATATGCTTTTTGAAGTAAATACAACCGACAAGATTGACAGTTTATCTTTAACTAAATTTTGTTTACATTTCATTATTTAAGATTGCTTAAACTAATGCAAAACATACTAGATTATAACACTTTCTCTGCCCTTAATTTTTGACAAGGCTTAAGTTTTCCTGAAATCGTCGGATTCAAATCGAATTACATCCTTCCGAATACGACCACTTTTTCGAAGTTGAACTACTTCGGTAGAACGTTCTTCACTAGGCATTAATGTTGATTGGCTAGATGAAGGCGGTGTGGCATTGATGAAATTTGGAGCGAATTCAAAAATTGGTTGTGAAGAGAGGTCAGAGCTATTTCTAGTTTTAAGCTGATTAACATGACGTTTGATGTAACCAAAAGATGTGTTCACTCTGTAAACCATTTTACCAAGTTGTTTTACAATAACTCCTTTTATCCATTTTTCCCCTCTTGCGTAGTTTCGAGCGAAGACGGGTTGCTTTAGACTAAATTTCATTTTCCGTTTCGAAGCTTCAAGGTGCTTCCTAGGCGATTCAAACAGTTGACTCAACAAGGTACGAACAGGCCTTCCATGTAAAAGTTCCGCAGGTGATTTACCTTCAGCATTCGGCATTGCACGATATGTTGCAAGGTATTTTGATACAGCGAATTTGAGAGACAATCCATCGTCAATGTTTTTCTGAACAGCAGTTTTAAAAGATCTGACGAATCGTTCGGCTAACCCGTTTGAGGCTGGATGAAACGGCGCTGTTGTTATATGTTTGATGCCAAGTTTTGAGCAAAAATGTTTGAATGCTTCAGCTGTAAATTGCGGACCATTGTCACTTACGATGGTTTCTGGTATACCTTCCAGAGAAAATATAGAAGACAATGCTGATACGGTGTCAACCGTTGTTGTTGTAGATAGTTGTACAACGAACGGAAATTGCGAGAAAGCGTCGACACAAATTAGCCACATTGAATTACAAAATGGACCAGCAAAGTCGATATGTACTCTCTCCCAAGGTCGATCAGCTTCAGGCCAGCTTAAGTATTCACGTGCGTGAACAGGATTTGCAATTTTGCACACATCACAATTTTCAGTTAATTGTGCGATGTCTTTGTCAATATTAGTCCACCAGACATGTTGTCGAGCTAGCTGTTTCATTCTCGATACTCCCCAATGACCATCATGAAGAAGTTTAAGAATTTTCTGCTTAAGGGAGGCTGGAATGACAACCCGGTTGTACTCCGTCTGGAGGCAAAGCAAATTGTTGTGTAGTATTAAAGCAAAGCGATGATTGAAAAATGATCGAAGATCAGCATCTTGAGGCATTAGCTTTTCAGGCCAACCGTTTGTAACGAGAAAATAAACTCGGCGAAGAATTGGGTCATTTTTGGCATGCTGACGAATTATTTCAGCGTCAATAGGTGTGTTAAGTTCATTGATGTTGAAACAAGATTCTTCATGATCAAAAGTTTTATCTTCACCAACAGGTAAACGAGATAAAGCATCGGCATTTCCATGCTCAGTAGTTTTACGATACCGAACATCATACTGATAAGCCATTAGTATAATAGCCCATCGCTGTAAACGATGTGACGTCATCGACGGCAACTGATGAATTGGATTAAAAATGCTAACAAGAGGTTTGTGGTCAGTAACCAAGGTGAATCTTCTTCCGTATAAATATTGATGGAAACGCTTGACTCCAAAAACGATAGCTAGCCCTTCCTTCTCTATCTGACTATATCGTCGTTGATGAATGTCGAGAGTTTTAGATGCAAAAGCAATAGGCCTTTCTGTACCGTCAAAGTACGTATGCTAGAGCACGACTCCTATGCCATAGGAGGAGGCATCTGTAGCTAGAACCAACGGTAAATCTTCCTGATAATGTGCTAATTGCGCTGCATTGAGAATATGCGTTTTAAGAGCTATAAATGCTTGTTGTTGTGCTGTACCCCATGTGAATTTTACATTTTTTCGGCGCAGCATGTTGATTGGCGCGAATAATTGCGAAAAATTAGGTATAAAATTATGGTAATAGTTTACCTTACCCATGAATGCTTCTGCTTGCTTTAGATCTTTAGGCGGCTGCAGGTTTTTTACTGCTTTTAGTCCTGACTCATCTGGCAATATACCTTTTGCACTAATTTGACGCCCGAGATATTCGATTTTATCTCGCAGAAAGAAACATTTTTCTTGCTTGCACCTGATACCATTTTGTTGCAAAATACGAAGTACTTGTTCTAGGCGGCTGATGTGTTGTTGAAATGTAGGTGCGGAGATGATGATGTCATCGAGATAATTTCCACAACCTTCTACGCCTTGAAGTAACTGCTCAAGATATCTTTGGAATATAGCTGGAGCGCTTGCAATCCCAAACGGTAAACGTTGGTATTGGAATAACCCAAGTGGAGTGTTGACAACCATTATTGTTTTTGCTTCATCGTCGAGTTCCATTTGTAAATACGCGTCCTTAAGGTCGATTTTTGTAAAATGTTGACCGCAATTCATTTTATGGAAAAGACTTTCGCGTATGGGCAAAGGATATTGTTCAATGTCAATTTGCGCATTGACTGCTTGTTTAAAATCCCCACAAATTCTTATGGAACCATCAGCTTTTGGCGCTAGTACAATAGGCGAAGCCCATTGGGAAAACTTCACAGGTTTCCAAATACCCGCATTTGTCAATCGATCGACTTCTTTCTTGAAAAGTGACATTTGCGAAAATGGAATTTGTCGGCTTTTGTAAAATTTCGGATGTGCATTTGGCTTTAAAAAAATACTGACCTTAAAGTTTTTTATTGTGCCAAGAGCTGGTTCAAAAATATCACCATATTTCTTACACAGCTCGCTAATTCTGTGTGATTCACTTTCAGTAATGTTACAAATTTGCTGAATCTCAAACCCGAATTCTGTGAATAAATCGAAACCGAATAAATTGTTACAGTTTTCGACATCCACGACAACGATTACCACTTCCCTTTCTTTTCCGCCACATTTGATATATACGCAAAGTTCACCAAGCACTGGAATTTCATTTTTGCCAAAACCAAATAAGGTTTTTGTACAATTTCGCAACTTTGGGCAATTTAGAGTTTTGAATGTTCGCTTATTTATTAGAGAAACTGTTGCACCAGAATCCATTTGGAAAGACACAATTTTATTACAAATTTCCAAGTCAATGTAATTCTTATTGCTTTCAGTTTTTACAATACCTGTTAAACTGTTAATTGTTTCAACAGTACCAATGTTGTGACTTTTACGACGGTAATCTTTCTTCTTGTTTTCATCACCTGAATTACGTTTGTTGTTCTTGTTTTGTTTTGACATGCACACTGGCGCAATATGTCCAATTTTGCTACATCTATTGCATACAGCATTTCTAAATTTACAGTTTTCTCTTGCATGAGAGTTTCCACAGCCAGAACATGATTTGAATTTTACTTTATTATTGTTATTGTTGAAAACACCCGGTTTTTTTATAATTGTACCAACTGAATTAACAGGCATTGAGTTTTCGATCGTTTGTTCTTTAATTGTTGCCACCGTTTTAGTGGTTGTTTCGTACAATTCTGCAATCTGTAAAACATCAGCAAGTGTTGGCTGGGGCTTTTGGAACGCAGCGGTGCGCACAGCATCGTGCGGTGTACGTATAATAATTTGGTCACGAATCATATCATCCACGAAATTGTGCAAACAATTCTGGGCTGAGCACGAAAAGTTACACTCTCTTGCCAATCCGCGGAGATCGGCTACCCACTCTCTGTATGATTGATGTGGCTTCATTTCCCTTTTGAAAAAATCGTAACGTGCAGCGATTACATGTCGTTTCGACTGGAAATGATCCGTTAGTTTTTCCGTTAAATTTTCGAAAGATTGTTCTTGTATTTTCGTGTTACCGAAAAGATTTTTTAGCAGCTCAAAATTTTCTGTGCCAATCCAAGACAAGAAAAATGATTTTTGTTTTTCACTGCACTGAACTGAATATGCTAAAAAATGTTGGTTAAGTTGTTCTAAGTACGATTCCCAGGTTTGCTGTTCTTTCGAAAATTTGTGAAATACTGGAACAATGTTGTTATTTCTTTCAGATACACCGGCAGTACCTTGTTTTTGGAACATTGAGTCCATCCACTCACGTTGTTGTTTCAGTAAATTTTTTGAGAACTCTTGTTGTTCTTTAAGCAATTGCTTATAAATTTCACTTTCGCCCGGCATGATTGTATGTAAAATTGAACGGTACGAAATAAGCGTGAAAGCGATTGATTAATTGCAGATTTTTATCCTCGTCACCAACTGAAGTAAATACAACCGACAAGATTGACAGTTTATATTTAACTAAATTTTGTTTACATTTCATTATTTAAGATTGCTTAAACTAATGCAAAACATACTAGATTATAACA
>NC_051846.1:216223097-216236032 GCF_002237135.1 Teleopsis dalmanni | reverse complement strand
ACGGATGATTTGCGAGTAAGTAATAATATCTGTTTTTTATAGTTGGCACTAAACTCCAACTTCAGTAGGAATATTGACTATAGTAAAATTTTAAAAATGTATCAAATATATTTCTAAGCTCGGTACTGCTTTTCTAACGCTTAAGATTTAAATCCTTGAGAATAACGTTGAAATATGTGATATCAACTGTTAGTGTTATTAGCACACCTTAATTGGAAAGAAGGGTTTCCTTTTGATTTTAAAATTTGAAAAAATCCAATTAAATTCGTTGCCAGGCTCCTCTATTTAGCAACACATCACTGCTATCAACTATAGGACGAGTTAAAAGCATTTTTTCTTAACAATAGGGATTGCCATATAGGCATCGACTAAATCATTGATATTTCCATCATACGGGAATAGGCCTTTTTTACCTTAAATGTTTTAAAGGGTTAAAACATTTGTAAAAAATTTAGCATTTCACGTTTTTAAAATGCTTTTAAGGATACAAATTGATTTAACGTGAAACATTGAGTTCTTAGAAAAAGTTAAAATTGTTGCATATTATTTGAATTTATATTTACATTTTTTTTTAAATATTAAAATAGAACAATCAAACATTTAATTGTGATTAATTTTTTTTTTATTAATAAAGGTGGATATGCAAACATTTACCTCCGCTCTTTTGGTGTTGTTATTCGGATTTGCAGTTAGTCTATTTACATTGCTTTTGGAAAATCTTCACTACCGGATGTGGCATAAATTTATGATGGAGTAATTGATTACATTAAAAGTTCTTTGTTTATTCAAAAAAAAAACTGTCTTGATGCAAAAACAAAATTTTAAGTAAATAAACACATTTTTATATAGTTTTGGAAAAATAAATAAATATATACAATAGCTACAAACATAAAAAAATCACATTTTTTGCATTAAAGTAATTAATCAGTGGTGGTAAATATAGGGTTCTCCAGCGTGGAAAGATTTTTTAACATTTTTTTTGAGCAAATCAAATAATATATAATCATATAGCAAGGGTTACTCATTACGTGGTTCTGAATTCGCAGCACTGTTTCGTGGTATATGACAAACAGAACTAACACTCAATGCATCCCATGTTTGGTTTACGGTTTTCCATATTCAATAAGAAACTTTTAGCAACCATCGAACATCTTCCAAATTGACCACACAACTTGTGATTCGACAGGCAGTAAGTATTCTGCATTTCGTGTATTATGAAATAACGGACGAATTTATCATTCATTTAAGCGCACTAAAGGAAAAACAGTGAAAAAATTTGAGGAAACTGGATACATAATAGATCTGGATATTATCTAAACGTTGATAATTACATTTGTTGGAGAAATTGTCAAAAAAAAATCAATTTCACTATGCTGCGCATAGCATTTGAGGAGTAATTTACAGCACACTATAGCGTACTTTGTATTTGATTTCGGGTTCCTGTCCTTATGAAAGTCAGCTAAAACATTAACTAATGCAAGCTCAGAATAAAATACATAGAGCATATTTTTGTTGGATAATTGACACTAACACTAGATGAGCTTCATTTATCGCTTGACGGATATGTCTATAAAAAAAATTGTCACATCTGTACCAGTAAAATCCAAAAAAAATGAATGTATGATATACTATTTCGTCTGGAAGTTATTGCACAGACTCTGAATGCGGTAATCACAATGATTACCAATTTTTTATGGCGTGAAATTGAAACTGACAATTTTACTGATATGAATTAAGTGGATAATACTCAAACTCTTGACGTTTTGGAAACGAATATCCGTCAAACTATACCACCCTGTGCTCCATTTGCAGCGATACATCTGTGTATTTGTTATCATGTAGGATAACAACGAGCCACCATGGACTGCGTTGTCACCTTAACAAAATGAGCCTATCCGAAATGATAGATTGTCGACTCTGCTTAGAAGCAGACGAGACTTATAATCATATTCTCTGTGACTGTTCAGCCTTGATCTACGCCAGAAGGAGATCATTTCCCTTCTGACATTATGAGGTCCTCAACGGCTGGCAATTTGGCTTCCATTCGAAAGGCGGAATGCCTTCTGTTCGGGTAGGGTCTGTAGCAGCATAAAAGATTAACTATAGTCGCGGTGATTTACTCCATTAGGAGCCGGTACTCTGTTTATTTCAATTCTATTCTATTCAATCATTAAGAAATTGAAAAAAAATTGCATTAAATTAAAGTTAAGCTATTACAAGATATATGCTGACAGGCAGAGGCGAGGCGTCGAATGGTTCAGAGTGTTCACTGAACACCTTAACAAAGCTTCCTTTTTAGATTTTTTTTTATTAGGTAAATAATCTCGCTATATTGCTACTTAACATTTTTTATAATAGCTTTTCCAAACAGATTAACATAAACACAAAACGTATAATACAAACAAAACCACACATACATATGTTAGTTACACCCAACATTGCTTATAATTAATAAAAGAGAAAAAACATTCCTCTTGAAATATACTAAGGTGCAGAATAAAAACTGCACCGCGTTGCTTACAAAGCATGCAAATGAAATAACATTCACATTGGGACTATGTTCAATATTGAATACACAACACAAAACATACAAACAAATATATGTACGTAAAATAATCTTAACTCTTAAATTAATGCGTGCAAGCAGTTCAATAAAAAAAGTGCACTTCCAATGTTATGCAAAGTAAATACAAAAGAGAAAAGAAATAACTGAGCGAAAATCGCTTTACATTTGACGAGAGGATCATTCCACTAAACTGAACCAAAAGTTTATACAAAGCGTGCAAATACAATCAAAGTCACGGTTGCTGTTTTATATGGGGAAATGGTTCAGTATAAAAACTGAACCGGGCATTGTAAATACAAAGTAAAAGAGTAAATGAATGCATGAGAGTTTCTTACTCTTATATAGAGGTTGGAAATAAATCAATAACAAAGTCATTATTGCAATTTAATACTAGCAAATGGTAAAAGTAAAGAAAAAAATTAAAGAAATTTGAAGTGAAAATTAATATTTAGAAATGAATTAATGTGTGATTAAAGATTTGATTCAAATATCTTTTTTTAAACGATCTTCTGAAAAAAAGATTTTAATTCATAAAATGAATAAACCAACTCCAGATATGAAGAATTTGATACCTGTTGTAAAAATGTCGAAATCTATGGTAAGTCGTCGTTTTCCTACAGCTATAGCTTTATGGTAAATAAAAACCAGTGGATCACAGGCTGCGAACATTTAAATAAATTGTTTTATTGGTCTTGTACGCTATTTGCTTGTGGAAAGGACAAAACTTAGAAGTAGGGGGAATACGTTATAGTTGGAATTCTGTTTTGATTAAATTGTGAACACCTTGCCAAAAAGCTGACGCCTCGCTACTGCTGACAGGTCATCGAGAATAATGTCAAAATATCGTATGATGTCATATTGAAAACATTAGAATGGTATGGTATTTCACATTTAATACAAACTCCAAACGATATATTAAAATGCAAATTTTAATCAAGCATTTTTTTTTTCGTTTAGTTTTGGAAATATAAAATGGATAACTCTGGATATAAAAATAAATAGGGATATAAAAATAAATAGCGATAAAATATATTAATATTTAGTGAAAGTAAATGTTCTTTCAATTTTTATTTTTAGCCCGGGGTCTATTTTAAACTCTTTGAAATTAATATTTTTGTGTAAAACAAACATTTCTTTCATCTTTATTAAATAAAACACTAAAAATCGAAATTTAAATTTTATAAATAAAATAAAATTATACCTTTTATCTTTCTGATATGGTATCATTTTGACCATTCATATATTTATATTTGTATAATCGCAAATTTATGTAGGCGTAATATTTGCAAACATTTGCATATTTTGAAGTCCTTTTGAACGCAACACATTTCATGGCCTGCATCCTTTTAGCATAAATTTCCGTTTACCTATTCACTTTAGACTAATGTATTGAACCGTGAAAAGGACATTTTTATTTTGATCAGCAAAGCGTATTAATTTTTGCTTATATTATTTAACTTTTAAATATTTTGCATTAAGCTATAATCTATTGTAAGCTATTAAAAACAATAATATATTATAATCAGGACATAACACATAGTATCACACATAAGAAGAGTTTTATTATTAATTTATCCTAAAAGTATTATTTTTAATGTTTTTTATTAAATTGTAATCTGTTATAAAATCTGTTATAATCAGTTATATAAATAAAATTTAAGAAAAAATTAAACTAATTTGAATTGCTAACAAAATTGACTACAATTGATTTAAATTGAGTATTTTTTTAATATTTTAATGAGTATTTATTTAATAAAAAATGTACATCAATTTTTAAACTATATCAAATTGTATTTAAAATATCTGGCATTTGTAGTGGAACAATTATGAGTATATACTGACTAACAAATAAAAAAAAAATTTTCTAAATATATTTAACTGAATATAAAACCTGAATATAAAATTAACTGAATGTACTGAACTAAAAATTATTGTCCTTTATTCTTTAAAATATTGGAACAGTTAAATAAATTTGTATATGAATCAAAACTAAATCATTGCTTCATTGGAAATTGGACCATATAATCGTGTACATTCCAAAAAGTTTTCATATTGTTGATCGACGTTATATTTTCTTTTAATGAAGTTGGTATAATTGGGCTCTTGATATTTGATCTAGATCTGAACCTTATCAACAAAAAGTCATATTTTATTTATACAATGCACCGACATAGATATTCATAGAATACGAGTAACAGCCCTACTATGCATACTTAAATGTAATTAAGATTATAATGTAAAAAATCAAGATATAAGGATAATAAAATTACAGCACATAGTTATAACTACAAATTACTGAAATATAGTTCCTTAATAAAAAATAGCAGTCTCATCATTGCAAAAAAAACTTTAGTATGACTTTATGTTTCTAATATGTGTTAAAAAAATAAATAAAATATTCCAATTTGGATTTAGTTTCAACTAATTATTCTCTTAATGAGATTAATTAGATTATTTTCCTAATAATCGAATAACGACTTCAATATGAAACTATAAGCATAATGATGCTATAAGAAAATCCACAATTACCATGAGAACAATTATAAATAGCTGCCAGAATAACTTATGGTGCTTTCGATTGGTAGATCTGGATTCCAGCTAGATTTACTCTCGATCTGTCACACTTTGTTGCCCAATCGAATATTTTTAAAGTAATCTAATATTTTTGTAGCACTGTTAGTAGACATTTGTATATCTCATAAATACATATATCGAATCAAATCACAGTTTATATGTCAAGTCATATAAAACAGCTGTTAATTTCAGGGTATTCTTACTAATCTGCCAAAATATCTAGAGTGTTATAAATTAATCAGTGTTATACATTTTGTCCCAGATTTTCCACACAAAAATAAAATTGCACTAAAAGTGCATTAAGAGAGAATCTCGATTGAAAAAATTACCTCAGATTTACCAATCCGAAATACCATTAAATAATTGTCGATTTGTGAACTTGGATATTAAGGGTGCATTTAATCACCCAAGTACTTTTCAAAAAAGACTAGTCTTTATTTCAACAATAAATTTTATTTTATCAAATAACATATTGTAACGATATATCGATAATGATGAAAGTTCCCGCTTCTATTTAATTTAATCTACTTTGAAAGATTTTGTCTGCTGTTAAAGGGAAATTTCGTCTTTACTTAATTTAATCTACTTTTTAGAATTTGTTTGTATCGCACGACACTCTTAGTTAGTATTTTTGTGTTTATTGTGTTTATTGTTTGCAACCCTATATTTTTTGCATTCAGAAGTCAGTTTTATCAAACTTAAAGCGCGGTGCAGCCTATCATTTTTGTGTCATTCAAGAGAGAATATCCATAAATGACACTCAAAAATAATAGTCTTTTAGTGAGTATATTATTCAGCTTCTCACATTCGTCATTCAAGAGAATATTTTTACGTGGTTGCACTAACAGACTTCCAATATGCGAAATACACTTACAGCGTGCGCAAACACCATTATTTTTCAAAAATTTTGCTTAAACGATAAATCTTGAATGTGAACATGTTTCAGTTCGGTCGCTAGAATAAATTTGAGCAAGAGAGACCGCAACTTGAATGATATTCAAAAATGATAGTCTGCATCGCGCAATTTTATGTAATTTTATGTAATGTAATTTTTTTTTAAAAGAACTCGGTTGAGTTCTGGACTTGATATAGTCTATAGTTTCAAATCATATGATGATTTATTATTTTCTGCGTTTTTCATGATATTTAGAAATCATTTTTTTTACTAACACATATATTATTTTTAATAAAACTGTGTCTAGCGTTTAATTTTAATTACTTTACTTACATCAAATATAATTTCCTGTTGTGGTATTATTAAATTTAAATTTTCGATTGTCGAGTTTTTGTAATTTTTTATATAAAAAAAATTAAATGTAATTTCAATAAAATTAGTCATGCGAAATTTTAAATTTAGGATATAATTAAGTATTTATTTTCGGTTGTTAAATTTTAAATATTTGGTAGCATTTAATTACATATTTCATATTCATTGAACATTTGCTTTGTTTAATAAAATATTTAAATATTTTTAATATTACATATTTAGTAATAATTGTTTAAACTAAAATATGTGGTTTTCGGTTATTTACCTAATTTTGTAATATTTAAGGAACTCAATAAATCTCAGATTTCAGATAATATATTTTTATGTGATTAAAATATTTCATTTATTGTTTGTTTTACTTAACTGAGTATCACATATTTAGGTAATTTAATAAATTATATATCTCTGTGCAATAATCATAAACTATTACTGACTCATATTACCTGTAATTCAATAAATGCTGGAGGCCACTTTGATATAAAAGTAGCTTCATATATAAATTAAATTTGTTTAATAATATTAAAATAATTGTGCAAATATAAAACTCATTTTTAATGAAAAGATATCGATATCCCTAATACACTGAATAATTGATATGATGATATTTAGTATCAATACAAACAGTAGGAATATTATTCGGAGAGGTGACCGTTGCAGCTAACAAATTTAATTCGAAAAATTATATTTGTTCTGAAACGAAAAATGAGGCGAATTTTTAAATAATATTGACACAGTTGGCAATTCCTTCTGGAAGTTAAGCAAATACTTGCGATTAAAGACAATTTCTGTAATATCTTCAATGTGTTATAACATCGGTTGATGCTACACTATAAAGAAAGAAGCAATTGTTTTGGAAAAACCTTTGAAGAGCTAATTTATGCTCAATTCTGAATTAGTTGAAAAAAAACCAAATGAAGAGCAAAGTAATAGAACCGTGATGGATATTTTATTAATTATGGAAGTTGGAACCTTACCTTCAACAAATAAGGCAAATATCAGCACTTTCCTTAGGAATTTAGAAAAAAGAAATTTCTACATACATGTGTATCAGTATAATAACAATCAGAGCTATCATTAATGCAGTCTTTCTGCGAATCTGTAGTTACAGTGTTCTTTTCAGGACATTAAAAGAATTTTATTTGTCTGAAAATTATAGACCTATAAGTCTATAAGTTGCTGCCTTCTATAGGTAAAATAGCACGTATTCGCAAGATTCAAATATGTAGTGGCTTAAGATATCATTTCTAAAGAAAAGTTTGGATATCATTTCCACTAATCTAAACCTGGCAAGAGTTTCTCAAACTAAGAAAAAGGTCTCAGCCAAATGATATCTATTGGATCGATTGTGTTTGATATCGCCACGACGTTTAATAAGGCGTGGTATAACGGTTTGATTGGCAAACTGGAAAAGAATAATAGAAGTTGAAATAATAAAACTTTTGCCTTACTTTTAATCAAATAGCAAGTTCTTGGTAAAAGTTCAAAACCAATTTTCATCAATAAAGATTTTTAAGGCGGATGTCTAATAAGTATCCCCATCATCTCCTTTATTTTCTTTTGTAATCAATGAACGTAATTTCGCTCTTTGCTGACGACACATGTATTATTTATACTGACAATGCTAATTTGGCTGTAAATAATTTATAACGATAATGAAATTAAGATTATTAAAAAGTTGGAAAACTAGAGTAAATGCTGAAAACACGAGTTATATTTGTTATATTTTTATATTATATATATACAAATATATATAATATATATATATATATATATTTGTATTTATGTTGCAAGATGTAAAAATCAAAATCCAATAAAATAAAAGTCAATTATGTGGAAAGATAATGTAAAATACATAGATCTAACTTTTGACAGAAGATATATTTGGTTAGAGAGTATATGGGTCAAAAACCATGATAATATAACTGTGAATGTGAACATGCATTTGGTTACAGAGTATATAGGTAATATAAGTGTGAATGCTCTGAATTCAATAATACCATAAAAGGTGTTAAGTGTAATTTAAGTGTGAAAAATGGAACTCTGTTTTATAAATAAGTAATTAAATCTAAACTAAATTTTGGCTGTGAGTTTATTGTAATATTGCTCTTTTCATCACAAGAAGACTTCAAAGTTGTAAAAAAAATCCATTAAGGCGTTTTCTAAGAGTTCAATGTTATGTGAGGAATATAAATAAATATATTGACAGAGCGCTCTAATTGTTGTATTCTGAGGATGCTTAAATTAATTCTGAATAAAATTATCTTAAATTAAATACATTATATATTCCACAAGAAAGATATAGTGCGTTTTAAACTAGAGAGAAAATTCACCTGAATAACTTATTATCAAAATTCAACGAAGCTCTATTATAGTGGATCACCTAAGTGGTCACAGATACTATTAAGCGAAAGTGCTTTAGACTCTATCTCACATTTCAATAAACAAAGAAGAAAAAGAGTTTTAATATATTGCTAAATAAATGCATTTGGATTCGTATTTATTATCTTGTATTTTTAAAATACAAGTTCATTAAAATTAGGAACTCATTGCAAGTTTTATATTATCAATACTTTAAAATTCAACATAAAAGAATCTGTTTGGAAAAATCAGTTTTTTCTATTTATTATTACCGAAATTATTTTTTCATTTGCCTAAGTTTCGCCCTTAAGTAATTTTTTTACCTCAAAATGAAATCATTTATATACTTTTGGTTAAAGCCTCTTGACATACCGATAAATAAACATCACCAATATTGAACTATTAAATCGACAAACCGATTTTATTAAAGTATTTAGTTGTTTTCGTATTAAAAATTCTTTGTTTAAAGTTCAAAAATATCTTACGTTATCCCTTTAGTGCAATATATGCCATTGTTTAATGCATACAAGAGACTTGAAAACATTCACTTAAGCCATGTTATGCTTTTGCTCGATAAAAGTACGGTACACACATCCATAAGCTAGTAAGCTTGTATAATATCCTTTCTGAGCCACAACATTTCTCCTTCATTTTATTTAAGTTTATCCCTTTAAACATGTACGTGTATACGCATACATTTTAAAACGTTTGATTATATGTTGCAGCTTACCACAAGTGATCCTTTTTTATCCTTTGCTATGAAGTGCTCTTTTTTTTGGTGTATGTGTGTGTGTGCATATATATATATATTTTCATCAATACACAAATGCATTACAGGATACTTTTGAGTATGTGTGTGTGTGTCGTTGTGGTGTGACTTTTCTTTCATCTTTCCTTTTATATTTATTTTTATTTTGTTGTAATATTGATGAAGCAACAATGGGGGTTGACAAACATGTTGATGAAGATGGCGATAGTGTACACAAGGACGATATTGTTCAATTTTATGGTTTTTATGGTGTCACTTTATAATCAGGATAAAAGTTGTATTAAATTGTTGGTTGGCGTGAACAAAGGAAAGCATAAACCTTTACATCGATAGCTTTAAACGTATTTTTGATTGGGTTTTGTCAAATAAAAAATTCAAATGCTAAAAAGATTAATTTTTTGTTAAACGTATTTTTTTTTTCATTTAATACAACAATGACTATACCACCTAACATAAATAGAATGTATAAGTTAAGGCTAAAAACAATGCTTTTCAAATGAAACAATGCCACAAAAAGCATCAATAATATGTGTTTATTTTACATATGCAATTATATACTGCATACAATACATTTACATATATATATATAATAAATACAACAGTTGTACACAATACTGATTACAGCAATTCTTTTCCAACTAAAAAAATGTCACTCATACCACACGTGACACATTTTTCTGCAGTGCATGGCTTTTTTAAACTAAAAGGTTTAGTATTGTAATTAAGCTACTTGCAAAAATTTTAAAAGTTTTAATTGTTTTAACTTTAATTTTAAGCTGTTGCATTATATAGAAGTGTACAAATGAATTTGTTACACATCAACCAGAAGTGCAAACTAAACTTTTTCTAGCACCAAAATTTCCAACAGAGCCTCAACATTAGCGTAAAAAACCCTTTTTTTCTAAATGTGCAAATTTTTCGTCCTTTTTTGTGGCTTAAACCACAAATGCACATTTGAATTTTCTTATTTTTTTTGAGGCTAACCAAACCTTTTAATGCCAAACTTTTTGGGCTTTAAGTGGCAACTCAAAAACAAAATAACTGCAACGCTTTTATTCACATTGTGGTCAAAATTTAGTATTAACACTTAAGTCCCTTTGATTGAAAGAGACTTTATATTTCAACCGTAGTGTGTTCTAAAAAAATAATAATAATTTATGTTTTAAAGTAATACTTGAGATTAAACGTACATAAATTACAAAGATTATAAAATATAATTAATATTAAAATAAAATAATAATGCGGTATTATTTGTCACAATTAACTACAATAATTTTTAAAAGACATTATTTATTGTATATGATTAATGCCACATTAACAAGATTGAAATAGTGCATTAATCTGATTTAAGATAGACATGTGCGAGCTTATAGCTCCCTCCAAGATTGAAGCCTATCGCCTATTGAAGCCTATCTTAGATTGAAGCCTATTGTAAAATATAAATTTGAAAATATAAATAATTTAATAACATATTTATCCGAAATATTTATGCCATATAAAGTGTAGAAAAATTAGATTACAAGGATCTGTTCAGTAATCAATATTTTGCACTATTTTAAATAAAAAACTTTCTTAACAGTTTTAATGGTTAAGAACTTAACTGTGGTTGAGGCTTAAATTTTCGTTCTGATTATTGCAAATTTCATATATTAATAAATTGCTCGATTTAGTTATAATGAAAAAATAACATAAAGATTACACACACTTCGATCAATATGAATACGAAGTTTTTAATCAGAATATATAACAGATATCTATTTTGCTTAAGTTTTATTTATTTTAAATCATTGAATTATTGTGTTGAAATTTAACAATTAAAAATAAAAAAATATAATTAATTAATTCAATTAATCTATAGTTTGTATATGATTTTGTTCTCATATATAACACAGCAAGTGAATTTGTTAATGAACTTTCATAACAAATTAACAAAACTCAAACTTCGACCATACAAGTCAAGTACAGCTTTGGGTCAGTTGAACGCTGACTCTGAGCTTCAAATTTGGCAGGGCATGAGCTCAATCCTTGGTACTTGCAGGCTCAAGAAAGAAATAATTCTAAGATCAGTGATGATGGGACAGAACGGCAATACTCGAAACAGTTAAATGGTCAGTCAAAAATTTGATTAATTAAAAATAATAAAAATGTTTGTTGTTGCAATTTTATTATTATTCGATAAAAACCTCTCCATTTAAATTAAAAATAAATTTAATATAATAATTTATAGTCTTCCATTTAAAAATGATTCCAAAAAATTGCATATTGCTGTTAGTTTAACACAATATATATTGTTGTTCCAAATATATATAATATCAATTTAAAGACTATTTATTATATAAAATTAATAGAAGCAGAAAACTTGTAAACGTTTTGTATTTAAAACTGTTTTTATGCTATTGAAAGCTCACAAAAATTTATACACAAATTAAGTTTACTCTTGTTATACAGTAATGGCTAGAGGGTTCCAAGTAAATCCTTAATTCATCTCCACTTAACATTTTATTTTAATTTGTATATAAAAACTTAAAAAAAATATACGAAGAAAATGAATAAATATTTGCTGTCTATTTCTCATAAGTGAATGCACTACGTTACAAAATATTTACATATCAAATTTAAAATAAAAACAAAAACACCTTTTTTAAGGATTTTCTTGAAGTTTCTGAGAACATCACACAAATGCCTTCAAGTATAAAATATTGTAGGCAAAACTTTTATTATTTGCGTTTGTTAAGGATTTTTTTGTTGTGAACTCTTATTTAATTTTAGAAACTCTTAAGTGGTTACGTTTCATATTAAAAATGACACTTTGAAGACAGAACCTTGTAGTACTAAACAACTGAATAAACAAAAAATATATCACCAACAACCCATTCAGCCCAAACAACTGGTAAAGGAAAATTGTACTCGTATTTATAAAATAATTCTCTGCCTGCCGGAAGTGCGGTTTTGGTTCTGGTACTGAACTACAACAAAACTTTCTTTGCTGTGGTGATTGTGCCACAAATTAAAGTGATTCTATAAACAAAGAAACTCGAAAGTACAAAAAAAATACAATTTAATAATTATTTATATATTTTATAAGTGCGTTTTTACATGTAATTTACAAGTGGATTAGAGACTAAAATAAAATATTCTAAAATACTTTTCGAGCGCTTTGAAATGTGGAGTTTTAATTGCGATCTTCAGTATTTTTTAAATAACCACATATGCTTATATTATGGACCTCTAATTGGTAACTGAGGTTCAGTTATAGATATAATTAAATTAAATATATTTGATAAGCTAAGAATGAAACTTAATTAATAATTTTAGTAAATTTGTTATATGATCTACGTATAAAATAATAATATTTTGCATTGGAACTATTAGAATGTTTATTGAAATTTAATTAATTTAAA
>NC_051846.1:216200304-216222997 GCF_002237135.1 Teleopsis dalmanni | reverse complement strand
AAATTGGATGTTCATTTCTGAAGTACGGGCTCAAGTAATTAAAAATGTGGTAGAAAATTGGACACCCTATATAGAGTACCACCTTTTTCTGGAAGCACTTAGAGTTTAAAGTCTGTGCAGACAAGTTCAGAATGTTTATAGTCTTCCCAGTCAACTTTAAGCAATTTACTATATAGATCAGGGCTGTTCAAAGCACCTAACGCGGGCCACATGCGGTCCGCGGCTACTGTTTGTGTTTTTAATCTACTACAATGACGCGAATTTTCTTTTGATGTACTGGTAAAACCACATCATATTATTTTTATGGTCTACCAAATAAATGAGTTTAAATTGATAAATTAATAAAACTGAAATTAACATTATACCCATATTTTTATTTTTGTCGAAAACAACTATGAACGTATGTATGTATTTTTGCGGCCATCCAAACTTTACAGTGATTGGTATTAGCCTGCGCTCACATCTGATCTGGACAGCCCTAATTTAGATAAAGCCTTAAATGTTTGAAATAGTGTTAGAAAATTGAATATCCTTATATTGAATATTCCAAACTTCCTTTAACGCTTTTGCGGCGGCCGTATAACACAAATAATTTTTTTATAAATTCCAATTTCAATTAGTTTCCCATATTCTTTTGCGTTCTATTGTTTATAGGTATATATTGAGACTATATAATATACTGAAGAAATTTGTGTTCTTTACGCTACCAATTATATTCTTCGCCGTTCCGATTCAAATCTTTCTGGCTATATTTTACTTTGTTTGTTACCTTCTGGATCGATTACTTGATGTAAATATTACTTAAATATTTTATAATTTTAATTTGAAAAAAATGAAATAATGACAAATATTATTTTCATATTAATCTGTAAATACAAAAAAATTTGAAAATATATTATTAAATTTTAATTAAATTTACCGACATTTATTGACACTAATATAATATCATATTTTTTTTATTTTCAGGTAAGTCTCGTTTTTTTTCGGAACTTATAAAATGCCAGCTATGGTAACTATATGAAAGTGTATGAATAGTTAAATTTAGACCTTTAATAATATCTACATATAACAGCATAATATTAACCTTAACAAATTGCAATTCTATTATAATCGTTATAAATTTGCCACGTAAAATATTTGCAAATTTATATAAAAACAAAAGAATAAAATATCATAAAATTCCAACATCAAAATTTGAAAAGCATACCGCGTACAGTATAAACACTGCAATGTTACCAGTTAGAGTGTCTGAAAGAGTGACGCATATTTGTAAAATATTTGATGTTACATATTTATTGGAGTAACATAATGCAGACCATTTTCCCACCTGTGACCCACCTGCGAATCACGAGCCCAGTTTCACTACCCAAACAGGTTCGAAATGGCACGTCGTTGAATGCCCGCTCACATCACTAACACTTTTGCAGTCCTCGCCGCCACAACCACCTCTACCAAAACCATCAGAGACATCAGATACGGCGGTTCGTAATGATGGCACTGTTATTGTCTGGTCGTTGCCAGACGTGCTGTAATAATGGTTATGGCAGTGAGGCATCATTGTATTGATTGCATTGGGAAGAAGCTGTACTGTATTCTTTTCAACTCGGTTGCGCTGCTGCTGTCGTTGCAAACTTAGTTTTTTGAGGGATGTTAACTTTGTTGTCTTTTGCTTATAGCAAAAGCTGAACGCTTAAGTACATGAGACGTGCCTGGCATAACTTTCAAACTTAACGCGTATTTGTGTCTTTGTTCTTTCTTTCTTTCTTTCTTTCTTTTGAATATTTGTATTTTCTTTGTGTAGGTACCCTAGTTCGATATGAAAGAACCTGTGCTCAACGTTGTTTAATATGTATTGGTTGAGTATCGAAGAATGCAGTACACACTCCTATACTTTACTATAGTTGTACCATAATACCCCACTAATAGATCTTCTCTTACCTAAAACTTTTTATACTCCTTTAAAAATTTTTTACTTTTTTTTTCTAGGTTTTTTGCCCGGTTTGTTGCTTACTAACAGGTTTAATGTGCGCTTATTGTCAATTTAAGTAATGTTGTTTTCTTTTTTTGTCATATTTTTTAAAAAGTATTTTTATTTCATAAAATACAATTCATTTTTCGTTCATTTCCTGTATTTATAACTTAAAAGATACTTTTGTGGACGGCTTGGGCTACTTTCATCTAATTTTGTTCATTTTACACATAATTCGCCTTTTGTGACTTTTCCCATTTTAAATGCGGTTCAGATGGTACTTTTCTAAGAAAGGTTTTGGTTTTTAGTTATTTTTCTACATGTGAGTAATTGTGGGAACTTTGCAGCTGGTCTGGTACATGTTCGTTGAAAAACATTTAAAGATGTTTTAATGCAGAATATTTCTATTCTTGATAAAAAGAAATCAATTCTATCATACATATTTCCGCTCCTAAGAAAACTTATAAAAATAGAAAAATATTGACGTAGGTAGTGATGACTTAAATATTTATAAAGTGTTTTTTATACCTTTAAGATAAATTTAACTTACCATTTACCGTCCTCCGCGTCTAATAAAATATTTTTCTAAGTACTTAACTTAAAATAATTTTGTATTAAATTAATTTTTTGAAGTCCATTTTGACAAAAGCAACTAAATTCTTAATATCAACTTTTGTTTGCAATAGAGAAATTTTATAGAACAACAACAAAAATTTTTATTATTTTTAACTAATTGAATTTTTGGCTGACCATGCAGCTGTTTTGAGTGTTATCAAATACCCATCACCAGTGGTCCTGAAATTATTTCATATATTTAATTATGTGTAAATAATTTTCTAAAACTGTAAGTACCAAGAGTTGAACTCGTACCCTGTCACATTTGAAGTTCAGAGTCAGTGTTCATTAGCCAACTGATTTTAATATCAGTTCAATATATAATAATTTTTTATTGTTTATTTTATATGAGAGTAAATATGGAATTTCTAAAATATATTGGAATATTTAAAATGCTAAAATGATTAACTTTTATTTATTGTTTAATTATAGGTTTTAAAATATTGTAGAATTAGCACCATATTTCACTACCAATTCCTTCCGGTTTTGGGTTTCAGTACAATAGTTCGCTGCCGTCCAATCAAAAACAAAAAAAAGTACCATGCCCAACGGCACGTAAATCGTAATTACACGAGATATTGCTTCCACCCATTATAAATGTTTGCTTTTGAACTCTACTAAATACGCCAGTTTATTTTCTTACTTAAAACGATTACGTTTTGAAAATTAAAAGCCGTAGTTCCTTATTCTTTTGGAATATACATTATATAAGTACCATTATCTAGTTTCTATATGTCTATGTTTGATTTCTGTACTTGATGTTTTCGTATTTTTCTTTATAAATGCTAGCCTGTATTTCTTAAATGATTGCAAACTGTCATAAGGTTTATGTTTAGAGCTTGCGCTATCTCCAATCTCTTCTGGTACACAAGTTTTAAAATGTTATTAAATTTTTGGACGATTGGCCGACTAGAGCGAGAGCATTTTTGACATGAAATCGCTACAAAATTGAGGGGACCATTCCAGGGTCCGATTTTCCCTCACAGTTTTGTATAAATTAATTGGCATGTTTTTGCAGCCAGTTGAAACCTTGTCTTATACTAATAAAACATAACATAAAGTATGTTTTTAGATACTTCACTCATTTTGAAATTAGTGTGACGAATTAGAATTAATTAGAACGAATTGGATTACACAATTGCGATACTAAAAATGTAGTATGATATGTCACCTTGCAATCACTGAATAACATAATCGAATTAGTGTTGCCAGATATATGGACACCAACACTAACTAGTCATAAAAAATGGAATAGAGTTTTTATATAACCTTACATATAACAACTTTTATAGCAATACACACTACAAAAGCAAAGAAGGAATTCAAATATATAGACTGTATATCACTCTTCACATTGTCAATGCCTTCAAGACTTCATACATTACCTAGTATTAATCCACTCCACTCTACCTTGGCATCCTTTCGAAATAGAATGAAAGTTTTTTCCTGTGTCCATTTGAACTAAAAGATAATCTCAACTTTAATGAAATTATATTTAATTAGAAATGGCAGTTCCCTTTATTATTTGAAACTCATGTTCTTCTTAAAAGTCCTTATATAATTTATAAGATGATCTATCCTTTAACCACTTTCAACATTTATTCGATAATATCTAAGTTCATTTATTTTTATGCTTTATTATGTTTTCATGTGAATAGCTAACTTATAAATATCCCCGCTTTTTATTTTCTTCTAAAAATATTTAAAATGTCACCCTCACTATGTTCTCATGGGAATAATTCCCAATGTATAACATAAAAGTTTAACTTAATTTCCCGTATTCCTTTAAATAAATTTTATGTTAATTGCTATTTCTTCTTTTCCAAATAAAACTACTAATATTCTAAAAACCCGTTGTATTCAAAATGACTCCTGAGTATTACCACATTACTTCCGCTTGGCTATGCAATTCTAGCAATATATGTCGGTATATATTGACAATGAACTTACGAGTAGTAAAAAATGCCCATAGAGAGCCAAAGCGAAGGAAATATGTTGCCAATAACGTACGGGGAGCTTACAAATACTAACACCAAATCAACGCAAACATATAAACACAAAACAATGCACATATCCTTTTGGGCTGAAATGCAAATAAATCTTAGTCACCAACGACTACGGGGTTTGGTCACTTGCTGTGTAACTGAATACACATAGAATGGAGAGTTCGTAGACCATAGACTATAGACTATTGAAAATTGCATGGCGAAGGGGTAATTTTTTGCACAAATGAAATGCACATGACGCTTGTGTGTATACTTGTGTATAGATTCCGTGTTCGTGAGTGTGAATATTAATTCGCATTTGAATATTTGCATGCTTTTGCGACTTTTGATTTATTTCTTTAGTCTAAAAAATAATATATAAAAAAACCCATGAAGAGCCATGTAAGCTAAGATGCTTTTGACTAACATTTCTCCCATGCTAATGCGGATATATTTTTTCGTTGAAGGGAAACTTCACAAAAATAAAATAAAAATAACAATTTTCCTTTTTTCTAAATCTTTTTTTAATTTTTTTAAATATTTTTTTCTACTTTGGGAAATGCATTTTCTTAGCAAGCGACAGGAGATTTACCAAATCGCACATTTCTATTTGAATTATTTCAATTTTCATTTTTGTTTCGTGGAAAATTTTTTAGATATTTTTGTGACTTTTCTGACTAAAATGGAAATTTGTTATCGATGTAAATTTTTTTTCTTTTAAAATGCAATATTTTTTTCAACATAAAGCTTGAACAGTTAAATCAAATATATTTAAAATTATATAAATTTTTTGAAATAAACATATGCATAAAAATATTATTTTAATTTATTTTCATTTTTAAAATAAATTATATATATGCCAGTTAAGTTTTACTTGACCTGGATTCAAATATATAAATTTTGATAGAAAAATAAAATAGGAATGCATAAAATTTAATTTGGTTTGATTTCCATATAAATATAGCCAATTTATTTTAGTATATCATTCAAAATTTAGTTTAAACCATATTAAGCATTTATTACTTATATACAAGATGTTCCTTAAGATATTTCGTTGACCAAAAAATACTCAATATTCATTAAATATTAAAAACATTGTTATTTCTCCACTTATTGGTTTATATAGTAAAGTTGAATATTAATAATTAACTAATAAAAACTTTGTTTTCAACTAAGCTTTTCCAAAGTATAATTTGCTATTTGACACTGTATGATTTTATGAATATGTTACACACAAATAAACTCTTATAGTATACGAAACAGCATCATTATTGTTGCAAGTTTCTTGCTTATTTGTGCGTACATAGTTTTTGCCTTCGTATTTTTGCTTTGCTTTTTGAAATTATAAATGCATAATAAAAGAAAAGAACAAAAATAATAATGGGTAATTAGATGTAGACGAGTCTTACCATATTTGTAGAAAACTTCTATATAAATATTTTTTTAGTGTTAAAAAAGAAAATATTAAGACGCAAAGATATATTATTCTCTACAAATAACTAAAATAAAAGCTTTCAAAAAAGTTTTTATACGAAAAAAAATGATGTAAAAGTATGTCTCTAAAACCTGGAGAAGTGATGTTTGATTTGATATTTTTGTTAAAAAAAATTTTTTTTGGCGTTTTAAAACTTTAATTTTTAAACTTTAATCCATTATTGCGAAAGACTCAGATGTCTAGAAAAAATACGTGTTGCAGCTCTTAGCTTAGCATTTTCAAGTTAACATAAAATTGTTGAAAAATCAAAAAAGTATAATTCTTATAAAATTATAATACATAAAAGTGAAATATATAATAAAAATAAAGTATTAGTGTAATATTTATTAAACTAATATTATTTTCTTTTTGTAAATTCCTGATAATTTTAAAGTAACATCATATATAATTTTGAATTTGGTTCAAAAAGAAAAGATGAAAGTTTTTTTCTTTAAAAAAAATATTAGTTCTCTCTGTACATTGAAACGGTATGTACCTAGCCTATACCTATCCCACTGTAAGTGAAGTAGGTCGCGTTTATTGGGGTCCTAAAAAAAACTCAAGAATTTCTAAATTGATTGATTTTCAAGTACTTGACAGAAATTCATCAAGTTTCCCCAGAACGCCTCGTGTTATCAATGTGTTTCGGAACTACCCAAAAACTTATAATATGTTTCAAAAAATTTTTCTACTTGGTTGAGGAGAGGTTAAACTACTATTTCAACAATCTACATTAAGTTTTTCCTTTTCTTTATTAGTATCACAAATTTCGAAAGACATAACTCATTTTATTAATATAGTATGTTTCTTATTTTATTAAAAACTTTATCTGAAAAAAAAGTGTTATTTCATTAAATATACTCCACTGTTGATTTAATACACCTATATATCGGGTATTTTTTAGCTGCAAGATAACTATCGATATCGATAACTATCGTTTGACAGCTGGGAATGTTAAACTGTGTTGGCATTTCTGTTCAGTGAGGTTTCATCATAAATCGTTTAACGTTAGAACAATGCTTTCAAATTGTGGGGCTATGTTAAATCATTGGTTTATGCCGACACACCAGCAACACTTGAAACATTGAAAGTCAATGTTCATACCACCATTAACGCCATATGGCCACATTTATTAGAAAAGATAGTCAAACATTGGACGGATCGAATGGACCATGTAATTCGTAACCACGGCGGACATATGCCGGAAATCATAATTAAAAAATAAATGCAATGAGATTATCTGCCAGATTATAATAATAAAAAATTCATTTCATAAATATTTCTGTCTTATATTATCATTTTAAGTTCTCATGCAGCTAAAAAAACACCCAATAAATATGAAATAAAAGCTTGCTACTTGGATGTTTAATAACTTCTGCTAGGATCTCCGTCGGGACACCAGTAAAAATCTGTTTCTTTCATTGATTAATACATTTTTCAAAAAGTCGCAGGTTGCTCATCTATGTAAATACGTGGCGAATCTGACATTACCGAGGCATGTAACTGTCACTAAGGAGTCGTCAGCAAGGAGAAAACTATATTTAAACGTATAGTTGCAATTGGTACCGGTGAAATTCTCCGAAGTTCAAATGGCGCAGTTATCGGCGTAACATATCCTTACGTGTATTAAGAGCATCATGGTGTTGTGGGCATTGTAATCGCGTTAAATAGACTTCTAAATAGGCTGGGAATAAATGGTCTCATTACAAAGACTTATTTTTAAAGAATTCACTTTATATAAAGTTTCACTTTGCTCTATTGGTTTGTAGTCTTGCATTCGCATTGCTTACTTCTTTCATTACAAGTCATTTTGGTAAAAGTTAATTAAATCAATTAATTTTTTTATTAATAATTATTTGACTGTTTATTTATTTATAGAAGATTATCGTTAAATATACATGTGATAAAACTTCTTTCTGTTTGTATTGGTAAACCTGTATTTTATGTACTTGATACCACCTTGCAATTAGATTTTTGCATTACATTGCATTAATAATTTAATTGCAGTTTGTTATTAATAACACTTAAAGTGTGACACATACCTTATGTAAGAGTTAATATTATTAAAAATAATTAAAAAATTCCAAGTCACACATGCTACTCTTCTCTACTTAAAATTCAGCAAGGCGGTAAAAAAGAGAAACCCTTAAAAAGAATTAAAATCACTTCAGTAATGTAGTATATGCGGTTGAATGAAAAAAAAAAAAACAAAAACCAGATACAAGTCCTTTTCTGCGACATGCATAGATATGCAATGCAAAAGAATGGAGCACTTAAAATGTCCTCATTCAAAGCAATTGAAATACTTCTCTTCTATGTATGTATGTCTATGTATGTATGTATTTGTATGTATGCACATATGTATATAGGTAGGTAGTGAATATAGTATCTATGTGCATACATACATATATAAGTGTGTTACCTATTTCCGTCGCAGCAACTTGAAAGTAGCAATTTTTCATTTTCTTATAAAAAATATAACAAGATGTAGTGGTTTCCACTATTTCGCTGTATGCTTTATTAGTAATGCCACTTGTAATGTTCTATGCGCTATAGTAACCGCCACAACCCCATGTCGGTGAGCGAGGGAAAATAATCTCTTAGCACTTACTTCCTTTTCGGAACATTAACTCCTGTCTAGTAGTATAATTTTTATCTGCAAGTCATATTACTGCATTGGGTTCTTCTGTTGGTAAAGTGCTCGAATGCAGTTATTTATTTCTTGCTCATATTTCTTTTTCAATATTAGCAAGGCACTTCCACTGCACTTTTAAAAATCTTGATTTAAATATAAATTTGTATTGGCAATAGTAATAGTATTTGCATTTTGAGTCTAATGGACTTGGTAACTGCAAAGAAGCAGTAATTTATCAATTTTATGGCCATTCAAATATGAATAATGAATGTGGTAATTACTACTATAGTTGCTATTGCTTGCATTTTATGAATAGATTTTTCTATATTATATATTAACAGTATTGGTTTTTTTTCCCATTTATAATTGAAGTTTATGTGTATAAACACATAATATGCATATAATATATTTAATTTTTGTAATTAATATGACAGTTTAAAATGTTCTCGAGTTGATAGAATTTTACAAAGGAAATTATTCCGGTTGGAATGTTGGTATTTTGTAATAAAATAGTTGGTTTTTATATAAATTTAATATAAAATGATTTATTTTAATTTATAAGTTTGATATTGTATACTGAGTACTCATATATATTGTATATCCAAATGTTGAATTTCAAAAAATAAATTAAAATGAATTAACAAAATTTTATCGATAATTTGGATATTATAAATTTTTATTTAAAATCTTTTCCATTCTTCTATTTTCTATATATTTTTATTTTAGTATTCTATTCTATTTATTTTATTCTATTTATTTTATTATATTTCTTTTATTTTAAAGCTAATAGAAAACTGATATTGTTGCTACGTGAAATAAATTAAGTAATGCATTGATTTCATTGTCGTCTATTGAGCAGATATTTGTTATTTTTATTTATTTTTTTAATTATGGTTCTTAATAATATATCCAAAAAGCTTATACTCAAGCTATTGTTCTACTTATAAGAAGTTCTGCCATACTATATTTAATATAAAACACCTCAGACTGTTTTAAAGTCAAGTAACTACAATCCACTATGCATTAGACCATAATTCAAAGTAATCGTGTTAAGAAATATAATTGTTTGTAATGTCGGCATAGTGATTACCAAATATCTTATTAATTATTATTATTATTGATATGAGATGTGGAATATAGGACTTGCTGATTACTTAACACAGTTTTAAAATCTCTAGTCCAAATGGTGAGAACACTCGTATTTTATTGTATTTATAACAGAACCCATTTTATTTTTTGTAAGTTGATAGCACTGTACTAGATATTCATAAGAGAATTGAGTGTGAACTTCTAACCAGTGTGTTAATTTTAGCTGTTTTTGTAATTATAACTTTGATTGTTTAGTGATAGCACTAAGTCATGGACACACAAAATACTCAATGAATGTGATCGCACAATTAACATACTTAACTGGTATGTCGCCATATAATCTATTTTCTATTTCTAAATCTAAAATTGCTTTTATAAATTCCAAGAATATATATAGTGTCGATTACTTCTTCAGAAAAATATTACTGAATAAGCTAAAATTACTTTAACCAGTCTACAAATCATGTAGGGAGGTTTGTTGCAAGCACTGGTTTAGTTGTATTGCACTCGGTGAGGCCCGGTTTAAAGGTGACAAAATAAATGTTGCTTGATTGTTGATGTTTTGTTATTATTATTAACGGATTAAGAGTATTACTTTTGGTCAAATTATCTCAATAAATTGTAGTAGCGAAATTAATTTATCGAGTCTTGTTTTTTTAACCGATATAAACTGGTCACCTAAATATCTATTTCATTTTTGCATCAGTAGCGGGATAGCGTCATGTGTTTTGTGTTCTTATTTTCAACTCAATATTCATATTCGAAAGTATGAATATCTTAGCCCCGGTTCGTTCTTCTCCAGTGAAATATAATGGTTCTTTTTATAATATAGTGACCATGTCATATTGTCATTCTAAATTATCTTGTTGGTTTTAGATTGTAATCCCAATTTTTTTTACTAAGTTCAATTATGAATATATATTATTTACTTAATATTTCTAAATACTTTTTAGATATAATATCAGGAATGCATAGTAATAATATAATCAAAAAATACGCAGTACGCAATATTGCCTTTTATTATTTTTCTTTAAGAATATGTGACCCATACAAGCTCTCTGTGGTTAACTTTATTGTACCTTTGGATCGTAAGAAGATCATTTGGCTATTCCTCTCTGACCTCTTTGTTTTAAATTTCCTAATTGTAGTATTAAAATACGCAGTGTAGATTTGAAAGACATATACATATATCCAGTTTTCTTTATAAAAGCAATGAATTGATTTCACAAGCGAGTATAGAATATTTTATTTAAGTCGAATTTTCTAAAAGTAATGTTAAAAATTGTTTACCTGTAAATTCCAGAGCTTTATTGACACAATACAAATTATCTAATAATTAGTTTTTATAAAGGTTTCACCTCATTTTGCAAACAAAGTTGTCACTTTGGTATTCTGTTATAATCAAATTTTCATTGTCATTGCATTAAGTGATTACGATTTACAACATTTGTTGCAACAATGCAATTTGGCATGCAACAAACAACTACAATACCACATGGATTAGCATGCAGTAAGGTTAGTGTTGCATGCAAAATTGTTAGCACAAAATCGTATGAAATTGCCATTTAAATTGTGCAATGCATTTTTAATGAATACTGAATTAGCGCGTTAACTTCATTTTAGAAAATTGCATATAAGAACGAATAACAGCTCTTATTGTTGAAATGAGATTTGAAAATTAAATTAAAAATTAAATTGCAACCATCAATTATTTAAGCTAGTAAATAAATAAATTTTAACAATAAGAAATACACTAAATATTTATTTACTATCAGAAATATCTGAACATCATCACACCAAACTTAATGCAAATCTATGGTGAATAAATTAAATTTAATAAAATACTAAAATTATATTATTTTAAGTATACTCAATGAAATAATATATTTGTGATATAACATAACTTTAGAGAAATGAAAATAATTTCAATAAAAAGTTAACCTAATTCTGTTTATGCACAAAAGTATATTGCAAAAGACCACTTGATGATTTGTTGAAGAGCAATAAATTCGGTCTTAAAGTATTAATCTACTATTACAAAAAATTCGGCAGTATGCCGTAAGGCATATAAGTCGGTATTATTGAGTATGAATTGGTTCAATTAACTCAAAGCAGTCGTTATATTCATACCCGTATAATCAATAATTTAGTATATAAATACTAAAGCATAAAATAGGTGTAGTGAAAAGAAATCCATTATTTTTGCATGAAATTGAAGGCTTATTTACCATAGTTAGAATGATCCACTTTAGTTCAAATATGCGCCTTTGAATTTCGATCATTTGTTATCAATTTGATGGTAGTTTCATTATGCCTCTCTCATAGAAGTCCTCGTCCCTATTGGCACAAAATTAAGACTGAGACAGTCAAATTTCATAAGCCTTTCTTAAAGCGAATCATAAGCTCTTGGAGCTTTTGGCGAGTTATCATCGGTATGTTTGACCGGACGTTGGCCTGATGGAATACAATTCCACCCCTATTGCCAAAAGCTGTCCTTTTCTGGATGAATGCTTCCCTCAGACGTTCTAATTGTTCAGACGGACAGTGCAGTTCCGAGTTAATATTTATGTCGTAGGGCAGCAGCTAATAGATGATTTCCTGCTAATCCCACCAAATACACAGCTGAATCTTCCCAGCCGTAAATCTTAGCTTGGCCACCGTTTCAGCCGGTTCATCGCGATTTGACCGCGACCATTTTTGCTTGACTTTAGCGTAAGTGGTCCTGATCTATTTTCCATCACCAATCACTAACCGCTTTTGTTTCTGAAATGGGTCGATTTTGTTGCGATTCGATGTTCAGCAGCGATGCGCAGTTGGAAATTCAGCCCATTAGATTTTTTTGAGTGAACTCGTGAGCCACTTGCATCGAACTTTTTTTTTGCATCCAGCCTTATTCAAATGGTTCAAAACGGGTTTTTGTGCAATATTTAACTTTTGGGCAATCGATTTATGACCATTAGGTCGGGCTTGATAAATTCTATAATTTTATCTACATTTTCGACATTTGGCTTTCCAGTTATTCATATTTTTGTAAATACACCGTTTTTTGTGCCAAGTAATAATATCAAATCAAATTTTTGTTGTTGTTTTTTCATTACTCGTTGAACCTTTTTGATTTCTTTACGTCATGAAACGCGTCACATTTGACCAAAAAAAAATCTCTAACGTTGATTTATAAATAATAAATAAATATAATATTATTATTATTAAGTTCTTATAAACTTTCCTTTAAAAAAGTCTTTGTATTTACTATTGTGATTAAAAAACGACTTTCTTTTTTAACTTTCAATCAAAAAAAAAAACAGAAACACAATAGCACGTATTCCATCAAAATAACAAACAACGATTAGTAATTTGGAAAATATATATAAAAAACCATATGAGATAATGTTAAAAATATTTAGTAATCAATAGATATTACTTAAGTTCACAAATAGTACACAAATGGTAAAGTAGAAAGTTACTAAATCAATTTCTTTTAAGTTTTTCTATTCTATTTTAGATTATCAATTTCGATGCATATTTTACTGAATTTATTATTGACTTTAAACAACAAGAATTATTTCATATTTATAAATACGAAAACATTTCAATTAAATTCTAATCTTTACGTATTAAGTTTCAAATCATGTTCTATTGCTTACAAATCATGCAAGCAGATAATGTATTTTAAAGTTCTTATTTAACTGAATTCTATACAAGTTTTCCGAAGCATTGAAGCTGCCAAGTGTGAATATCAAATATTACAAATAAACTGATATGAATTATGAAAACAACACAAAACTGAAAGCAATTTTCATGCATGTCAGTCTTAATATCACAGATACTTCACTTCAAATCTGACTCTACACATATGAGTTGAGTAGATACACTTAACAGATGGGTAATTAAATTAAATTTCAACAAACCAACAAAAATTAAATTAAATCATAATATAAAATATAAAACGAAATGCAAATATTTATTGTGTAAACCCACAAAATTAAAATCTTCCTTATATCCATAACCTGATGCCTGTTGATTAAGAAGAAACTGGGAGTATAAGTGATACTTAGGCAATAAGAAACATTGCTATTTGTGAAGTCAGAGTTATTTATTTAAAAAAAAAATTACAAAAAATAAAGAAATATATTTTTATAAAGATAAAAAAATATATATATGATAAAATACTTATAAGCTTGAATGTAGTTACATACACAAGAGATTTGCAGCACCAAACACGCAAAGTTTATGTTTTCAATATGTAACGCATACGCCCAGTTGTGCAAGCAGATTAAAGTTGTTGAGTTGAGATTGTTGTAATGTTGTATTGTTGTATTGTAGTATACATCCCATATATAATGGCTCATGTGCAACATTTTCTTCAATGTGAATTTAAGCAAAATAAGTTAAATTGCTTAAATATGAAAATGTATACAAAACACTAAACCTCTTATGAACATAATTTGTAAGGAAAGGTTTCTGTGAGGTTAGGAAAGGTTTATTAGTGAAGTAAAATTTACATAAATTTTATTATTTGGCTTGTGCACTTGGCCTCCAAGGCATAAAAGGGTATCTTTGTGAATGCAAATGAAGGAATTTTGTAATAAAAAGATTTGACTATTAAACAAAAGGTACAGCCTTTGTTTTGTAAGTTATATGTTGTAAGTAATCTACGGTCTTTTTGCATAAATCTAACTTATTTATTTTACTTTAAAAGAAGAATACTTCTTAAAAGAAATATGTAATTGGAAAACTAATTCCTTTAATATTAAAATTATTGCTTTAGTACTTGTATATAATAAAAACAGTTGAAGAAAATTTGCTACTTAGAAACATATTATTACACAAAACTTAATGCAACTAATTAAAATTGAATGAGTAATTTATTACTCAAAGTCAGGTTTTGATGTTAAAATAAATTCTGTGTATATTATATTGTATATTTTTTATACTGAAGACAATAGAATAATAATGGGTGTAAAAATAAATTCATTATTTTTGCATGAAATTGATGGTTTATTTACCATAGCTACAATGATTAGATGTAGATCACAAAATACGCCATTTTATGCGATAACTTATTGCCTTATTGAAGGTAATCTCTTATAGAAGTTCGCGCCGTTAATGGCAAAAAATTGAGATAGATGATTTTCAGAAGCCTCAGAAGCGAATTTTTCACCTTAAAAATCGTCCATGGTTCGCCATGGCCAGGAACATATGGTAGAAACAGATGGTAATCACTTGGTGCCAGATTTAGACTATAAGGTGGATGGATAACAAACTTCCAACTAAGTTTTCGAAGCTCTTGGCGAGTCATTAATGTCGATACCGATGTGTGTGGCCTGATGTTGTCCTGTTTGAACACAATTGCCCAAAGCTGGACGTTTCTGGATAATTGTTTCTTTCAGACGGTCCAATTGTTGACAGTACAGCTCTGAGTTAGCAGTTTTGTGATAGAGGAGCAGCTCGAAGAAGACGATTCTCTACCAATCCCATCAAAAACACAGCAACACCTACCTGGTCCTTAATCCTGATTTGGTCACCAGTTCAGCCGGCTCACCGCGATTCGACAACCATCCTGTCAACATTTTTGCTTGTCGTTGTACGTGATCCACTTTTCATCGTCAAACACCAACCTCTTCAGAAATGAGTAGATTTTGTTGCAATTCAACAGCTATTCACATATAAAAATTCGATACATTAACTTTGTTTTGCGTTAACTCGTGTGGCACCCATACTTCGAGTTTCTATCCTGCCTTATTCAAAACGGTTCCAATCGATTTTTTCTGCAATGTGCAATCTTCAGCTCTTGGTCAATCGAAACAGTGCTTACACGACGGTCATGACAGTCGAATCCGAATGCTTGACATCGAAATTACCGGAACGGAGTCGACGAAACCAAAATAGTGCACGATTGGCTGTTACAGATTTTACATTTCGAGCTGCCTGGCTTGCATTTTCGCCTTTATCAAAGAAAAATTGTAAAGCAAGGCATGTTTCCTCTTTGCTAGTGACCCGCGCTCAAACAGAACTGAGTTAATGAACTACCAAACTGACAAAAATATTTAGTACGAAATCTTATCAATTTAACGACATATAATATATGTCGTAATAATAATATATGTCGTAATATATGTCATATAACATATCAATCTAACATAATAGGAGTTACACAGATAACTAAATTTATCTATTGGGAAAATAATGGATTTTTCTTAACTACACCTAATATTATCTATTTTAAATTTATTTAATTTATTTATTTGCCCGAATCAACAAATTTAGAATAATAACAAAATTACTGACTTAATTATATTATTTTAAGGTCAGAGCTATAGGCCATATTATAATATTGCAAATGAAACTATGGGTGAACAATAATTAATTACAACAATAAGGTTTTAATTTTAACTAATATTAAATTTGTTGTCGCTTAATTGTTGTCATAATTGTTAAATGACGATTAAAATTATTGTATAAAAGAACAAACAACAAAAATTTTATTTTTAATTAATCAAATTTTTGGACTGACCAAACAGCTCTATCATTTATTGCCAAATACACATCATAGTGGTCTTTCGAAATATTAGCTGGTTTTGTTTTTCGGTTTATAATGTTTTAAACTTAAATGTCAAATATCAAAGGTTGAGAATTATATAATATTAACTCTAATGAAAATAATTAATATCATTTATTAATTTTTGTATTATTGTAATTTTGTGTGGAAATTAGCAACAATCATTTATTTTTTATATTATTTTTATTAATTGAATTTTTAACTAACCATATAGTTGTTTCGAATATTACCAAATACGCATCATCAATGGTCTTGGATCTATTTTTGTATTTAATTATTCGTAAATAATTTTTTGAGAGTACAAGTACTAAGGGTTGAACTCATGCAACTATAGAGCTAGTTCAATTATTCTATAGCTAGTTCAATTATTCTATAGCCAGTTCAATTATTCAATTATCCTTATAATTTCATTTTAACACAGCAAGTGAATTTGTTAATCAACTATCACAGCAAATTAACAAAGCTCCAGAAAAAAGTCCGAAACATAAAAGTCAAATTGGCCTTGAGTCAGTTAGCTAATGAACACTGACTCTGAGCTTTAAATTTGGCAGGGCACGCGTTCAATGCTTGATACTTGCAGTCTTAAAAGATTATTTACGAAAAATTAAATGTAAGAAATAATTCTAAGACCATAGATGATGGGTATTTGGCAATACTTTAAACAGCTATATATATCAGCCATAAATTTAATTGTTTAAAATAATATAAAAAACGATTTTTGTTATTGTAGTTCAGTAATTTTTTAAAAAACTTTATATTTTCTTCGAGTTTTAATATTGAATTTGTTTTTTCTAATCGATTTCTAATTCGATTAGAAATTAATGCCTACGTATAGAATTTACATATATATCATATATATTCGTATTTAGTTTTAACACTCAGGAGTTATGGATTTTTGACCACGGATAAACATACCATTTTACTGGTTCAAATCGGAATATATAGTCGTATTAATGAAATTCTTCTAATTACTATTGAGTTTTGTGTTAGATGTACTTGACTAGATAACTCTTAAGTAAAGTAATGATATCATCAACTTGCGTTGAATGTTAATCACCGAAAATTAAGCAGAATAGAATTGATTAATATATACCAGAATAGTGAAGATAGAACTTCATATTGTGAGCACTCAAGCATATTATTAGTTGATTCCAATGCGATTTGTGTAAACCATTTTAGAAATTGCCAATCTGGAAATTTGTTGGATATTTTTGTTAAATAATAAAATAGATACAATGTAGCAAGTAATCTACAAATACGTGATAAGTGATGAAAAGAAAAAAATTCGTATTTCTCTTGAATGCCAACATTATACCTTGTAAAAACACATATGTATATATTATATACATAAAGGGAATTTGTAGTTTTTTTTTTCAAAACTGTTTGGAAGAAAGCATTTTAAGATATACAAATACAGTATAATGTGAGCGTAGTGTAAACATTTTTTGCATAAACTATCTAAAAAAGTGTTTAATGTGTTAAGATTTTTAAGTTATACTAAGTAACTTAAACTAGAAGAATATTGTGTATACAGACAACAACGAAGTTTAATGGAACTTTTGATATATACACATAGTTTCTCTCTCTCTCCTTGACATAGGTATACAGGTAATTACTTCTACAAGCACGTACGTCTGTTGTATTTTAAGATATTTTTCTAATTACTGACCAACTTTTAATTCGAAAAGTAAAGATGCAAAACTTTAAGTAACGCAGTAAAGCACACATTTATATGCATAGAAATGCTTCTCTTAGTCTTTTTGTTATGTATACGCACAGTAAACCCATTAAGAAAATTGTAAAGTTAAGTATTGTTTATCTTTTGTGATAATTTTAAAAAGTGTATGAATGCTGTTGGTTTTATGTGTAATTTAGCGTAAATTACTTTTGAGCACAGAAACCTGAAAGCCTCTTTTAAATTGGCACAATACTTTAGGACTATTAAGCCTACCTGCAGACGCACATATAATAGAAGTAAAGTGCGTATACGTTTATTATTCTCTCCAAAAGACAAACGAACACGTAGGCGGCGGTTGATTATATATATTTTTGTGTATATAGGCTGGAGGCGTTCGCTGTTTATATTAAACGTAGTTAAGTGAGTATATATATATCTGTAAAGTGTAAGTAAAAATCCTGTATTAAAATAAATTTTAGTGAGATTCTTAGAAATTTATGCCACAGAGCGTCTAATTTATGCAAGGGCAGTTTAATCACTTGGGTTAACACCAAAGAAAGTAATGCTGTTCGCAAAATAAAATTTAAAAACTTAAAGTGTAACTGCCATTTGTAAAAAAAAAAATATATTAAAATTTATTACTATATAAAAATAAGTTTATATGCAAAAAGGGTTAGTAAAATAAATTTAAAGACTTTTTTAGATGTGTATAGTACTATTGTATGGAGTTAGACTCGGTCTACCCAGTGGTACTTCTTGCAGTGCATGTCTACCAGCTCTGCCAGAAATGCCACCAGAACACTTGATGTGTCTTTCTCCAAGTATGGCCAGAATTAGGTTTAAGTTTCTATGTGCCCCCTTCTTCAATTCACTCGGTGATATCTTTAGCATTCCATTTTTCTACCATCTCTCTACTTGATTCTTTGTGGATTCAAAACGGCTTTTTAAGATAATTGAGGAGGACTCGTCCTCTCTTCTTCACAACTAATTAACTAACTAATAGACTAATAAGTCAGACTGATAAACAGTCTTATACCGAAAACAAGGTTCAATAGACACTGTAATAAATACTCATACAGAGCTTTATTGGTACAGATAATAACATATAACCAATACAATTAATTAATACTTTTTAATGAATAAAAAACTGTTTTCATATTATAGAACCATTACCTAAATCCAAAACTGTGAAACCGTTTAATATTCCACTTTCCTTTGTCATAAAATACTATTAATTTTGTAGTTCAAAAGCTCACTTAAAGAAATCATGCTTGTAAATGCGATTTCAAGAAATTTGTTATTTCAGTATATTGTCTAAACCTTGCCATTGTATATCAAATATAAAATCATTTCAATGTCAACCATGGATGGTTTCATAGCACTGGATTCTTTTAAAGGGATTTTCGATTATTTGCTCAGCCATAACTTCACGGATGAGAAATATTCGTAAGGTGACAATAGAATTTTTTCCTTTAATAATGCTTTCAGCATCTATTCTCCTATAGTCAAGCGTTATGATACTGCTGCCCTTGCTTATATTCGAAAAGTAATCTGAAAATTAAGCTTAACGATGAATAAGAACAAAACCAAGTATGTATTGGCTACTTTGGAATCTATCAAAGACTTCATTTTTCTTGTTGCATTTTTACCATTATCAACAGATAGTAGCACAGGCTCAGTAAACAATTGGGACGTAGAGCTCTCTTGAGCGACAAAAAATAAACAGTAGTTATAGGTTGTTCATCCAAACCATGGACGTATTAGGTGAAAACGCATGGAAGCTATGAAACAATGATTAAATTGCACTGGAAGTTTCCAAAACCCAACTGTACGACTTTTATAACGACATTGATACAATTCAATGAATTAACATCCAAAGGTTTCACTGGCTTGATTATATAGTAATAATGGCTGACGATGTTTCAACAAATAAAGGCGTTTAAAGCGGCAGTGTATCTAATGAGTGAGAAAGCGTTGAGGTAAACCGTAACTCAGCTGAAGTGATCAAGTCAAGAATTTACTAAATATGTTTAATGTACGCAACTGGAGAAGGCGCAAACGCAGCAAAGGCGCCTGGAGATGAGGGTTGCGTGCAGCCGAAACCTGATAATGGGTGGTAGGCACTACCGTAAGTAAGTAAGCTATATTCCAATCCTTTTTTCGCTTACTTGCATTTAACGCTAACAGCATTTAATAAATAATGGACCTTTAGTGAATTGGACATCTAATCTGTGGAATAGATAGACAATAAGCTAATAAATTTTTGTAAAAGTTTCGCAATCAAATAAACGGATAAACAGTAAATTAGTTTTGATAATACTTCTTATAGTTTTGTTGATGTATAATAAAAATTAACATTTCATTTAGTTTAAAATTTTCAAATAATTATATGAATCTTCTTATTTGAATTATAATTATTAAAAACATTGCTCGAGCATATTTCTTAACTACAGTCAAACTTCCACAATTTGAAGTACTATTTTGCAAAGAAAACCTGCTACTTATGGAGACTTCGATTTAAAGAATTTTTTTATAATTATATGTTATTTGCTCTCTAAGTCCTTTTGCACTTTATTTAGTTCGAGTTATAGAAGTTCAAGTTTAACTGTACACACTTTAAATTTAATTTTATTATTGTTATTATTTTATTTTTAATTTAATTTTTTTTAATTTTGCTGGATTAAAAAAAAACAATTGAGGTTGATAGCTGTACTTATAAAAATAATAACCATTTATTTAACTCTTTGTTGTGGCTACTTAAGCAAAATATTTGCCACAAGCTAGTGACAATATATAAAAGATAAAACAATGTGGGTATCATTTGCTCTTTAATAGTCAAACTTTTATTAATTATTTTAATTTGCAGTTTATAAAGAAAGTAAGTAGCTTAAAAAGTATTCCTTTTTTAAATATACACATCAACAAAATGAAGTATATCTGGCTTGTAGTGATGAACCCACAACTGGGTTCAATGGACTCAGTAACGAATACTCATAAATGCAGAGTGAACACCAAGCAGACAGCTTTGTTGGTACTGAGTTTAAAATATTTATAAACTCTTCAATTTTTAATAACTAAAAAGGCAACAAAAAATGCACAAACTAATATATCTTTAGACATTTTCCATTTGATAACCACAAAAAATAAAAACAAAATTCATAAAGAATAACCACTAAAACTGAGAGAGAAAATATGAGAAAAGTATAATTTGTGGTTAAAACTGAAACAAAAATGGTTTTAATCATTAAAAATGTAAAAGTTTTTAAAAATTTTTTACACAGCTAATATCAAACCGCTAAGCAAAATGGAATAAAAAAGAAAAAAAAATTGTTAAAATGTTAAAATATTTTTTACGTTGCATTTTATATTTTTGCATTTTATATTGAAAAGCAATTCTTCCTAGCCACAATATCCAGCGAACCAGTCCCTCCCTCAGGTCTGAGTTAGTCAATTCCCAGTTAGCTATTTTTTAAATTACTATTTTGTTTTCTATAATTTGAAAACTTTTATTGGCGCCTGTTAAGCTATAAACTAACGTTTTATATTTGCTTCAAAGTATTTCCTTCAATTGTAATTATTTCACAATTATTCGCATTTTTCACTCCGTTTTATTATTTACGATCCATAAAGGTGGCGTTCACTCTATGTACACTCTATACTCTATGTGTGGCTGTGTGTAAAAACAATTAAATAATTTTCTCTGAATAATTTATGAAAGCATAAAACTGCTAATACTTTCGGCTTAGTATGCTGTTTCTATTAGCAGCAATTGTGTTAAAATACGCTTCAGGTTAATATCTTAAATTTATTACAACAATGAGTTTAATAATACTAATTTAATGCTGAAACAATAAAAGCTTAAAATCCCTCCCTCATCATACCTAACAGAGCTAACACAGCTAACACAGCTAACAGAGCTAACGGAGCTAACACATCTAAGAGGGCCTTCGCCGCCGATAGCTAAAATGTTAAAAGCAGACAAAAATAAAACTCAAAAGGAAGTTGTAACAAGGAACTAAATGAATTGCGGAAATGAAAGGTACAACAGAAATCCAAACATACTTACACTTATGAACACTCAAACCAACGAATTTTCCAGGACTTTGGCAGAGAGTGTATGTGAAAATGCTTTTTAGCTAGCTTAGATGCCAGGCACTGATAGAAATTGCATTAGATAAAATGGCGATTTGTTGAATTCAGCCAAGCGTAATCAACGTTGAAGCAATTTTTTTCTTATAATTAATTGCGGACTAGCAGCAAACTTCGAAATCAACTATCTGGTTGGTTATTAGCCTTAAACTCTTCAGGATTGTAATTATCTTTAGCTTAGAAATGAAATTGCACTTTAAATTTAACATGTATTTCTATAAAACTTTCAGTTTAATCTTTTTTGTTTTAGCTGAGTCCATTTTTTTCCAGTATCATTAAAAATTAAATATTTTTTCATTAATTTCATACTACTATACTCTTTACTGCACACATTTTGACGACTCGCAAATATGTAATATAGCAAGGTAAGCACTGCGTTGAAACCCACAAGGAAGTCTCTACTGCACACACTTTGACGACCCACAAATATGTAAAATGACAAGGTAAACACTGTAATGGAATCCAGAATATAGCTCGCGCGACCCAGCGTACCATCAAAAACATGACAGAAAACAATTGAAAAAGAATTAACAGATACCA
>NC_051846.1:216159734-216200204 GCF_002237135.1 Teleopsis dalmanni | reverse complement strand
GAAATATTTATTTTTGAAGTAGAATTTATATATTAATTTGAATCAAAAATAAAAAAAAAAATTTGTGTGACATATGCCTTTTTTTTTTACTGAAAAATCGTGTGTATGTGTTTGGTGTGATATGAAGGATAAATTAATTTTTAAAAGTACTTCTAATTACAATATCGTCCTGAAATTTTTGGGTTTTATGTAGAATTTTATTGCTAATCGAAATCAAAAATATTATATAAGAATATATGTAGTGTATTCTTTGAAAATACATTCAATGAAAATGTAGTACGCATGTGCTTGATGTGTTTTGAGGGAGAAAAAAAAATATTAAAAAATTTCAAAAAATAACCGCATCCTAAAAATTTTTATTTGGTAGTAAAATTCAAAACTGAATCTAAATAAAGTATAAAAAATGGAATCCCAGGGGATATATTTTAAGAAAATTTTTTTTGAAATTTAATAGTTAATATTAGTACTCAAATATAAATAGTTTTAATTGTTTAAACAATTTTATAAAAGCTCAATCAATTATCTTTGCAACGCTGTAAATTTCAAGTTTCTACCTTTTATAGAACTTGAGATACAGCTATTTGAAAATGTGTCTACTATGCCAGTTCTCAAAACCGCATGGGTCCATATCTCCTAGAAAAAAAATCAAAAAATTTTTTCCCGAGATACGGGTCTTCTTATTTTATGAAAGGAGCTCATAAAAATTTCAGCCAAATCGAAGATCATGAGGTCAAAAAGGTATCCGAGTTGTAAAAGAATGACCCATATACAAGTTTTAATAAGAAAAATGTCAAATATAAACAGTAAGAACTTTGAAAAATATTTAAAATACTTAAAATATTAAATAATAAAATACTTAGTAGTATTTAGTAGTTTTTAAGCAAGAGAAAACAAAGATAATGTTAAAACAAAAACCATTAATATTTAAGTATATTAAATAAAAGACTCATGCAAGTTACGTTACAAATTTAATATTTATTTTATTATTTACTCTACAAAATTTTGTAAATCACATAATAATTATAACTATATCAAAGGAAAATAATTAGTTTATTAGAATTAAATTAAAGAATTTTAAATAAGAATTTTAAATTAAATGTGCCGAAGATTAAAGAATAATTGATGTAATATAGACCAAATAAATAAACTAAACATATTATATATTATCTGTTAATAAGCACACGATGTTGCTTATTCGACTTTCAAAAAAACTGACCCACGTTTTTCTTTATATCCCCGCTCTTCACCGCTATTTTCGATAACGTTCTTTTCGGGTCAACGTTTGGAAGTTTGGTTAGATAACATTCATCATAAAAGTACTCGCTCAGATACTCTTACAACATATGTAAGAGTATAGCAACACAACAAAAAAAAATATCCGTAAATTACATTAACATTTACCGTAACACACCCAGTAGAAAACGGATCGATCCGTCATCGAAGACGTCTTCAAGACATGGATACATACATGAAGACCGATCGATCCAAATGTATGACGGTCTTCGAAGACACTTTCATACAAATTAGCCAAATGTCTTCAATGAATTTTTGCGTACATGTCTCGAAGACCGTCTCGAAGACCATGTCTTGCATAACGGACGCATTCGACAGAAAGTTGTGCGCTCTTAGTGCAGTGCTCATATAATTTTTTCACCCTTTTTTTATTTCTACTCTTTTATTGCGCTCTTTAAATTTTAAATGAATTTCAATTTTCTCTTTAAATAAGTAGAAAGAAATTGTTGTATTTTGTACTTTTATTTATTTTATATAATAATTTTTTACATTACATTCAAAATTAAAAGTTTTAGAAGTAAATTATAAATTTTATTATAAATTATTATAAATTTTATTAAGATATTAATAATAAATTAAATTAAACATAATGAAAATTAATTTAAATAATTAACTTAATATAACTTAGCATATCTAAAATTAACTAAAACTAATATAAAATAATTTATAGCATTTCGCTATTATCAATTGTTTTCAAAAGCGTTGAAGAGGATTTTGGTACAATTAAACCTTCTGATCTTAAGAGTTCTAAAATAGAGCAGGGTAGATACCATCGCCTCCAGGCGCCTTAAATGGTTGAAATGAGTTGATCGCCCATTTCACCTTGTCCCTGTCAAAAATAACACCAGATAGTGCGTATTCCTGACCTGTAGGAGCAGTAACTTCCCTATATGAATGTGATGTGGGTGGTCCGGATACGGAACCAGGTAAGTGTGTTTGCAAGAGAAACTCGAGGGTATCTTCACGACCAGTAGTGAATGATCCGTCGGGTTTTTTTAAAAGTCCTACTTCATTTGTTTTGACCTTATTTAAAGCCTTGTGTAGTCTAGCAGCCTCAGGCAACCTATCAATACTATCACAATGGCTACGCCAGCTGGCCCGTTTGGACTGTCTGATTGAATTGTTGTAGTCGGTGAGTGCAGTTCTATACTGTTCCCAACTACCAGAGCGTTTTGCTCTATTGAATAAGCTTCTTACAAGTTTACGCTTATTAGCTAGTTGCGTGTTCCACCAAGGAACCTTACCTCTAATCGAAGCATTACCTGCAACCGTGCTGTTGTGAAAGGAGGTCAGTAAAACCTCACCTAAATGGTTTGCAGCCAACTCTATCTCTTCACAAGTTCTTAGTGGCCTAGCTAGAGAAAAATTTTCGGAACCCACCAAGTCCCTGTACCTAAGCCAGTTGGTTTTCCTCGGCCGGTACACTTTATCTTGCTGCTCGGATATACTGGGAATTTCAAACCTAATATGTTGATGGTCTGAGAGGGACACTTCGTCCGACACTCGCCAATTCCATATAGATTCCTCAATACCCCTAGTGCAAAGAGTGAGATCTAATACCTCTTCTCTAATTGCATTAATAAAAGTGGGTTTACTACCTTTGTTAGCTATACTTAATCTTACCGACATAATATAATCTAATAGGTACTCACCCCTTTTGTTATCATTGCTGCTCCCCCACACTGTGTGGTGGGCATTAGCGTCACAGCCCAAGATTAGCTGTCGCCCAGTGGACTTGCAGAAGTTGATCAGCTGCTGGACTTCCGATGGTGGAATGGTTACTTCATCACCTGGGAAGTAGGCAGAGGCCATGACTATATCTGTGGCCCCTCTTAGTGTTGGGACTTCGACTAGAACCGCTGCTAGGTCTCTAGAAATAAAGTTTGTTAACGGAAGATATTTTACATCTCCACCGATTAGGATAGCTGCACGTGGCACTGCTATCGAACGGTCATAAACCAGCTTACCTGATTTTGTGTTGAGACCCCGTATTTGGCCATCAAACACCCACGGCTCTTGGATAAGTCCTAGAGCGATGTTATTGATTTGGGCAATTCTGCACAAGGTGGCCGATGCTCCCTTAGCATGGTGCAGATTTCCCTGGAGCACTTCAAGAGCGCTCATTATGTCTCGTTAAGAGACTTACGGACGAGACTTTCACGCTTGTCTCGTCGAGAACCTTTATTCCTATCACCCTTTGATTGCTTCGGTAAAATTTTACCGATTAAGGGTGTTTTATTGGTAGCGGTCCGTGGTTTACCTGCTACAGTTGCCGTGCCCGTGGAGGGCATTGTGGACTTTGTTACCGAGGTGGGAATCTGAACAGCACGCCCACTGGCAGAGCACACAGCCTTGCTTGTGGAGGGACGTGTGTCTAGTTCCTCTTCCTCAGGAACAGTCACTGTTGGGCAATCATCCGTAATGGATGCTGCCGGAGCCGAGGATGATTGGATTATATTATCATCCTGAACCACCTTTGGAGTATTATCTATGAGGTGAGAATGAGCGGGGGTGGTTCCCTTTAGCATCAATCTCAAGTGTCCGAACCGGTATGCAATCCTACCTTTAAGTTCGGATAACTTCCTCATAGATTCGTCATCAATGACGAAGACTAGGTGAAGCATCTGATCCTGCGTCAGCCTGCGTATCACCTTCCACCGCGTGGTGGAGAATTTGTTCTGGGTACCAATGGTAGCCAGAACTTTTTCGTTTGACAGTGTCAAACTCTGAGGAAAATAGCCACGAACTACATGAGTTCGTGGGAAATCTTTTTCCTCTACCACGTTTAAAGCGAGTCCGCTTTTGGCCCCTATGTGGCCTGAAAATTTCTTGACCCACTCCTCAGTTTTTGCATCACTGCAGACGATAAGCAGCCACCCCGTTCTAGGTAAACACCCTTCGAACTCCGGCTGTATTTCGTCGTTGTGTTGCTCAATAGCAACATCAATAATGGCTTCTTGGAGAAGCGTGATTTGCTCTGTAGAGAGCGAAGTGCCAGCCGGATCGGCCGACGTGAAGCCTAAGCGTACGCCTTTAACAGCTAGGCTGTACGATGGCTTGGTGAGCCCCACGTGAGCCACCTTATGTTTTTTGGCGGGAAGCAAACCGGGGGATTGCTCCTCTGATCTGACCCGCTTATTTGCAGGTGTATGTTGCATAGCAATTTTAAGAGCCTCTGCCCTGCTATGGCCTGAAGACATTGCCGCCTTAAACCTTCTTCTCTCACTTCTTTTAAGGTGAGTAAATTTTGGAGATTCCAAAGTGAGGTTGCCAACTTTGGATCCAACGACAGTTAGACCGGATTTTTGTGATACCACACTGCCGGTGTCGGAATCATCAGATTCAACGGTTTCGGAATTTGAGGACAAGACCTCAATAATTTCCTGCCGCCTTACCTGAGATCGCGACGAAGTAACTGCTGGTGCGTACACCGGACGGTGGCCCGTCCGGATCCATTTTGACGCACACAGTAGCGCTGTCGAAATGGGTGGAGGCTTCCAGCCCAATGGCCGGCACACACTCAGCTACAGATAATTCCGGAGAGGAATTATTTGAAGATGATGCCGTTAGAGTGACATCAAGCTCATTTGAATTGTTTAATTTGTCCATACGAAAATTGTTTAAATTCGGGATGGGAAGGTCACACACGACATAGCCCGTTTATCGTGAGAAGTCTAAATTAAAACTGGAGGTCGACAGGTATCCAGAGTTCGCATATTAAAGACCAACTATCCATGGCCATTCATCCCTCGGCATATGCTGTTCCACCTTGGATTTGAGCTTTGATTTAAGACGCTTTTACATGCGTCCGCCCGATTACAATTAGCCAGCACTCATAGCAGAGACATGACCATACTATGAGCCTGTTTCTAGCCGCCCCCGCGTAGAGGATGTAATCACACTACCGACAGTATACAGCAGTTACGGCACATACACAAAGTACGTGTTTATCCCCCTGTGTATCTGACGGCTGACGACCAATTTCTAAATAATATTCCAAAAAAAAAAAAACAAGAAAACAAACCAATTTATATTACAGTGACTCTATATTTAAGATATATTGAAATAAACAAAAAGAATAAGAAAAAAAGAAAATGTGGCATAAAAAAAAATATATAAAATTAGATATTAAAAAAAACAATAAAAGTTAATGTAAGATATGTATGTATATATGCAAATATAATAAAAACAAAATGTCAAAAGAAATCAAAACAAAAAAACCAGAAAGAGAGGAGTATAACAAATTCGTCTTCCCATCAATGACGTCATCAGCAAGAAAACCTGTAAATAAAACTTAATTCCCCTTATATTTATACTCTTAATATAGGCATATATGTTCTGCCTATATACAAACATTTATATTAAATTTATATATATATATATTAAATATTAAATTATAGGTAAATATTATCTTAACTAGATTAATAAAAAATAAAAAAATAAAAACAATTATAATATAAAAGCACACAAACTTAATTTTTTGGTTACTCCTTCTGTTTCAAAAATTAATTTAATAAAATATTCAAAATTCAAAAATAATAAAAATTATAAACATTATATAATAATAAATAAAAAAAAAATACTTCAAAAAACTTTATAAATGATATATATGATATATATGATAAATATGTATTATTTATATAAGATAATGAATATTTTTATTTGTTTGCCACTTAGCTGTTGTTGATGTTGTTGTTTTAGTGCTGCTTTTTGTGGAGCTTTTAAAAATTCTGGATAATCAATAAAACCAACAAGTGCTATATCATCCATTGGTAAAATGAGATCACTTAGAACAACTAATTCCTCACCAAAAGAAATCTTTTCTTCAATATGTGGTTTTTTGCCCTTCAATAGGTTGTTCTTTGCTGTCGTGTTCATGCCAGTAAATAAGTGATTTTGTAAATTCACAGCCAACTAATTTATAAAAATTTACTGTTACCAGTTACTGGTCCACAGAACGAAGAGAACCAAGACAACTATATAGTTATTGTCTTAACTCAATCGTTATGTGGCAAGATCAGTGTTGTGATGTAAAGTTAACAGTAGTTTCTTTTCTCAAAGTAAGAATTAAGTCCGTATTTTTGAATAATTAATATAGTAAAGTTGAAAGTTTTATTTAATAATAATTAATAAATGCATAGCAGTCTTTATGGGGACATTTTCTAATAACACCTAAAAGTAGGCAAAGTTATTTACAGTTGCAATAATATTAACAAGAAGTCAGAAAGTCAGTAAGACAAATTGTCGAAGTGAAATGCTGATTTTTGTTCATAACATATTTATTATCTGGGTCAATTCTAAATGACTGAAAAAAAGAAATGGTAACAAGGTGAAATAGACTGTGAAATATGTAGAATGAATAATTTTGCGAATTGCGCAAAAATTATTATTACAAAATAAATTTTAATTTTTAATTAATTTTTAAATATTTCTGGGTATGGGGCATGTCTAATATAAAGGTCATATTAGAGAAAGTTCTAAGCGTAGGTGAGAGCAGCTCTATATATATAGAGTCTGTTATCTTAAATGGGAGGCATTTAAGGATTTGGAAAAAGTATTGGACAAGTGAAAAGATGCAGTGAAGCATTTGCCAAGTAAAAGATGAATTAAGACAAAGTCCAGTAATGAATAAAGATAAAGTAGCGAACAGGGACAAAGTGGAGGAAAAGACTCAGCTGAAGTGAATCCTCAAAGATATGTCAAGCAAATAATATTTAAAAGTGGACATAAGACAAACATAATAAAACAAATAAAATGATCAATATTAAGGATAATATTAAAATTTGTATGTAGAATGAACAATCTAGTAAATAAAATATAAATTGTAATTTATATGAGAAAATAGTGATATTGTAATAATAAATTATGGTGTATAAACGAAACCATAAGTTAAAACTAAAAATTTATAAGTTGTAAACAAATAATAAATTATATGAACTAATAGTGTAAAGAAAATGAATGTGGAGTTTTACTACTATTATGGGAACAGCGTTTTGGGGATTTGGATATTGGACATAGCATCAATAGTTGTAACATGACATTAAAGAATGTAAAAATATTGTATTAAACAACTATTTGGCTATACAATATTATTGAAGATAACCCCCATAAAAAGGGTAACACAACATTGGCGCAGTCGGTACCTTCTTTTCAACAACCTACGTGGGAAACATATTACATCGCATAATAAAGTTTAATTTTTACATCAATCTACGAGGGATCTTCTGCAAGATGACATCAAACGGAAAACAATTCTATAAAATCTATGTAAGTGATACAATAATTATTATGTTTAAGTAAACAACTTGCAAGAAAATTTAAATTATTTTTTCAGTAAGCTAGCATGAAAATTTAAGTTGTAAGCTAGCATAAAAATTCATATTATTTTATTCAGTAACCTAGTTTGAAAACTTATAAATATGTTAATCATTTTTGAAAATTTACATAATTAATAATTTCAGTAAGTTTATGCATTTTTCTATTGTTTATATTGGACTACTATTGATTATTTTTGGTGGTATTATGAAGTACTCATATTGTTTCATATGCGAGGAGAGAGTTAGAAAGGAAAAGATTGAATCACATTGGAGGATTCATAATAAACTATTAAATAAAGTGAATGATTTAATTGATAGAATTACGGTAGAATCTATTTTAAAAAACAAAGGCGGAGAGTGTCTTTATAATCTAGAGATTAACAAAGTAAAACATTTAGAAAAAGAAGCCATTAGGAAGTGGCAACAAAAAATACTAGGGGACTATAATAAAGAAATTTAATTTAATTTATTTTATTAGTCAAGTAAATTCCTGAAATACAAATTCGTACAAAATTTATTGTATGATAAGTTATAAAATAATGCATTAAAATAAAGTGTGAAAACTATTTTCGCAAACAAAATTTTGGTTTGTTTCTGTTGCGTTAAGCAAAGAATTTTGGTTTGCTGATAATTTTTGTTTTTCTGTATGTTTTTCTTTTTCTGTTGGCTAATACTATTAAGCCTAATGTCAATCAATTATAATAATAAAATTTATAGATTTTTGTCTGTTGTGAAATATTAGAATAAATTTGCAAATAGTTTTTTATAATATTTTTTGGTATTTATGGTTCAAAATTTTGTTAAAGATTATAAATAAGATTTTGAATTTTAATTCTATTGATTTGATAAAGTTTAGTTCAAAATACAAAGAAAAAATTCTTATAATAAATTCATAGATGGAGGAGAGAATAAAATCTTTAGAACAAGAATTATTTAAACTAAAGAAATATTTAGAAAGTACGTTAAATAAAGCGTGGGACAAACTAATAGAATTAAATTCAGATAAAGAATTTCTTGAACTAGCTAAAGATTACATAAGACATAACAGATTGCCAAAAATAGACGAGTTAGAATATATAAAAGAACAGATAGAAAAAGTTGAAGGAATAAAAACAGCAAAACTACAGAGTACATTAGAAGAATTGACAGATGCTAAGTGTGGTTTGGAAAATAAATGCAAACAACTGGTTCTGCAGACAAAAGAATTAACTGTTTTACTTCAAGACGCGGAAAATCAGACCTTAAGTTTGGAAAAAACACTACGAAGGGAAGGAAAGTCAGACAAAGACATTAGCATATACCTGGAGGAAGACAGTGAATTAGAAAACCAAATTAGAGAAAAGGAAGAAACAATAAAGAAACTCGTGCTACAAGTAAGACAGTTAAAAGAAGAGCTAGAACGATATTATAATACGGATCAGAAAATTTAAGAGAAAAAGATAGGTAATATCGACGAAAATAAACAGATGACCAAAACAAATAAAAGTGATAAAATAACGGAAAAGGGTTCCACAAATAAAAAAGAATTAGAAACTGAACGAAAAATGACGTCCATAATTGTAATTATGGAAACAGTATCTAAAGTGGTTCCATACTTCGCGGGAACAGAAGGCCCGGAGCTAAGGGGTGAGGTACATAAATTTGAAGCTGGTTGCGAACTAGTGCAACAAGCTTTACCTCAAGCTGGAGCACAATATATTGTAAGTTGTGTAAAACAACGGTTAGTAGGCATAGCATACGATAATATTGCTAATAGACACTACATTACAATAAACGATTTGTGCGAAGCTGTCAAACGAACTTACTTAAGGAGGAGAACCCTAGAGCACATCAGAGAAGATTTAACACATAACAAACAAAGACTGAATGAATCTGCTACCGCCTATAACATTTCTTACCTGTACAGAGTATTTTTCCAACTGTAGCAAAATAACACTTCACCGAAAAAGGTAGGTGTGATTATGTGCTGCAGTTTTCTAGGTAGTTCGACTAGTATGAAACTAATTAACTTTTTAATTCATCTATATAAGAAAAAAGTTTATTAAACGGTTTAATTATGTTAAAATTCATAATTTAAAAACAGAAATGATGCGGAACTAATTTAAAATGTTATGTTTTATGTATACATTTATTTTAGAAATAAAAAGTAAAAATTTTTGTATCGTTTTCCTTCGAAAATTGATTTCATGGTACTTTGGTGCGTATGAGTAACGTGAAGGACGCCTGATTAATTAATTTTTTTTAATTACTTCTAAAATGAATATCACAGTTGAAATATTTATTTTTGAAGTAGAATTTATATATTAATTTGAATCAAAACTAAAAAAAAAAAATTTTTGTGACATATGCCTTTTTTTTTTTTTACTGAAAAATTTGGTGTGATATGAAAGATAAATAAATTTTTAAAAGTACTTCTAATCACAATATCGTCCTGAAATTTTTGGGTTTTATGTAGAATTTTATTATTAATCGAAATCAAAAATATTATATAAGAATATATGTAGTGTATTCTTTGAAAATACATTCAATGAAAATGTAGTACGCATGTGCTTGATGTGTTTTGAGGGAGAAAAAAAAATATTAAAAAATTTCAAAAAATAACCGCATCCTAAAAATTTTTATTTGGTAGTAAAATTCAAAACTGAATCTAAATAAAGTATAAAAAATGGAATCCCAGGGGATATATTTTAAGAAAATTTTTTTTGAAATTTAATAGTTAATATTAGTACTCAAATATAAATAGTTTTAATTGTTTAAACAATTTTATAAAAGCTCAATCAATTATCTTTGCAACGCTGTAAATTTCAAGTTTCTACCTTTTATAGAACTTGAGATACAGCTATTTGAAAATGTGTCTACTATGCCAGTTCTCAAAACCGCATGGGTCCATATCTCCTAGAAAAAAAATCAAAAAATTTTTTCCCGAGATACGGGTCTTCTTATTTTATGAAAGGAGCTCATAAAAATTTCAGCCAAATCGAAGATCATGAGGTCAAAAAGGTATCCGAGTTGTAAAAGAATGACCCATATACAAGTTTTAATAAGAAAAATGTCAAATATAAACAGTAAGAACTTTGAAAAATATTTAAAATACTTAAAATATTAAATAATAAAATACTTAGTAGTATTTAGTAGTTTTTAAGCAAGAGAAAACAAAGATAATGTTAAAACAAAAACCATTAATATTTAAGTATATTAAATAAAAGACTCATGCAAGTTACGTTACAAATTTAATATTTATTTTATTATTTACTCTACAAAATTTTGTAAATCACATAATAATTATAACTATATCAAAGGAAAATAATTAGTTTATTAGAATTAAATTAAAGAATTTTAAATAAGAATTTTAAATTAAATGTGCCGAAGATTAAAGAATAATTGATGTAATATAGACCAAATAAATAAACTAAACATATTATATATTATCTGTTAATAAGCACACGATGTTGCTTATTCGACTTTCAAAAAAACTGACCCACGTTTTTCTTTATATCCCCGCTCTTCACCGCTATTTTCGATAACGTTCTTTTCGGGTCAACGTTTGGAAGTTTGGTTAGATAACATTCATCATAAAAGTACTCGCTCAGATACTCTTACAACATATGTAAGAGTATAGCAACACAACAAAAAAAAATATCCGTAAATTACATTAACATTTACCGTAACACACCCAGTAGAAAACGGATCGATCCGTCATCGAAGACGTCTTCAAGACATGGATACATACATGAAGACCGATCGATCCAAATGTATGACGGTCTTCGAAGACACTTTCATACAAATTAGCCAAATGTCTTCAATGAATTTTTGCGTACATGTCTCGAAGACCGTCTCGAAGACCATGTCTTGCATAACGGACGCATTCGACAGAAAGTTGTGCGCTCTTAGTGCAGTGCTCATATAATTTTTTCACCCTTTTTTTTATTTCTACTCTTTTATTGCGCTCTTTAAATTTTAAATAAATTTCAATTTTCTCTTTAAATAAGTAGAAAGAAATTGTTGTATTTTGTACTTTTATTTATTTTATATAATAATTTTTTACATTACATTCAAAATTAAAAGTAAATTATAAATTTTATTAAGACATTAAAAATAAATTAAATTAAACAATAAAACTTAAAAACTAAGAAAACATAATGAAAATTAATTTAAATATTTAACTTAATATAACTTAGCATATCTAAAATTAACTAAAATTAATATAAAATAATTTATAGCATTTCGCTATCATCAATTGTTGAAGTTTTATATGTTTTCAAAAGCGTTGAAAAGAATTTTGGTACAATTAAACCTTCTGATCTTAAGAGTTCTAAAATATCATTACCACAACGCCTGTTAATCCTGTGTTTTTTAAATATAACAGCTAATTTTTCACAAGTGTTTTTAGTTTTTTTATTTTCAACATCCTTTGTTTCGTTTCTTAAACAACTTTCACTGGAATTATTGTCTTCAATATTAATATCAATATATTTTCCAGGAACTAAGTCAATATTTAATTTGTTTTGATTTAATTTCTTTTTTTTAATATTTCATAGTTTAATGATTTTGTTTCTTTATTCATTTTGATTTTTTTAATATTTATTTCACAAATGTTTATTTACTACACTTCAAAATTATTGCGTCACTTCATTTATAAAACATAGCGTCATCTGAGGCAAAATTCAAATACGTTGCTATGAACACTAAAATGAGAGAGAAAGCAAAGAAAGAGTATTTACATTCATGTTTTGAGCAATTGTTTTGCAAATTTGCTTGAACATGCGGACGCGGTATCAAAGACCGTATTGAAGACAATGTCTTCGAAGACCACTTTTTCTACTGGGATCTATTCTTCATTGTTATTGCACACTTACTGCAAAGACAATGTAGAATATAGATATGAAATGCCCTTATTAGATATTGTTCTATAATAAAAGCTTTAATATAAAGCTGATGGCCGTCTGATATTCAGCAACAATTTTGCTCAGGGCAATATTGCTTGAAATAATGTTGCTAAACATATTCATATTATATTTACTGATGGAAGTTGTTGGAAATTTGGACACAAATTCAAGAAAAGAAATGTTTACTTAATTTGGCTGCAAGAGACTAAGTGACTGAATGACATTTTTATATGTATTAGTTTATGTAAATAAATCACATAAAAGGCTTTATTATTGTACATTGTTGTTTTTCTATTCAGTAAAAATATAATATCTGCACCTGTCTCTGAAATAAAAATGCATAATAATAATATTTATCATTCTTATTATTATGATTTATATTAATATGTACAAAATAATTTTTCTAATATGTTAAATAATTTTATATATATGAATTATATTTCTTACACTAACATCTATCTTAACAGTATATTCTTACAACAAAAAATTAATTTACAAAAGTTGAAAATAAAGTTGAATAATAAATAAAAGGGATATATATGAATCTTATTTAATAAACACAACAGGTATTCACAACACTGGTATCCGTTATTGGTGCAATATTCGCAGTCTTTCCTTCTGAACGCTTTTATTTGTTTCTTGGCAAAACTTTTCAATTTTGCATTTGCAAGCGGATCGAATTAATACCACAAGAAAATGTTTTAACAAAAGTAATCTGTGTTCATAACATGAATGTTCTGAATTGTACCAATATGGATCATCAAGAATACAAAAATTTATTATCAGCTCTAAAATTCCGTCTCTATAACAGTTGGTATCAAATTGTTTGTCAAAAGTTTTTAGGTGCTGCTTACACAATTCGTAGAAAAAATTTGAAGGAGCAAAAAGCGAGCAAGAATTACCATCACTTCCATAATTTCTGAAGTATAGAAGCCAATCAGAAGGCGCATTAATTACATTATCCGATTTGATGCAATCTATTCTGCAATTTCCGCAATTTTTCAGCGTAGTTTTTCTAAAAAACTTATGCAAAATATATCCTGCAAAATATTTAATTGCATTATCAAAAAGCACAGGCAACAAACCGTCTTCGAATTGATTTTTATAATTGAATTTATTTCTTCCGAACCATTTTCGTTATCCGCTTCATCCTCAATCTCTTCTTCATTGAAAGTTCCAGCATTCACTTCCATTGAATTTTTATGACCCACAGAAATTGTAGTCCAATCAATGCCAAGCATTTCGTTATCATCTTCTTCACAATTAGAGTATTTGGAACCATATATTAAATTAATAGCAATTATTCTTCCAACAATAAAGCAAAATTCATTAACTGTCATTAAATTTTATTAAATTAGTCATTAAATATTTCGTCGGAGAGATTTAAAGCTGCATTTATGCTTTGAATTAAACAATTTAAGAAATTGATTTTTGTTTAACGAGGAGTGTTGATAAATTTTGAATTTTCAATATAATTTTTTGCGTCTTGTAAGAATTTAAACACTGCACTTTCTTTTTGTAAGTCCTTTCGGTAGGGGTTGGCAGAATGCAATGATTTACAATTTAGGCAATCAAATATTTTATTGAATTTATCAAAAATATATGCAGTTCCTTCTGCGTCAGAGGTCAAATTATTTTTATTAAATAAATTCAATTCTATGCCAGTGTGAATTCCCGCAACTGTTCTGGCGCTGAGCACTTGAACAGCTAAGTTCACCTCCATTTTTTGGAATCTGTCCGGGGTAATATGCTTAGACCTTAGTCTTGGACACACTCGAATAGGTGACTGCGAGTCAATTTGGTATAGCGCTCTCAAAACTTCCCAATTGGCACAATTGTTACCACCATCTTTTAAACGATATTTCAATAAATTATTACGAATCGATTTAAATATGTAAGGGATATCAAAGAAACAAAATATTTTTTTTTTGTCATTCCTAGTTTTAAAAATAAAGAAGGGATTTTTTTTAGAAATATCGAGTTTTCTATAAAGGGCTTGGTTTGTTGGGCTCTGATCAAAAACTAATCCTCTCACATTTAGTCCAGCAGATAGGCAACCTTCAATATTTTAATATATCATTATATTCAATGTGACATTTCTAACAATAAGTTTATATTTTGAAATAACAAAAATCGAAAAATGTTGAAAATTAAAACTTAAAAAAAACTACTCTTATGAATAAGTGATTAAGTATTAACTAAAATCTAAAATTGGACCGCACACGATATTATTCCGCGAAACAAAATCAAAATTTGCTGTATTAAAATCTCTGCAAGTAACAGAATTTCACAATTTCTTGCCCTCCTACCAAAAACAATTCGCAAATATACATTAAGACCGAAAAGTTTTCGGAAATTCTCATTTAAAATTCGCGCGCTGTATATTTTTCGATATTTTAAGTTTATGTAGTTTGGCAGCAATTAAGGACAATTACTATGCCAAAAATGTGCGCGATCTGTCAGACAGTTCGTTTACGGCAGCTGTTGAAACCAGTTCACCTCAGTAGTGCGTTGCGAAAAAAACAATGGAAAAAAATATTGAACAAAGAGTTTGCATCAAATTTTGTGTTTCGAACGAAATTTCGTGTGCAGAATCGTTGCGAATGCTACAAAAGGCTTATGGGGAATCAGTTTTATCGAAAACTCAAGTTTATGAGTGGTACAAAGCCTTTCAGGACGGTCGTACGACCGTCGAAGACATTTCGCAACGCACTACTGAGGTGAACTGGTTTCAACAGCTGCCGTAAACGAACTGTCTGACAGATCGCGCTCATTTTTGGCATAGTAATTAAGGACAGTGCTGCCAAACTACATAAACTTAAAATATCGAAAAATATACAGCGCGCGAATTTTAAATGAGAATTTCCGAAAACTTTTCAGTCTTAATGTATACGTATGTACCTATGTACATACACTTAGCAGAAAAACTCTGCGTACAGAAAGTAAATTTTGTTTCAACATATAAAAAGTTACTAAATAAATAGATTTTTTAAATTAATTTTATTTTTTATTTGTACTTTAATTCGTTATCTTCATTTTAAGCTAAAACTTATTTCTAACAGATTAGTAGAAAAATTATAATAATTAAAAATGTAAAAAATCAGCGCTATCGGTGGCAGAAAAAGTCTGCGTACAAAACATATAAAGGGGAATTCCCGAAGTTTTAACAGTAGAACTTTGGCGAGCTTTATGTTTTATTGAACCAGTATATCATTATACACAATCCCACGCACTTATTTTATAATTTAATGATTAAAAAGTAATTAAATTTTTAATGACAAATAAAGGAAAAGAAATTATTATCTGTGAGAGCAGTATTATTATTGATCTATGGACAAAAATGAAAATGTATCGCGAAATTGGTCAAATCGTTAAGCGGTCACATTCTTCTATCCAAAGAGTAGTAAACAACAACAGCTAAACAGGATTATTGACCTCGAAGCTGCGATTTGGGCGTCCATCCAAGCTGTCAACAAGAGAAACTCGCAGCATTATTAATTCTGTGAAAGATAATCTTCGACTAACTGGACTTCTGTTATATAAATATATTGACCAGACATTCCAGAAGCAAATTCATGTGGACACTGTACACAAAATATTAAAAACATACCACTACTATGGCCGGTTTGCACGAAGCAAGCCGCTTATCTCCAAAGCTATTAGAATGAAGCGTTTAGCATTCGCAAGGGAGTATTTAAATAAGTCTCCAGAATATTGGAAACGCATAATTTTTTCAGATGAAAGCAAATTTTGTCTCTTTAGCGTTAAAAGTCGAACGATTATATGGCGAAACCTGGGTACAGCCTTTAATAATGAAGATTTGTATCCAACAATTAAACATGATAGTGGAGGAGTAATAGTGCGGGGGTGTATGGCGAGTAATGGAGTGGGAAAAATGAAATTTATTGAGTCTATAATGAATAAAGTTGATTATTTAAATGTTTTAAAATGCAATTTAAAGAGCAGTGCCGAGAAGTTGGGTTTACAGAATAATTATTTATTTCAACAAGATAGCGACCCAAAGCACACGGCCGAAGTTGTGAAGCTTTGGTTGCTTTAAAATGTGCCAAGCAAATCAAAACGTCATCATAATCGCCATATTTGCATCGTATAGAACATTTGTAGGATTTACTGGAGCGTCGGATACATGAATACAATGTAACCTCCAAAGAAATGCTGAAGAACGTAAGCGACGCGGAATGGGGTAAAATAAGCAGCGATGAGACTGCGAAGCTGGTCAATTTGACACCAAAACGACTTATGGAGGTCATAAAAAGGAAAGGTTATCCAACAAGTTACTGAAAATATAAAATCCTTTAAAAAATAATATATTTCGATGCTTTTTAAACTCTTGTACGCAGACTTTTTCTGCCACCGATAGCGCTGATTTTTCACATTTTTAATTATTATAATTTTTCTACTAATCTGTTAGAAATAAGTTTTAGCTTAAAAGGAAGATAACAAATAAAAGTACTAATAAAAAATAAAATTGATTTAAAAAATTTATTTATTTAGTAATTTTTTATATGTTAAAACAAAATTTACTTTCTGTACGCAGAGTTTTTCTGCTAAGTGTATATATATATCATTATCATTATCATTGCTATTAGAATCGAGTTAAACATTAAGAAAATAACAAATTTATGCATAAGAATTTTTTTTGGAAAACAACTGTAATTTTGATTCCATTATTGCATTAATAACAAAAAAAACAGCATTGCTTATTTTGATGCATGTTAATTATTTCATTTCATATCAATATTCGGCAGCAAGATAATTGCATTTTTTTTTTATTAAAACGAAGCAAATACTCTTGTCTTTATATAAACGCATATTGAAAACAAAAAGAAGAAGATAAACGATGTTAAAAACAACAATATTCATACAAGGTAATTTGTTTTTGCATAAAGTACCAAATCATTATCAACATACGTTTGTAACAGAATGCTTCTAAAAATATCAATTTAAGCAATTCAACAAAACAGCTTTGGTATTTTCAACATGTATCAAAAGCTTTACCAATTTTTTGGTTGCTGAACAAAAGTTCAATTATAGAGCTTGGAAAAATGAGTACATATTTGCTATAGGTGATTTTATATCTACTTATACATTGTCTTTGATTACGGTCTCTTAAAACGGTCTTGCTACACATATGACAAATGTTTTCGAAACTATAACAGTGGATATTATGCATTTAACTTCTGTAAATTTAATATAGTAGCTCATCATTGTACTAACAGCAGCTGTAAAATCATTTCTTTACGCAATTGCAACGTGAAAAGTTGTAGAATCAAGTGTATACTCCAGTTAATTAAATAAAAAAGCAAGTATTTAAAGGAATTCGAATTTATAATTGTGAACAATACTTCAAAAGAAATTTACAAGTAAACTTAACGCAGATATCTATTTTTGGTTTATGTGCTTCTAATAATAATAATAAAGTGATTATTACTACAGTAAAAAATAAGTGATACGTGAACTTAATTAACAGTTTGTATGTCATGTACATATATACATTTAAGTCATACTCATATATCACTTTAAGCTATTGCAAATTATTACAATTGTGTAGGATTGAATTGAGTTTTATAGATTAAGATTATAATATTATTGGGAATTTACTCATTGATTACAGGAAAAGCAAAAACAACTCAATTAATATCATTTCTCTACTGTACAGACGTTTTTTTAATAACACTTAATTCCAACATATTTTCATAAAGGTTAAAAATATATTTATTTACTTAGGGCGAAATGCCTAGTAACTGGACTCCTTATTCTTAGTTAATTTTTAAATTAATTTTAGTTTAACTCACAAAGTAATAAATAAATTAATTAATTTATTTATTCACAATTTTTATTTGTTTGTTAGGTTTATATCATATTATTCATACATTACATTCACTTTACAAAAAACTTTGGTCGTAACGACATCAGCTGATTACAGACAAATACGTTTCGTACACTGCCCTAAGAGATAACAGCGGTATATGTATAAAATAAGAAATGCAAATAAGGAATATAGCAAAAAAAAATGCACGCACACACGATTTTATATGTTTAGGCACATTTAGGCTCGAAGTTTTAAATTTCGCAGATGTATGCAATTGACATGTGCAATAGTTATTTGTAAATTAAACGATGCAAAACCATTTACATGTAGCTGTTGTAAAGAAGTAGAAAATAGGAATTAGCTCTTAAAAACCAAAGTTATGTTATGTTTGTACTAAACTGAATCGTTAAACTTTTTACATTAGAGTATGTGTTTCTACTTGTATAAATTTAACAAAAAGGAGAATCTCTGGTAAGTAAATCTTAAATATGCTAATGCAAATAACAATAATGTAGTTCAAAAATTTAAATGCAGAATTTGCTATTATAACCATATTTGTATCAAACTAATTCACAATTTTAATTGATCCGCATTGAAAATGAGCTGATCCGACTTCGCAACCATTGTTAGATTAGGTTAGGTTGTACCGGCGATCCTTAAGTGATCTACTTAGTTCTATTGGCCTATTGTATTATCGTGTAATGAACCTTTTACTGTGGTTCGCTTAAAACTGGGGTTAACTCAACTGTCGCCAAGGTCCTTACAAGAAAATTTGTTTAATAAGATCCTGTCACTTCCGACAATCGAACTGTTCAGAACTCATGCCTGTTTCACCGATGGTATAACACTAGGGTGGCAAAACCAAAATGCGATTTTAAATGAGCGGAATATGCCATTGACTAAAAAAATGATATTCCCAAAGTTTTGCAATAATAGGATTAAAAATGACGTTATACCACTCGAGCAAAGTTAGGTTTTCAGTACAAAAAACAGAAATTTTTCAATTCAAGTTCATATTTATCTTTGTTACGTATTTCAACAATTATTAATATATACTCGTTTGATAGATAATTAAAGTATCTTTTTAATTAGATATTGTAAGTGAAATCATTGAGTAAGAATATTATAGAGTCACAATGACTCAATTTTTAAATTTTCAGCAACAGGCACGGGAGGGCGGAGTGAAGATTTTACTTCTTTCTGCGCTGCTGCTAGATCGGTCGCGCTTATGCTTGTTCTTTCTCAAAATTTTACTATAAATGAATGAAGGACAAAAATGAAAACAAAAAACAGATTTGCTTGTTTGCGAAGAAAAGAGTCAAATTAGTTTTTGGTGTAATTATTTGTTTTTGCAATTAATGCTTGGCAGTAGCAAGCAGCACGTAAAAATTTCATGCATTTAATATCACTTTGTAATGCAAATAAGAGAAACATCCCTACTTGTTTGGAAGTTTACTGACCTACATATATATGTATGTGTACAAATATATGTATATTTATAAACATAAACATTTATAAACATTGGAAGAATATGAATATTTTTTGATCTTATTTTAGAAACATTTGAAGCAAATGCAACCAATTTCAATTTTTTGTTTTAATCAGTTATAATAACAGTTATATGTATGTTATATTAGTATTAGCTAAAATAAGATAATTGTATGTAATTGACCGTGTGCGAGTTCAAGTAATTGATGGTAAATTGAGGAAAATGATAAATTATGTCCGTATGGCAGCGAATGTTGGTATTTACCAGAATTTCGAGTATGGTAAATTAGGTAAATTTGATATTGCCATTGGGAACATTTAATAAGATATATAATAAAAATATAAATAAATTTGAAAACTTTTAACATAAATGCAGTGCAAAAAACGCTAGGAAATTTTAGTTTACTTTACCATAATTTACCGAGTTGGTTTATTGGGGCCTGCAGATTTCATCGAATTGAATTGCTGGACTTTATTCTGCTTATATTACTTCGTAAGCAATTCCTTTGAATGGTAGAGAAAGTGAAATCGACTAAGGTATAAATTGTTATATGACCTTATATTACAAATTTGCCCTAATACAGGCTTAATAACATCTATTTATAATTTATTTATTACCATAACTACTTACTTTATTTATTTATTTTGTTCAAAATACATAGTTTAAGGGAATTAATTTTAAGATAGTTATTAATAAACATGTGTTAATAAATATGTATAAAAATGTAAATATTAATATATATTACGTAGAAACTTTCGCTATTTTTTATGATTATTCACGGGATATTGATCAATTTATAATTTTTTGTGTTAATATACATTAATATTTTAAACAAAGCAATTTATACATATGAACAATAAAAAATAATGTATCATATATATATCTAATAACGGCAAGAACTAACAAATGTGTTCTCTTATTGGTGGTGGTATTCCTCTATTCCTGAGCGTTGTTTGTTGTCGTTTTGTCATTGGGCCTTGTTGTGGTAGGATTTTAGGCAGGTTTAGGAGTATTTTCGAAAAATCTTCTGCAGGTTGTTTTCTTTCTTCTTTTTTACCATTCTATTTTCCAATTATTTATGTGTGATAATATATTTCTTTATCATTTATATGCAAAAAATCTTTTTGTCGAAAATACTAATGTATATTAATATAAAAAACTAAAGTTCTTCAAATTCTTGAGGACGATTATAAATTATAGTCGAAATAGAGAACAAATAATAAAAAAAAATTTTGAAATAGTAAAAAAAATCAATTTTCTATATTATTTTTTTTAAACAAAATTTCTTCGTTAACATGGACTAGGCCTCTTGGGGACACTATGTAAAAAAAACGCGCGATGCATTATACCTCAAAGGTGGTCTGGAAATTAGTACGCAACTAGTAACATGAAAATTGTCATTTCTATTTAATTAACGATAACCTTTCATGTATGTCGATCTAGTAACTATCAATGATTACGCAGTTATTTAAATAAATCTCCATTTCTCGGCAATTATCAGCTTGCAAATGTCTTTGCGACGGTCATTTCTTTTTAAAATAAATTATAATTTAAGATAAACTTCGTGTTGAGTAGGTTTTCATACTATTTTACATATTTGTCATCAATTTTTCTTACAGGTGTCTTCAGGTTTTGTGTATTCAATTCGTTTAAGAAAGTTTTACGTTTACCTTTTACCCGTGTTTGTCTACAATTTGTGAAGTGTGTTTGGTTCTAAATCAGCCATGCTCGCGACGTTGTAAGGATTAAATTTTTATTTGATAAAATTTTAATCGTGACAACAGTACATATAAGAATAACTGAAGGTTTAAAACCACCTGTTTAATTTCAGGTCTTGTAATTGATCAAGAGCCTCCAGAAAAGGGGCTCCCAAAGTGTTCAATTGTCGCCGTGCATGAGCTTGACAAAAACTTAGTAGACGCAGTCTCATCGTCTTACCCACAGCTGTGACAGGTTTGATTGAAAGGGAGAGTTAATCTTCTAGCATGGTTCCCTAGTTTACAGTAATCTGTAAGCAAACCCACTAAAATACTGTTATCTCTACGGGGCATCTCAGTGAGAATTTTGGATTCCTCTTTTATCAGAATCTAGTCTAATTAATTACAGATACCTTCATATTGTTTAGTCTATCCAACTTTTATTAAAAATTTCAGCACAAAAATAACTCAGTAACAGTTTGCAAGATGTTAACGATATATTCACATTACTTCCAGTGAGGTCTTGAAGCATCTTTTCGGGTTAGCTCTCCGTTCTGTAATTGCCGAAAATATCCATAAAACCGGGAACCCAGATTAGAAGAATATTTAGTTGCATCGGCATTTCGTTTAGAGAACGCTACAGTCAAAAACCGTCCTAGATGAAAATTGGTCCAAACTGAAGAACTTTAAAGCAGCCTGACTGTCTAACAGTAGTATGTATATATTGTTGTCAATATGTAGACAAACATGTTAGGAGTAAAACTGATATAATTAAGAACGGAATCGTCTCCATTAGGGTGTCCCTTATATGGGTGAAAAAAAAATTTTTTTAGATATCGGAATGCATACCTCCTATTTCTTTTGAAACTACCCAGACTTACTTAAATACAAAATTTCATCTTCTTACGTCAACGTTAACCTATGCCGACGGAACTCTGAAGATTTTAAAATTTGCTGTTTTTAACCCTTTCCGTTATGTACCTAAATCAATGAAAATATTAAAATTTTTATGAAATGTTAATTAAAAGAAGATAAGATTACAGATCAAGTAGGAAATTTTCTTTTCAAGGTCTCTTTTTTACAGTCTGGATGGAGATTTCTATGCTCTTGAACGCAGCGTAATAAAAATTGCTTTTACTCTTATTTTGCAGTGATCAAACCATAAAAATCTTGCATAAGTTTTAAAGCTCTTTCAGCCATCTCTGTAACTGCCCTTAAGGAAAGCACTTTCCTTTTGCCTCCGAATAGGCAACATCTTCATCTCTCTTTTTGCAAAATTCACTACAATGTTCCTTTTGGCTTGTTCATTAACTTCATCATCAAAGACTGATAAAACGGCAATTTCTTCTGACAAGTACCAAAGATGTTGACTAAACTTGCTCAGGGCTGCTTTGGAGATCAATTTACCAATAGTTTCATAGTTTAAACATCTTTAAAAAGCACAAATCTTGATTTGGTGCCTTTACCGTCAGTCTACATCCAAGCCATGGTTTTACACATAAAACCGCAATGAATAAACAGATGTCTTGAAGTGCTCGCCTATACTTGGCGCTATTTTTGAACTAGGATTGCAACAAACATATTTTTGAAGAGAAAATAGCTCTAGGCATTCATCTTGCTTGATGCATTGCTCCAGGAGGTCTAATTTTAATTTTTTTTTCACTGTCTCTTCCTAAGAAAATAGATAGTTCAATCAGTTCCCGATAATCATCACGTCAAATGCTTTTCTGCAGTTCTTGATTATAAAATGTCAACAAATCTTCTATTGCTACAATAATGTCGTGTGACGATATCTGTGTATGTTTCAATGGTAACAGGATTATTAGTTTTACAGTTTTCTCTTAACTTTTTGAACACTGGGATATCGGGGCCACTTGTGACTTGGTGGATTTTTGTTTCGAACACACATTTTAAAATCAGTTCGTAAACGTAATGACGGCAAGCAAAGAGCAGTCTAGTTTTTGTTCCAAAAGTACACATGCTTTTTTCAATCGCCCTATATTAGACGCAGTTATGTCATAGCACATTATTTGTACTTTGTCATCGAGGTTCCAGTCACAAAGTGCATTCAACTTAGCTTCAGTTTGATCTTGGTCGGAAAAGCTCTCCAGTTTGGGTACAGCTAGAAGTTGTTCTTTTCTCCAAATGAAATTAGAATTGGCAGGCGTTCTTCTGTAGAACTTCTCACATCAAGTCCAGGTAATAATTTCCCATCCCAGTGAAAGGTCATCATTTCAGGCATACTACTCTGAAAATGTGATTTTATAGATTCCGCTCTATCTTTTCGTCTCTGTGTGCGAATACGTTGAATAGACGACTTGTTTATCGGAAAATCATCACAGCTAAAATCATCTAGTGCTTCTACTCCAATCTGAACTATATAGACATAATCCCTTATGCTTAATTGACATTTATCTAAAGCTGCAACTAACTTAGGTATGATAAAGTTTTTCCTTCCTCTTTTTGTAGTAGTTTCAGAACTTACCATTTGAGAGGTGGATACCAAGGGTTCCTCAAGACTTTCATTATCAGAGCTGGTAAGTTGATCGTGATGTCCTTGCATTTGAATAGGATCTTGTAACAGATGATGATAAACTTCCGAAACACATTTGTCACATCTTTTTTTCTCTTCATTTAATTTGCTTTGTCTTGCACTGTTTTCTTTTTCGGCTAACTTTTTGTCTAGACCTGCTAAACAGCCTGGATCTCTTTGTTTTTGTAAAAGTATCTTATATTCTTCAAATTTCATCCATTCCAAAGCATCAGCGTGTGCTATATCAAAAAAATTATCTAAATTGTTCTTAAAGTCGTCCTCACGGAGCTTGTAAATAACTTGTATTTTTTTAGAATTTTTTTGCAACTCCCTCCAAGCATGGTGAAGATCCACAAGTTTTTTCACACAGTCAGGTATAGCTCTGTGGCTCGTTTATGTAAATCGTTCGAGTTGAGTTTACCGTTTATGTAGCATAAAAATTCACCATGCGAGAACATTATGGTGTGATCAGAGATAATGATAAAAATGGAACGTTAATATCATATTTTAACTGAAAAACTATATTTACGTTTGTTTGAAATTTGTTTTTATTCTGATTGTTTTATTTAATATAATCAAAGTACTAAATATAGCACAATATATATTTTTAATATAATAAATTTCATATTTTAATTAAAAAACCGTATTTAAATTTATTTTAAGTTTCTTTTTATCTCATTATGTTTCTAACCAAAAATAATTTCCCAATCAACATTATCAAATCCATGTTAAAAAAAGCAAAATCTATTGAAAAAATCGGAGAATGAACCTAAAATTTATGTATCAATGACGTACATACCTAGCTTCTCCGAAAGCTTTCAAAAATCAAAATGCTTCAACAAAACAACGCATTAAGTAGCTTTCAAAACCACAAATACATTAAAAAATTGGTTTAATAGAATAAAAACTCCAGTAGACAACATAACTTGGTTTACAAAATTCCCTGTGGAGGTGACGGAGCCAACGTATGCAAACAGGTATATGTTGGCACAACAAAAAATAAATTAAGAACGAGAATCGCTGGACACAAACATGATCTAAAGAGTCGCGCTACACTTCTGGACCAAAAAACAGCTCTAGCAACATATTGTATTAAAATGAACCATTCTCCTAACTTCGATGAGGTTACAATTCTACACCAAGAGAAAAATTACAAACGTAGGATGTTGCTAGAAATGCTACATATAATTGACGTACCAGATGCTCAACAACTGAACTACAAGAGGGATACTGAAGGCTTAGCGCAAATATATAGATCACTACTCAAAAATTAATTGCTAAGCTTATATTTACTTCTATTTGTTTTTATAAAAATTAAAATTTTCTTTAAAAAATATGTTTTTCGTTTGACTATGACAACACTGGTTGTTATTCTTTTTTTAAAAATTAATTTCCCTTTTTATATCTTTTTGTTTAATTATTATTTGACCTTTGGCATTTAAAAATTTTCTTTTATATATAATTGTAGTTGTAAAATTTCAATAACACTGAAGATGGCCTACGAAGTAGTCCGAAATATTTGTTAATAAAATAATTTATTACATAAATTAACCTTTGTGATATTTTATTTCACTCAAAGTTTGTTTTTATTTATTTTATATAAAATACAAGTTATTATATAAAAATTTAAAATTAAAAACCTCGAGCTAAAGCCCGGCAAAAAATTTCAAACATGAACATTGAGGTCGACACCAATACGAATTAAATAAAATTAAAATAACAAATAGCACTTGTACTAAAAGTACAAGTTTACAAGAACAAGTACAAATTTATTCACTTTAACTTACTTTATTTCATTGCTTTGGTGTTTGATTGGATCATCGAGAAGCATTTAGGTCCTCAGCACAATTTTTCCAAAAGTTTTCAGTCTTTTTATGACTATCTGGGCCTGAATATTGACCCCGAGCAGTACAAATATATTGCCTTAGCAGCTCTAATAATTTGTATTTTTGTGTCTTCGACACACGACCAGACAAAATTTTCTAAAAAATCACATATGAAATTTACATATCAATATTAATATTAATAATTATTCATATATTTAATGTTATATGTACTTATGTAAATATATAAGTACTTACATCACTCATTATGAATATATCAAATAACTTTCAATAAATATTTTATTTAAATAAATCAAATGTTTTTACTATCACTTTAATATCTTTTAATTCAAAATTCAAAACTTCTCGCAAGCAACTTGTCAAGTGACAAAAACTCGAACGAAAAAAAGTGAGAAAACAATTCACCCAATTCACCACAGTTACATAAACACTTCGAGTAACTAATTGTCAAAAGTGAGAGAATTGTTCAAGAAAACGAAGTGAGAAAGTTACATAAACGAGCCACTGGTAGGGATTCTAGCTTTTTCCCCAAAATATAATACACTCCCGCATGAAGAGATTAGCGCTTTCCTAACAATCAATTTAACTTTGCGAATGTTAAAAAAAAGTATTGCAAGAACTTGACGATTAGATGGTAACTTTGTGCCTGTTATTTTATAATTTACGTCACCAACTAGGACACAAATTTTTATGGCTTCTTAATTTCATTGCCATCTTTTAAATACAAAACAATAAGTGTTAGTCGTGAGAATAATTAAGAACAAATGACAAGTGTCGTGAATACGCACCGCTACTGCCGAGCAACATGTGTGAACATGATTCGATGCAAGTCGGCACGGTTATCGTACTCTAATGAGGTAAAAATTTATTTTCGAGTGTTTTAGAGGCAAATAAACAAAACTAAGACCTATGCGCTAAAAATTGAAAACTTTGAAAAATAAGGGACACCCTAGTGTCCGTATTCACTGGCGCTCTATTTTGAGGTAGCTTTTAGTTTAGAAGCAAGTGATACTGTCATTTGTTTACTAATGATATCCAGTGGCAGTAAGCGGAGCATTAAATTCAGTGCAAAGAATGGTGTGGTGCATAACATCTTGTTAATACAGAGTTCAACTCTACGCTGAAGCCTGTTAAGTACCAAACGGTGCGCAGATTTGTCAAGAGTTGTCAACCATACCATGATACCATACAGCAGTATAGGCCTAATGAAGCTATGTAAAGCCATTGAGTAATGCGTGCTTGTAGTTCCTAGTTCTTACTAATAGCCTTTTCGTTTCAGAGGAGTGAAATATAGACTGGAGAAAGATTTGTGACCGAATGCTTTCTGGTGAAAAACAACGATTCCGGTTTTGTTGGGATTAACTTCATGGCCGCAATTTTGTGCCTACTTGTTTAGGATATTAAGACTATTTTGCAGAATATACCTAAGGATCTGTATAAGCAATAGTTTTACCTCCCTTTGTCCTCAGTTTTATTAGCATATCAATTATCACTATGTTCCGGAAGAGAGAGAATTGTACTCTCCCTTGGGGGTACCTTTGTTCACCCTTCTGTGTGCAGTTAATGAGCCCATCGTCGCTTCCATGTGTCTGCCAGTGAGCAGCTTATTTATAAAGCTAATGAGCGCACACAGATTGGGTTTTACAACACACCTTCCTTCCAAACCTCACTTCATTTGGTCAGAACATAGCTGAAAATGAAGTAATGTCTAAAAATGGCCATTTTTTCGCAGGAATTTTGGAGCTCAATTGGATACCATCTGGTGCTTGTTATTTATAGGGTTTGAAACTAAAAATGGCCAATTTAAGTACCTGTTGGATTACTTTAATGGAGTTAGCCGGTGAGAAATTTCAGCATTCCGTGGATGCGATTTCCGAAGCAGAGGATTCCGGAAAGTGAGTACCTAGTAGTAATTCCAATGATTCACTGCTGTTGTTTGACCATGTTCCATCAGGTTTTGTGAGTAACTTAGGAACGGATAGGTTTATGCAGTCTAGTATTTTCGGAGTTGTTGTTTATTTCTTGACAGTATGACTGTCAACTACTCCTCTTAGACCTACGTAGATTTTTCTTGTGTTTTTGCAGAGAGATATATAATAATATAATAAATCATAGTTTTTTGTCTTTACTTCGCATACAAGATAAGTCCATGATTCCTGTATCAACACCATATCAACCTCGTTGAGGGAGCCGAAGAGGAAGCAGACATTGATATGTCCATACACACATGTGAGTCTTTTGATGGTGTAACGACCGGACTCACTTCGGTCATGGGAACAGGCTTATTGTTGCCCACTTCGGATTGGGGATTAGCAGTGTTTTGAGAAGTCACCAGTGAGTCCCTTACATTAGGTGTGGATTGCTTCTTATCCTGTCTATAAACCCTCATACTTCTAGGGAAGAAACCGTAATTTAATGTGCCAGCAGATCTTGCCGAAATGGCCAGGGAGGCTTTGTCGATCACAAAACTGGCGGATCTATATTCACCTATGGTTTTTTTCAGCTTAGTGGCTTTCCACGTAGCCCCATTAATGTCAGGGTTTCTCGTCCGAATAAGCTCCAGAATCCGCCGAGGATAGGGCAGTTTGGCTGGAATTCAGGAACGCGCTTTTGACCGGCTAGAAACTTGGTTCTTAGCAACGACTTTGAGTTTTAAAACAAAAATTCGAAAATTGTTATATGTAATTGTTATAAAAATTCGAAATTCTTGCATAAAAAATTTAAAGCAAAATAATTTGACTTTAGTAAAAATCGTTTTTAAGCCCATTTTGACAGATTTTAAAGCAAAAGAAGTTAATATAATATATAGAAATTATTTTTAAGTTTAATAAAACTATTTACAACAAAAATTGCATTCTGCCGCTAATTTAGGTTATTGCAATAAATTGTTTTGTAAGAATAACAATAAACTAACATTTCTGATTTGTTAAACCTTCAAGGAATTCTTGATTTATAACTTATAATAGGTTACTATTTCAATTTTGTGGTAGATTTAGTTTGGATATAGTAAATAAATAAATTATTTTACAAATTTGTTGCTTTTGGTGTTTTAATACCCAAAAGTTAATTTGCTGAGTTGGAATTGCAAAAATTTCGTGTGGTTAATTTTTAATGAAAACTCTTTGTAAATAAACTAGTCAGACCAAAAAGAAAGTACTCGTATATGTGAAAATACATACATATGTATGTAGTATTAAGATTTAGCTTTTGCGGTATCAAATTTCTCTGGTGAACTCTTTGCAAGGTGTACAAAATACATAAATGGAAACAAGAGCTTTTTTGATATTTTGTTGTTTTTGTTTGACATGTTGTTTGACTCTTTTAAATTTGAATTTCGTAGCGAAAGGTAAGTTTGTTAAAATAATGAAAAATAATACAAATTTAGATTGTATAAAATTTTTTAATTATTGTCAGATAAAAATTAATTATATATTAAAAATACAAAAATTTGCGCTTTGACTCTCTAAATAGTTTCATTCTGCATAAACTCATTTGATTCTCCATCGTTTTCACAAATGTAATTAACATGTTCCATATCATCACATGAGAGTCGTAAAATGTTGACCAATATGCAACAAACAAGGAACCAATTGCACTATTTTCAAATAAAATATTGGCACGGTAACGATTAAACTTGCGAAATGTTTGTATTATTTACTGTTGTACTTTATTTATTTTGTTGATGATGTCTGTAAAATAAAATAAAATTAAAATAATAAATAGCACTTGTACCAAAAGTACAAGTTTACAAATACAAATGCAAATTTATTCACTCCTACTTAATTTTTGCTATTGCTCTGGAGTTTTATTAGATTCTCCAGAAGCATTTAGTGCTTTAGACCAGTTTCATCAAAAGTTTTTAATCTTTTTATGACTATCCGGACCCGAAAATTGACCCCGAACAGCACAAATATTTTGCCATAGCAGCTCTAATAATATATATTTTTGTGCATTCGACATGCGACTAGATAAATTTTTTTTTTTAAAAATCGTAAAAGAAATTAATGTTGCAGTTTATTTATAGTACTTTTTAATATATTTAAATTTATATGTACATATTTATCTATACAAGAACTCACACCATTCATTATGAATATACCTTCTGCTCAAAAATCCGGATTTTGTAAATAAAACACACAAATTTAAACTTTATTCTAAATTAATTTTATCTCCTTCGCGAACAGGAAAAAGTTGCACTAATCCAGATCTGGCGAATATGGTGTCTGAGCGATGATAGTGGTGCCGTGTTTGATCAAAAAATCGCGTACAACAAGAACAGTGTGCGATGGAGCATTGTCGTAGTGAAGAATTCAATTGTTGGCTTTCCACAAATCTGGTCTTTTCTTACGGATGGACTAACGCAAATGCCACATAACGCCGAGGTAATATTCTTTATTGATAGTATGACCCTCTGGCAAAAATTCGTAATGAACAACACCGCGGTAGTCGAAAAAAACAATGAGCATAACTTTAACTTTCGAGCGACTTTTGCGCGGTTTTTGAGTTTTGGCTCGTTTTCGAAGCACCATTCGCTCAATTGTTGACTGGTTTCGACGTCATACTCATAAACCCATGTCTCATCACCTGTTATGATGTGTTTCATGAATGTAGAGTCGTTTACATGCTCAAAAATCATTTCTTCACACACGTTCTTTCGGGATACTTTTTGCAAAAAATCAAGGTGTTTCGGTACAAGTAGAGCTTCAACGCGTCTCATGCTCAATATATCATGTAGAATGTGGTAAACGGATCCATTTGAGATGTTTAAGTCACGAGCAATCTCCCATTCAGTCAAACGACGAGCTTCCAGCACCATTTTCTTGATTTTTGTCACGTTTTGTCACATTTGATGTTGATGGACGTCCAGAACGAGGCAAATCTTCGATCACTTCACGACCCTGTTTGAATGACTTATATTACTCGTGTGCCTGTGTTCGAGACATAGAAGAGTCCCCGTAAGCACCATTTTCAATGCACCATTTTCAATGCTTTAACGCATGAAAATTCGTTCGAAACACAAAATTTCAAACAAACTCGTTGTTCAACTGAATTTTCCAAAGTAAAAATCGCTAAATGCACTTGAGGTAGTCTCACATTAACAGCTGCTGTTAACAAATTAATAGACAGACGGCGCTCAAATTTTTATCATATGTCAAGGAAGGGTGCACCAAAATAACAAAAAATTTTTGAAGAAGGTCTATTATTTGAGGAATAGTTAACAAAATCCGGGTACTTTTTGAGCAAAAGGTATCATATCAAAATATCTCGCAAGCAATTTATCAGGTGTGAACAATGATGTTCAGTACAATCTATAAGTTCTTAACACTGGTGGGGGGAAACAATATATGATTGGTGAGACATTGATTGTAAGTGAATAACTGATTTTATTTAAAATTATTTCATCTTTTATACAAAGTAAAATGCAACAATAATTACAAGATATACAATAATTACTTAAATTAATTTATTATTTAATTCGCACAAGTTGCTTACTAAACAACCGATGCGAGCACATAACTTATGACCTGATTCTTAATTTTTTGTTGATTCGTCAATCAAAAAATTAAGCAACAGGTGCGAGCGATTTACTGATGACCTAATTCTTAATTTTTTGTTGATTCCTCAACATTATGCCGGCTCTGTGTTGGTATTAGAAACTGGTTTAAATTTGGTAGCCTCAGCAGGTTGTTGATTATGTACAAGATTAACCAATAACATAAGTAGATGTTGATCTACGATTATTGACAGGTGTTGATGGTATTTGCGGTTTAATGTAATATATATAATATAGTATGAATATGTTTATTATTATATCTGTGGCCCAGGTAACCCATTTTGTTTTCCAAGATATTTTATTGACTTGGTCCATATTGTCCTGAGCATCGCTTGTGGAGTACAAAAACATAGTTGATTAGTCTTGCATCAATGGGATAATGGTTTTATTTGTAATTTTATATATTTTTCTATCAGGCATCGTGATGTTTTGCATGCTGATTGGTTTAACGTGGTGTGTGATTGATTGAAATTCTTTCATCATTCTTTCTTCAAGTTGAATAGTCTTAGAATGTATTATACAATCTGCAGAGATGTGGATGATTCCCGTATAGTTCAAAATTACTTTTTTCATTCAATATGACAAGTTCCATAAATTGTCGTCAAATTTGGAGTAATGAATATCCAAGCATTGGGCGTCCAAAGCTATTTCCAAACTGGTTGTGTAATTTGAAATCTTTTTGATGGACAGCTATCAAAAGATAATTTGTTATAAAATTGCTTAATTACACAATTGGAACTCTCGTCAATGTTGTGAAATATTGGGTGAAGTAACCTAGTAACATTATTCAGCTAGATTGCCCTCTCTATTTGGCTGAGAGTTCCGTCAAAAAAAATTTTTTTTGCTATAATTGATGCCAAATGTGGAGGTTACCAATTCGACTTCTTGATATATATATTTTAATAGAAAATAACACTTTACTTACGGCCTCAACGCGACTGCCCGCTATTATTTCTCTTTCTCTTAATTCTACCTTAGTTTACATGTGTTTGCTTAATTCTACCTTATGACTACAATACTTATATACTATCATACAACTACAATACTTATACTGCTACAACTCGGCCGTCTTGACCTCAAGGATCTTTTGAATCTTGATTCCTACTTTTAGACCTTAACATTCTAGTGCTTTCATTAGTATTAACATTTTTCTCTCTGTCATCTGACACCACACATTTTCCAAACTACGGTTTCATATTTGAAGCTGACCAAATGCCTTTATACACCGCTTTAGAATGTTCAAACCCTTCTACATCTTCTTTCACAAACCTATCGTTCCTAAGTATTTTTGTGATTTTATAAGGGCCTTTGAATTTAGGTATCAGTTTTTTTGAAACTCCGATATGAGTATCATAATTTCGTATCATAACATAATGATAATACTTATATACCTTATATACATACCTTATATATTGTCCCTTCTCTACGCTTCATATTCACAACTTTTTCTTTATATTTTTGAGCTTTTTGTTGTTTTTCTTCTGCAACGAGTCATAGCTGCTCTTTCTGTTGCATTTTGTTCAATATCTACTACGTTCTCTTTAAGCCTATCTATAACTTTCCCTTTTTGATTTACTCCAAATAACATAACGCTCGGTTGTTCACCGATCACTCTATGAACTGTATTGTTCAGGGTATATTCAACTGTTTCTTCAACTTTGTTCTACCTTTGTTCTGACTGCGTACTTACTAACTTAGCTATCATTGGTCTTAGATTTCTGTTAACACGTTCTACTTGGCCGATAGCTTGTGGAGATGCGGTGGTTATTTTTATGTGTTGAACGTTATTACCATTTAAAAATGACTCGAGTTCACCAGACGTAAAACGTGGCCCTCTGTCTGAAATAACGCACCTGGGCCTGCTAAAAGCTTTAAAGTAATCGCATAATGTTTCCATCGCTTCCCTTGATTTTATCGTTTTTGTTGGATAAAGTCTGACAAATTCAGTACACGCATCAACAAATGACAAGTGTTTCATAGAACACTTCATTTCTTCAATCGGTCTAAAATGATCGATGTGAACAACGTCAAAAGGACTTATTCCTTTCGGAATATTGTGTAAAAAACCTTCATGTCTATCACTTTTATCTGAAAAAGCAATACACTTTAAACAATTTTTTACATGAACGTCTACTTTTTTCTTCATGTTTGGAAATTAATAAGTTTTAGAAATTATTTTCACCGTTTTGTTAACACCTACATGACCCATTTCATCATGATATTTGTGTAATACGTTTGATTCCATTATTTCAGGGACACAGAATAATAGGTTGTTGTTATTATTTTTCCTATAAAGTATACCATTACGCATTTCATATGTTTTACTTTCTGCCTTTTCCAACTGCATCTTAAGAGCTTTTAACTTACTGTCACTGTTCCGACATACTAATAAATCCTGTTCGAATGAATTTCCCTCTACTACTAATATATTTATACTTCTACTTAGCGCATCTACGTGTTACATGTTCTTTCCTGACATATGTTGTACCTCATAGTCATAATTCCGTAATTATCATTTGGATCAAATAAAGCAAGGATCGGTGATTCTACTTATTTTCCTTTCAGTGTTTCTCACTACCCATACTAAACCGTTTTTCCTTTCTGGTAAAATCATACAAAGGTTTGGCTATCATTGAAAAATTTTTTATAAATCTAAGAAAATAAGAACATAGCCCCAGAAAACTTTGTAGCTCCTGATCATTTTTTGGCAAGAGAAATTTTTTAACAGCCACCAACCCTTCGTCATCTGCTTGTATGCCTTCACGCGTTATCCTATACCCTAAATATTGAACGCTTTTGTATAAAAATTCACATTAGTCTAGTCTTAACTCCAATTTATTTTTTACTAGTCTCTTAAAGACTTCCTCTAAAATAGCTAAATGTTCTTCTACACTTTCTGTTGCTATTATAATGTCGTCCAGATATATTATCACTTTACTGTTTTTTATCATATCAGCAATAATTTTATTTACAAACCTTTGAAACGTCGGAGGCGCGTTTTTCAAACCACACGGCATTCTTAAAAATTCGTATTTATCTAACGGTGTAACAAAAGCTGTATATTTAACAGCTTCCTTATCCATATACACATAAAAAAACCCATTTTTTAGATCCAATTTCGTAAACCATTTCTTATTACCCAACTTGTACAGTAAATCATCTATCAAGGTCATTATCTTTTAATCATACTTTGTTTAATGTACGATAGTCGACACACATTCTTAATTCGCCTGTCTTTTTTTCACTAACACAATTGGTGAGGAAAATTCTGACTCACTTTCCCTAATAATATCTTTGGAAGTACAGTCATCTGACATTTTTTGTAACTCATCTTTTTCTGTATATGGGTCATTCTTTAACAACTCGGACTCCTTTTTGACCTCATGATCTCCGATTTGGCTGAAATTTATTTTTTAAGAGCTCCTTTCAGAAAATAAAAATACCCGTATCTCGGGAAAAAATTTTGTGAATTTTTTCCTAGGAAATATGGACTCATGGAGTATTTAAAATTCGCATAGTAAACACATTTTCCAATGGCTATATCTCAAGTTCTATAAAAAGTACAAACTTTCAGTGTTTCAAAGATAATTGATTGAACTTTTATAAAATTGTTTAAACAATTAAAATTGTTTATATTTAAGTACTAATAACGGTTTAACATTTAACTTAAATTTCAAAAAAAATTTTTTCTTAAAACTCTTACATAAATTTTCATTTTTTATATTTTATTTAGATTCCGTTTTAAATTTTACTACGAAATAAAAATTTTCAAGAACCCGTTATTGAAATTTTTTATTGTTTTTTTTTCTCCCACAAAATACATCAAGCTCATGCGTTCTACATTTCTATTGAATGAATTTTCAAAGAATATACTACATATATTCTAATATAATATTTTTGATTTCGATTAGTAATAAGATTCTATATAAAATCCAAAAATTTCAGGATGATATTGTAATTAGAAGTATTTTTAAAAATTTATTTATCCTTCATATAACACCAAACACATACACACGATTTTTCAATAAAAAGGAATATGTCACACAATTTATTTATTTTTTTTTTGATTCAAATGAATATATAAAGTCTACTTAAGAAATAAATATTTCCACAATTAATTAATCAGGTGTTCTTCACGTTACTCATACGCACCATAGTACCATAAAATCAATTTTCGAAGAAAAACTATACAAAAACGATTACTTTTTATTTCTGGATTGAGTTGATCATTAAATTCTACATAAAAATGAAACTTTTTAGGACGTTACTATTTTCAGAACTATTTTTATTGAATAAATAAATCACAAACTTAAAATGTTTAATATTCCTGCGGATAACTCTAAGAATAGCGATGAAGAAGATGACTCGCATCAATTTTAAAAATTCTGCAGGAGAAATTAAATGGCACAGCAGATGGAACTATGAAAATAAAAATATTGGGTGTGATACATAATTGGTCTATCCGAAAGTTTCAGGACTTACTTCTCAAACGCTACAAAATGTATGACTACTGTTGCTAAAAAACTTACTTCAGAGAAATGAATCTTAGAAGACCAAAATCCAAAAAGCCATCGCTTTCGAACTTTCCAGTGAGCGGACGTGTTTTTAAGCCGGTCTCGGAAAAATTTAAATTTCAGTATAAAAACAAGTAAATAACAATCACTTTTAAAAGAATTACTTTTGTTATTAATACAAAAATAAAAAACAGAACATTCTCGGACAAAAAAACAATTCCTAAAAGTTAAAAGTGCATAAAATATTAATTTTAAAATAGCGCGCGCTTTTTCGATTTTTGTTGATTTTTGCACAACTTTAATATTAAAAAAAACTCAAATAGCTGACAGAGACAGCAAATTATTTTCTAAAGCTCAAAATAAAAAAAGTGAGCAAGCATTCAAACAAAATATCAGTGCGGTTTTGTGAATATATAAACAAAACAAAAAAGTGCTGATAGAGACAGCTAGTATTATTACAAACGTGTTCCACAAAAGCTGTAATTGGAAGCCCGCAATTCATCACAACACAACACAACATTAAAACCAACATACGTGCTAACATTGGATTTTGGAATTTAAAGATATTTATTTTATTAATTATTATTATTTTTTTTTTTATTATTATTATTATTATTCTTAGTATAATTATTATTCTTTTTTCTCTCTTTTTGTTTTTATTTATATGTTTAATTATTAGAATATAAAGTATAATATTTTACACATTTTCATTTTATTTTTACATCTTCATTTTTATTTTTATTATTTTCTTCTTTATATTAATTTAATTTAATTTTACTTATATTTATATAGTTAATTTAATTTAATATCAATTAATATTAATAGTAGTTAAATTAAGTAAATCTTATAGCACACCTGCTATTTGCATATATAACCACGTATGCAAATGAGCAATCAAAATCTAGTTAGAAGACATACGATAAGCATTCCAAGTAAACGTAATGCTTATTTGGTAATAGACGCATCGAATACGTTGCCTCTGAAAACTACACAAACTGACAAAAGCTTGTCAAACATTGCATCTTCAGCAACTTCGCTTGCGTTTTCCGACTTAGCGAGTCCAAAAAATAAAATAAAGGTCCAAACAGGCATGGAACGCTATGTAAATATGAAACGCAAACTTAGTCCTCAAAAAAGCAATTCAAAAGTGCTAAAATAACTAAAACTATCAAAGATAGTGCAACTACAAACATTCTTTCTGGCAATAGATTTGCTGAATTAGCTGAAACTACAGATGAAGCTAATCAGCCTGTTACCAAAAATTTTAAACCGCCTCCAATCTACTTGCGTGAACGCAGCTCAAATAACCTAGTTGCAATTCTTGCACGTCTGATTGGAAATAATACTTTTCATATTGTTCCTATAAGTAGGGCAATATACACGAAACCAAAATCCAAATCGACTCTGAAAACAAATTTAGGGTCATAACCAAATATTTCGAAGACAACAAAAAAATTACTACACATACCAACTAAAGAGTAGTAAAGACCTTGTTGTCGTTATTAAAGGTATTGAATCAGATGTAGAACCCATTGAGATAACAAATGCCCTAAGCGAAAAAGGCTTTAGCGCTATAGCAGTTATAAATATTGCTAACAAAGATAAAATCCAACAACCTATGTTTAAAGTTGAATTTCACCCGGAAACTTCTAAGCTTAAAAAAATGAGAGCCATCTCATTTACAACCTAAAGTATTTACTTCACCGCAATTAACGTTGAGGAGCCCAACAAAAGAAATGGTCTAGTGCAATGCACAAACTGCTAAGAGTATGGCCATACTAAGTCATATTGCACTCTTCGAACAGTGTGCGTAGCTTGTGGCGAGCTTCACCATAACATAGTTCCGAATGCGATAAAAAATCAATAAAGGACACCAAAACCTAAAAATGTAGCAACTGCAGTGGAAATCACACTGCAAACTACAGAGGCTGTCCTATTTATAGGACATCCTACAAGAAGCAACCCCATTAAATTAGTTGAAGTACCCCAACCTTTAACTTCTAAGTCTGTTACACCAGGTGTTTCATATGCTGATGTCGTTAAATCTGACAATCAACAAGGCCCTCCAGTTCAAAGTAATAGTTTGGAAATCATGATTTCCAGTCTCACCCAGAGCTTAAATCAGTTGTACATGGAATGCAAACGGCTTAAGCCAACATAAACTTGAACTCACAAATTTCATGTCCCGAGAAAATGTGGATGTAATGCTTTGCTTAGAAACACATCTAACAAACAAAAATTTCTTTTCTATTCCTGGTTATTTATTTTATAAAACCAATCACCCAGATGGCAAAGCACATGGTGGTACAGTTATTTTGATACGAAGGCGTCTAAAACACAATTTTCTAGGTACATATGCTCATAATCATATGCAAGCCACATCAATATGCCTTAAGCACAAAGGAAAAAATTTAACTTTATCGGCAGTTTACTGTCCTCCCCGCTTCAACATTACTGAGACCCAATTTACGGATTACTTCTTAACTCTAGGTTAAAGATTTCTTGCGGCGGGAGACTACAACGCCAAGCATACGTATTGGGGTTCACGACTCTGTAATCCAAATGGAAAACAGCTCTACAATTCTATTCTAAATAGAAAAAATGCACTATACGTAAACTCTCCTGGGCAGCCAACATATTGACCTGCTGATAACTATAAAATATCAGACCTAATAGACTTCACCGTGATCAAAGGCATAAGCAAAAATTTTATCTTAACATACACAAGCTGCGATTTGTCTTCTGATCATTCTCCAGTTACATTTTGCTTACTTGATGGTCCTCAGTTAAATGACTGTTCCTATAGCCTTACAAGTCCTAGAACAAACTGGCTCAAATTTAAAAAGTACATTAAGTCACACATACACACAAATTACAAGATAAAATGTAAGTCTCAGCAACCTCGGTTTTAAATTCAATTTTGATTTCAGCAGTAGAAAACTCTACCCCCAAAGACAATAAAATTTACAGATTCAATAAAGTATTTACAAATAGTGACATAGAGAATTTAGTTTTACAAAAACGTAGATTAAGGCGAGAATTACAAAAATCTAGGTCCCCTTTAGCGAAAAACTTATTTAAGGAAGCCCAAAGGAGACTTAGTTCTGCATTAAGCAAGGAAACCAAAGTCAGGCAATATAATTATATTCAAAGCCTATGTCCAAATGGCAAAAACCATTCATCCTTGTGGAATGCTAGCAAAGGTATAAATTCCCCCATAGAATCCGATTCTCCAATAAAAAAATCTCTCGGAAACCGGGCGCGAAGTGATGAAAAAAAATCTAACATTTTTGCTGATTACCTAAAAGAGGTGTTTCAACCAAATCCTGCAACAGGACAATATGATTTTCACACTCAAAATCTACATGCACCATCTATTGACATGAATATCACGGCCAATGATCTTGTTCAAATAATCACAAACAAGTTAGATTGCAAAAAGGCACCGGGATATGATAATATCTCACCCATCATGATAAAAAACTTACCCCTTTTGGCCATACATTTTATCACAAGACTTTTTAATGCCATTATTAAATTTGGCTTTTACCCAACAGAGTGGAAAACATTCATGATTATTATGATTCATAAATCAGGTAAAGATCCCACGCTTGCCTCTTCATACAGGTCAATAAGCTTACTGCCATGCCTTTCTAAACTCTTTGAAAGAGCACTGCTTTTAAAGCTAAAACTGTTCCTTGACGTTCAAAACTTAATACCCTCCCACCAGTTTGATTTTAGGGAAAAACATGGAACTATTGAGCGAGTGAATCGTATAACGAATGAGCTCAGAGAACATCGTTCCGCGGTATTCCCCGATGTTAAACAAGCATTTGATAAAGTATGGCATAATGGACTCATGTATAAGATACGCTGTTCATTACCTGAAAATGTTCACTCAGTTTTAGAATCGTATCTGCATAATAGAAGTTTTAAAGTGAAATGTAAATCATATACTTCTAATAATATCCCAATAGAAGCTGGCGTTCCACAAGGAAGTGTTCTTGGCCCTATCTTGTATGTACTTTACACATCTGATATCTCGATAAGTAGTTTATGTTGTCACCACAACGTTTGCCGATGATACGGCAATTTTATGCCGAAACAAAAACGCTGTGTTAGCTTCAAATCAACTTCAATCTCACTTATTTCGGGTGGAGAAATGGCTGTCAAAATGGCGAATTAAAATTAATGAACTAAAATGTAGACACGTCACTTTTACCTTAAATCGGAGTACGTCTCCAATAATTTCATTAAATAACATTCCCAAACCACAAGCAGATAACATAACGTACTTAGGTATTCACCTAGATAGACGACTAACTTGGCGTAAACATATTGAAGCTAAAAAAATTCAGATGAAGCTCCAAGCCTCTAAGTTGCATTGGCTCATTAATAACAGACCTTCCCTGTGCCCAGAGTATAAAGTACTCTTGTATAACAGCATCATAAAACCAATATGGGTTTATAGTTTCCAGTTATTTGGTAATGCTAGTGCTTCAAATATTGA
>NC_051846.1:216141512-216159634 GCF_002237135.1 Teleopsis dalmanni | reverse complement strand
ATATTCTTATATATATATGTTTTTCAAAAAATACTCTACAACATTGTACCATTTTATCAAATTGTATGATAAATTAAATATTAATATTACCTATTAACTCAAAATATTACAGTAACAAATACCTCTGACAGAGTTAAGGGAATTTATGATTATGCTTAAAAAGTACTTTTTGTTACATTTTTTAATTGGTACTCGATTTTAATAACTTTTTCATTAATTCGTATTAGAAAAATATAAATATTTTTAAATATATATTCAAAAATACATCAAATGATTGCATGTGTTATGCAGATTGCAAAAGAAGATTTGTTGTTTGGTATAGTTAGTTAGTTAGTTAGTTCTTCTTGATTAATAATTTAAAAAAACATACAATCATTATCCATACTTTATACATTTTTTACTTTAAGCTATGACTAATGTCGTCAGCTATACCTAGCGATTGCCTACTTTTCTAATCCCTCTAATCTTGTAGTGGGTTTGATGTTATAATTAGTATATATTGTTGGTTTGCATACATAAGTGCGGTTAAAAGATCTCATCTATAATTTGTTGCCTATATTTTATCGCTTGATTAAGATATGCGTATAAATTTAGCCAGTTCATTCCATTAAGGATACCGTGCAATTCTGTTTGGCTCAAAGTCGTTTTCCCAAAATACTTGTATCTTATTTCCTTTAAAATTGGGCAAATTGCGAGAAAGTGTTTAACGTTTTCCGTTTCCTGTTTATTACATAGGCTGCAAACAGATAGTGCACCACTTACGTAGGGTAAATTATTGATTTTGATGAGTTCAGTACGAGATTTGAAAATTGTACGAATATTTTCCACAGTATATTTATCATTAAAATAATTTATTTTCCCCATATTGTAAGTTAGTTCTCTGTTTGTTTGTCTAGAGTAGCTTGTTTTGGCCTTATAAACAAATCGGTCTCTATCACTTTGATCCTGTTTTAGGAGAATGCGCTGCTGCCAGTCAATCCAACCATTCATGTCCTCTAAATTCAAATTTTTTTCATGTTCCTCGGCTAAATTTAACCATGCCGCAAAATACGAACTCCTTCTACCTAAAAAGTATGTCGCAAGCCGTTTGGTAAGCCTGTTATCTGTGTGTTTCATAGCAGCGTTAATATATTGAAAGTGGAATTTTAAAGTGCCGATATGTAGTGTTGATAAGCCCGTTTCCAGGTAAATACGTTTGATAAAATAAGTCAGCAATTTTTCCACCTCAATATATTTTTCAAAACCCCAAACTTGGGAAGCATAATTCATAATTGAGTTGACAGCAGCTTGGAAAACTTTGTATTTAACTGAAAGAGCTACCATATCATTTCCTAATGCTCTTCTCCATGTGCTGTTTATTGCTAGTTTTGATTCTTTTAGCCTTTTATTAATGTGTGTTTCGAATGTTGCATTATATGTTATCCAAACGCCTAAATACTTATATGTCTTAACTACTTCCATTAATTTACCGTTAATGTACCACTTTTCATCGCATGCAAGACGCCTTGCATACTTTTTAAATATTATTATTTTTGTCTTTGCTATATTGACTTCTAAATTCCAGGTATTACAGTAATCGTTCAGTCTATTTATCATTAGCTGCAAGGCTCTTGGTGACTCTGCAAACAGCACCACATCACCTGCACACATCAGAACCAGGTCATCTGAAAATAAAGTAAATAAAAGTGGACTTAAAACACAGCCTTGCTTAACCCCAGACTGTGTAAGAAACCAATCAGAAATAATATTTCCATCCCACACTGCTGCTTTACTACCATGATACAAGCTCCAAATAATCCGCATCATTTTTGTTGACAATCCTAAGTTGCTAAGCTTATAGAAGAGCGCATTTCTTAGTATTGAATCGAACGCCGCCTTGAAATCCACGAAAAAGACATAAAGTTTTTTGTTTCTGTCAATATACATTTTTGCAATATTAGTTAAAATAAAGATGTTATCCACAGTTGAATACTTTTTTCTGAAACCTGATTGAAATTCACTTAACAGTGCATGGTTATCAACCATTCTTGTAGCCTCTCGTTCAAAATACTTGCAAATACTTTCGCCATGGCATTGTTAAAAGATATACCCCTATAGTTTTCTGGATTCTTTGTGTCGCCTTTTTTGTACAATGGGAAGATAATCGACTTGCGAAAAGAATCAGGTACATTGCCGCTGTTGTAGATATAATTAAATGATGCTGTCATATTTTCAATAAATAGATCCGAAGCATATTTAAGGAATTCCATGGGTACTCGATCCTCTCCAGGAGCTTTATTATTCTTACACTTGTGCAATATTTTTTTGACTTCTGCTACTGTAATCGTTCTATCTAGTTCACTCATTTCACGTATGGGCATCTCATAACTTAAACTCTCATTATGTATGCTGTTGTTTAGTATCTGCTCAAAGTGTTTACTCAGTTCCAGTGCGTCTAGCTTTGCATTTTTTATATGGCTCGTCCCGTTCAGTTTTCGAACTTTGTCCCAAAAGGATTTACTGTCCTTTACTGTAGCTATTGAGATAGCTAGCTCATTATAGTAAGTCGCTCTTTTATGCTGTAGAAGTTCTTTAAAAATTTAATTTGCTTGACTGTAGTTTGTCATGTCTTCCTTTAATCCTGTTTTTTTAACTCTTCTTAGCCATCGAAAAGATGTATCTCTTAATATTTTACATTCAGAGTCAAACCATTGGTTTTGTTTTACGCCAGTTTTTTGTTTTTGCTGCAGAGGCTTTGCTGCATTATTTATACAATCCATTAAAAACTCAATTCCATTTGTTGAGCATATTGTCGCTCTATTTACTTCAATAATTTGTTGAATAAGTGTTAAATTATATATTTTCTCGATACGTTTGTTCCAGTATAGTTTAGGTAACAACTGTAGACCTGAATTTTCCTCCGAAATAATTTTCCCGGCGTGGACACTTACTGTAATCGGCTGATGGTCAGAGTAAATAAATTCCTGCACTTTGAAATTTTTGATTCTATTCAACCAGATCCCCGCTCCTAAACCATACTCAATCGTGGTGGCAATAGTTCCTCTGTGAAATGTATGCTTGCCATCTTTGTCGCCCTCGCATCTTCCGTTCAGCACAGTAAGACTTACTGTATTGCAGATTTCAAGTAGTCTTCTGCTATTTCTATGTACTTTGTCATCCATAGCTTTGCGCTTTGCACTTAGTCCATTGGCTAGTAAAGTTGGGTTAAATTCCAAACATTGCTCCTTACCAATTCTGGCATTACAGTCTCCTACAACTGATATATTTTCGCACCCTAATTCGAACAGTACATCACTTAAGTTTTTAAAATCCGCATCCCAGTTGTTGCAATTAATATATGTTGGAATAATGTACGCCAGTGTCTCTTCAAATTTTAGCTTAACTACCATCATATTCAATGTTTGTGTAAATCGTATATTCATTTTATCTGCTAAGTTCTTCTTTATTCCATATAACATACCGCCACTAGCTCTTCCTTTGATTGCGACCCGAGTTGCTGGAATCCACCATAATAAATACTTTTCAACCACTTTATCAATCTTCTCCAAGGATTTTTCCATGAACGTTTCAAATAAAAAGAACAGATCAAATGAGTTTACATAATTTATAAAATCGCAGTAATTAACTTTCTTTATTAGACCTGCTACATTAAATGCTAAAATATTTAACATTTCTTTTGAATTTCAATCTAAACTTAAACTACAGCTGACAACATTGTCTTTAGTTTTTTTGAGAATTAATTGTTTGCAAAATCTCCCAACATGTTACATTTATTGACTCCAGGTTATTGCCATAAAGTGCCTGCAGTACATCCCTTCCATTACTGCTACCGCATTTCAGCTCCTTTTCTTTATTCCAATACAGCCATTTGTTGTCAATTTTCATACGATCCTCTCTAACTATTATATTACGGCTTTGATCTACAGCACGCAAATTTTGTTTTAGTTTAAGCATGACCCGTTTATCTGATTGTTGCTCTGTGCTTAAGTCCCTCTCAATTGAGATTTCCGTATTAGCGAGTTTTTTAATATTGTTGAAAATATTAAATATACACTGCTCTGCTTGCAACTCTGCAACGACTCCTATTTTGTCGTGTTTCTCAAATATTTTTCTTACAGAAGCTATTTACACATCATCGACGTGCAGAACTTCAGCACCTTCGTCACCTTCTGTTTTAGCACACGATTCTCTACCGTTAGCTCTGTAATCTTACTAGAGAGTTCGCCCACTTCCGACACAATCACCTCTAAATCAGCTTTTGTTGGCAAGTTGCTTAGATTTTCATCCAACAAGTCAGCCAATGATGCTCTCATTAACCCCATCAGTTCTGTTATATGCATATCAGTGAACGAAAATAAACAGTATAGTATCGTAGTGTAATGCTCATGTCCGAAACACATCAAAAAATTTTTAAAGTTTGTGTCCGCGAACACAAACATTATTTTTAGAGTTTGTGTACTTTTCACGAAGGTAGTGCTCTTTATAACGATCTTTTTACGAAGGTAGTGCTCATTTTAGTTATCTTTTGCCGAAGGTAGTGGTCTTTTTAGTGATCATTTTTCTTAGGTAGTGGTTTTTTAGCGTTTGCCAAACTAAACGATTTGGAAACGTTTTTAATGTGCATTGTTGTTGCTTCGTTTGCATAAAAAAAGAAAAAATTTTGTTTGCATTTGTATTGCATGTATTTTGTTTGTGTTTTTAAATAAAGATATTGCGTATACATTTATTGATGCATATTTAATATTAGGGGCTAAAAAACCACTACCTTAGGAAAATGATCACTAAAAAGACCACTACTTTCGGCAAAAGATAACTAAAATGAGCACTACCTTCGTGAAAAGATCGTTATAAAGAGCACTACCTTCGTGAAAAGTACAAGTTTTTATTTTAAATACTTTATTCAGTTTTTAAAAAAGATTGGAGCTAATGCTCCGCTTTATTTTGATTCAAGATTAAGACTAAATTTTATTTTACAATATTGTTAATGTATTGGTTTTACAATTAATGCAAGCATTACATTTTCGACAGTTCTTTGGAAAGAATTGCTTAATTACTATTTACCGCTTATTTGGGTTTCCGGCATATTTTGGAAATAAAGTGCTTACCTAATGTCTACCCAATAAAGGTAATAAAAGGAAAAAAGAAAATAAATGTAGCGCGTGTTAACTCCTCCATCTTTAAAAACGTGTCCCTCTCGAGGAGATGGCTGGGGTTGTTCAAAATGTTTGATTGCTACTTCTTCTAATGTAGAATTATCAATACCTTTGGAGGCATGTTCACCCATTAACTTCGTTCCTTTTGTTGAAGCTAGTTTTACTACCAAGATTGCCATTAGGATTAGAGTTATACCAGATATCCCAAAATTGGCTATTGATGCTGTTAAACTTTTCCTTTTTAACGTTTCGATGTAGTTTATATTGTTTAGGTGAAGTTCTTTCATCATTTCCAGGTTTAGCAATTCTTCTTCAGCCGTTAGGGTTGAATTTGGTTGCAGAATTGCAGGAAGGGGCTTACTGCTAGAGATTTCGTTAGACAAAAATGTTTGGCTATCTATTGTAATTGTGGAGTTATGGTACTGAATTGCGAATGATCCAGTTAAATCAATTTCTTCTTTATCGATGCGAACAGTGTCGTTGAATTGGTTTAAAAGTATTATTCCTGGGAGGACGTCTTGGACAGTGCGAATGTGTTGGTTGTTAATCGTGATGCAGTTAGGCGGTCGGCTTTTGAGTAGGTGAGGAATACACGTGGAGTTACTGATGTCTACAATATTTCTTTTTGTACAAATTTTAATTTGATTATGTTCTTCACAGTTGCTTTTCTTTCCAAAGATCTTACTGTTGCATATTATAATTTTTTCAAACGGTATTTTATATAATTTGTTTCCTTTCTTTATCGCTTTTATTAATAATGATTCACATAAATTGTTGTCAGTTATTGGAATTTCGATTAAGTACATAATCTTAGAACTACTAGAGGCTATCTTAACATTACTGAATTCAAATGCCTCTTCTATATTATTAAATGGAACATTATTTTTTTCAATAATTTCTTTTATTAGGTTCATCTCAGCATTAGAAAATATATAAGAGTTTACGATGGCAACTTTGGCCCAATGTATTGCATAATTGATATATATAATTTCATCTTTTATTAACTGTAGCTTATATTTAATGTTTACAGCGATATCATGCTGAATATCTTCTCTATCTTTTAATAGTTTAACTATTTTATTTGACACTTCCGTTATATTATTTATTCTTTCGCTCATTGCTCTATTTATTATCAATTGATTGTTATTATTTTCAAGTAAATTATTTAAATGATTTTCTAAAATAACAAGATCTTCGTGATCTGGGCTCCCCGTGAGCCACTTCCATGCAGTACCAATTGCGTTTATGGATCTTTTATTGACCTTTGGCTTTAGTCTACTTAAGAAACCTTGTATTTCGGTTACTTCATGGTATAGGAAAGGGAGTAAGGGATTGTCAGAAATTATTTTGTGTCTTATTGTGGAGTTAAGTTCGTCCAAAGTCCGTTGGTATTCGTCTACGTCTATCGTATGTATAATTTTGTAGGTTCCGGTTTAAATTTTGGTCCATCTTGTATTGAAGGTTGCTAGTCGTGAATTTGTGTAATCAAGATTACGGAATTCGCCACTAGTAAGTGGTATTATTAATCAGAAAGTAACCAAATGAGTTAAGTTCTAATATTACCTTTGTATACAGTTCGTCCTTTTTCTGTTATAACTATGCTAGATTTGTCTTCCTTTACTATTTCTTTTTTATACCTAGTAGTAATTTTTGAGCCTAATCTCTTGTTTATTCGCACGTAAATAATGTCGCCTGGCAAATATGTTTTCATTGGAGTCCTTTTCCGATTGTGTACCTCTAAGTCTTTTGCTTGTTTTTTCCTAAGTGCTTCAATGTTTTCCTGTCGAGCATTTTCGTACTGGTCAGGATTTGTAGAAACTCTGCGTCCAAGAAATGTCTCTATCGGTTTCTTTCCTGTAGTTGAATGTACTGTGTAGTTATATTCATATACCAATCTGTCCAAAATTTCTAGGAATGATCTATGTATTCGTTCCGCTTTTAAGCAGCGCATGATTTCTGAGAGGGTTGAGTGAAATCGTTCTACCTGTCCGTTTACTGTACTTGCGTAAGGAGGTGTCTTGTAGATTTCTATTCCAAGTTGGTCTTGCATCATAAAACATATGGAGGCTGAGTTTAGCGCTTTTTCGTTGTCTACTACAATTACCTTAGGTACGCCAAATGCAAAAATTATCTGTCTTAGAGGTTCCCTAATATCTTCTGAAGCTCTGCTTTTTATTATTCTAACTTGGGCATATTTGGAAAATTTTTCGACTGCCGTAAGAACTAAATTTTTCTCTGTGTTATAAATGTCAATATGCACTATTTCACCGGGATATTTCGGAATGGGGTTTTCAAGTAACTGTGGCTTATTTGGATGGCGGTCGTATTTGTTTTCTTTACAAATCTTACATTGCTTGACTAAATTTCCTATTTTAGCACTCATTTGTGGAAAGTAAAATTTTTGTAATAGTTGGGTTTTATTTTCCTGAGCATTTCTATGGGCGCGTTTGTGTTCTTTCAGCATTTCTGTTTCCTGTCTGTATTCGTCAGTCAGGTCTTCGACTTGGGTTTGGGTAAAACGTATTTTGAAATTAAAAAAGTGAACAGGATATATTTGCTGAATTTTTCCCATGATTGGTTCTGAGGTAAAGAGACCGTTTATTACTAAGGGATTCAAATAACGTTTAAAAATTGAAACTAGGCTTCGTTCATCGTAAACTTTTTGATTAAAAATGTGTCTATGGTATGTGGGGAAGAGTATTTTGAATTAGTAGCTACTTTCATCGCTATTTAGGAGCCAAATTTGGTTCTTGAATGCATTTATAGGTCCTTCTACTGCTGGGATAAGATTTTGTGCTGAACTTTCGTCACTATGTTGCGTTCCTGTCAATGAATTGATTTGTGATACCTGTGGTGGTCTTGAGAGTGCATCAGCCACAACATTAGCTTTCTCTGGCTTATAGATTAACTCATAGTCATATTCTTCTAACCTAGCCTTCCATCTTTTCATCTTGCTATTATGGTTCTTGCTGCTTAAAGCAAAAGTAAGCGGTTGATGGTCCGTAAAAATTTTAACCTTCGCAGAACCGTAAAGGTACAACGACCATACTATCGCCAACATTTCTCTTTCATTTGCAGCGTAGTGCTCTTCAGCTTTAGAAAGAGTTCTCGAAATGAAGGTTATTGGCTTGTCGTTTTGCGATAATACAGCTCCAATTGCGTAATTGGAAGCATCTGTTGTTAACACAAATTCTTTGGAGTAGTCGGGGTATGTAAGCATTATGTCTTTACTAATGAGCGATCTCTTAAGTTTCTCGAAGGAATCTATGGCGTTTTCATTTAGGGTTATCTCGACTTTTTTTGATTGATTTTTGGACACTCGTCCGTCTTCCCCTCTTAAAAGGACTGTAAGGGGTTTCGCGAGCTTCGCATAGTCTTTGATGAATCGGCGATAATAGCCTGAAAGTCATAAAAAGGATCGAAGTTCTTTTAAAGTTTGAGGTACTGGAAAATTTACTATTGCGTCTACTTTCTGTGGATTTGTTTTGAGGCCTTTTTCGGATATTATGAAACCTAAAAATTCCACTTCTGTTTTTAGGAATTGACATTTGTCAGGTTGTATTTTTAGATTTGCCTTTTCTAATGTATCAAAGATTTGTTGGATGTCATTAAAGTGGGTTTCTTGATCTTTACTAAATATCACGATGTCATCGATGTAAACGTAACATCTCTTTCCTATGTGGTTCCTTAAAATGTCGTCAAGAGCTCTTTGAAAAATTGAAGGAGCGTTCTTGAGACCAAAAGGTAGCCGGGTAAATTCATATTTACCGTTATTTACCGAAAAAGCTGTCTTCTCTATATTCGATTCCTTTAGGGGAATCTGGTGGAAGCCACTCTTTAAATCGAGGACGGAGAAATATTTGTTTCTTCCTAGGTGTGCTAGTACTCCATTTATTTCGGGTATAGGGCATCTGTCCGATATTGTTACCAGGTTTAACTTTCTGTAATCGACTACCATTCGATGTTTCCTTTCTCCGGATGCGTCTGATTTTTTGGGTACTATCCATACAGGTGAATTGTATAGAGACCGAGACGGTCTTCTTATACCATTCTGTAACAAGTCTTTGATTTGTCTCTCTACTTCCGCTTTTAATGCCATTGGGTACGGATAGAATTTGGTGTATATTGGTGTGTCTGTGGACGTCCTTATGCTTCCTTGCACTTTCGTAGTATAGGTTAGTCTTTCTTCAGGTTCGGCAAAAAGTTTAAGAAATTTCCTCGCAATTGTATTAAGTGTGGTCTTTTGTCCGTCGTTTAGGTAATCAGTCCGTAAGTCTATTGTGTTAATTGACTGTATAATTTGCTGTTTTATTTTAATCCTGACTCTATCTTGTATTGTCATATAGTTGTATTTTGTGTAAATTACTGCCGAAAGTTGCTTGAGGCTGTCATTGCCTAGGATGCCGTGGAATGATTTTAGCGATGGTAACAAAAAAAATTTAATTTTGAGATTGGGTATTCCGAATAAATTAACATTGGTGTGGTGCGTAATTTTTATTTTTCCAGCTATAGTATTGACAAAGAAAGGTTGGTCATTTGGGATAGAATTGGGTACAATGGAGGGTTGTATATAGTTATTGTTTGAACCCGTATCAATTAATATTTTTAAAATTTTTCCTCGCTTTGGTTTACATTCAAAATATGGGAGCGAGGAATTCGCTAGCCTAAAAAATGAATGTCTGAAAAATCCTCTATAGAATTGTCGTCTGCACTATGCTGTTCGTGGGTTTCTTGTACGTCGTAATTGTCCTGTCCAATCTCGTCTTGCTGGTTTTCGTATTGTAGATCTTGCTGATATGCAGCGTTTTTGTGTTGTTCAGCTTCTATGTTAAAGTTTCGTTGTCTTTTTTCTATATTTTGCTAAGGAGGTGGTGCCCTCTTTTCTTGAAATGCAAGGTTTTGTGATGGCCTATTCATATAACTGACTCTTCTTGACTGCATGCTTTGGTCGACATCCATTCGTTCGGGTCTTGGCATGGGCTTTGATGCAAAAGGTGTAGGTGGTAGTTGGTGCCGATGTTGAGAATTGAAATTTTGTTGTTGTGAAAAAAAATTCTGGGGTCTTTGCCAATATCCTTGTTGTTGAGGTGGAATATAGGGAGGTAGCGACATTTGTCTCTGCATTGGTTGATTCCAATGAATAAGGTGTGGGTAGAATGGTTTTGGTGCTGCGTGGTGCTGTGGGGAGAAATTTTTTCGAGGATTTATAGGAGGTCTCCTATAGTTATGGTTATTGGCAATATTTGCTCGATAAGTTTGATTTTCCAGCTTGAGGCATAAATGTAGAGCCTCTGGGAGGTCTGCTGGTTCTTTTATTCCCAGGAGTCTCGGCAAGTCACCATTTAGACCCCTAACGAAGGTATCCAACGCTTTGTTTCTATACGTGTCTACCATTCTGATCCGGCTTCTAAACAAGAAATTTTGTTTAAGATCAGAGAGAGATTTGAATAGACTTTCTGATAATATTCATGTATTGTTAAATTGCCTTGAGTCAGCGAGGACATTTGGTACTCTAAAGTACCTAGGTCTCTCTTGTCGCCGTAATGCGTTGTGAGACAACGTGAAATAGCGGTCCAATTTAGAGGTGTGTTATTCTAACACAATGTCTGCTTGGCCTGTAATTTTGTTTCGTATAATGTTTAGAATACCAAAGTATTTATGTGAGCCTCGTATTGGTTCATACACTTGTAGAATTCTATCTACACTTTTCTTCCAGGATCCGAATTCACCTGGATCTCCTGCGAAATCACGCAAAGAGCGCACAACGTCAGGAATTTTGTCGAGTTCACCAATACCTTGGGCTCCTACATTAATCGGTTCGTCTAACTCAATAACGTTCCTAGCTGTTAGTCTGTCGTTTAAGATTCTATTGACTACGTCTGCTATTTGCCTAACCATGTCCCTATTTTCTTCATTTTGAGGAGGTTGGGGATTTGGATTCGGAGGGTTTTGAGCTAAAACCGGTGGTCTTAAAAGATTATTCGGGTTACTCATTTTCACAATTGGATTGTTAACTTTAATAAACTGTGATTAATTAAGCTTTATAATTCGGGGAATTTAAATAACGGAAATGTCAAAAATCTTTGACTAAATTATTTTTAACAAATTGATCAAATTATTTTCCTTTTCAAATTATCTTCAATATTTTCGATTTTGAATCTAGTTTTTATTTTAAAATTCTATTTTTAGTTTCTCTTAGTATGAGGAAAAATTATTAAGATTATTTTTAGTACGTCTCTCTTATTTATTCCACACGTTTTTTGTACATATGCAAATTACCGTGTTTCAAAAATTAATTAAGATATTTTAGTTTCACTTTTTCCTCTTTTTTTTTATATTATTATTATTCTTTTTCTTATTCTTATTTCTTATTTCTTATTATTTTCAATATAGCTTCTCAATTTGAATTTTACTAAATTTCAGATTTTTTCTTTCAAAATTATTTCTATTATCTTCATTCACTTTTCTTTAAAAAATTTTAGATTTTTCTTATTATACTTAATTAATTACGATGACTTACAGTAAGAGTAGCATCGAGCTACTCGTCCCTCGCTGGTTGCACGAATGAACTCCTTTTAGGTCGATTGAACCTACTGCGGCTCCTGCTACAACACTTCGATGCGAGGCGGTCTCCGGACGGACATTAGAGAGCCTGAGTCTTCTTGAATCTTGTGGAACCAGTCGGAAAAATAGGATTGATGCTGTTGGGAAGTCAATTTTAGTTTCTTCCTTTCACAGTCACTGTTTATGATAACGCGAAACACTGCCACTACTTTAGGGCCTTTGTATTTTCACTTTAATTTAATTATTTACTTTATTTGATTATTTCCTTTTCGCGACTGGTCCCTGCTCGGGCGCCAGTTTTTATTTTAAATACTTTATTTCGTTTTTAAAAAAGATTGGAACTAATGCTCCGCTTTATTTTGATTCAAGATTAAGACTAAATTTTATTTTACAATATTGTTAATTATATTGGTTTTACAATTAATGCAAGCATTGCATTTTCGCCAGTTCTTTGGAAAGAATTGCTTAATTACTATTTACCGCTTATTTGGGTTTCCGGCACATTTTGGAAATAAAGTGCTTACCTAATGTCTACCCAATAAAGGTAATAAAAGGAAAAAAGAAAATAAATGTAGCACGTAGACATTTGGTACTCTAAAGTACCTAGGTCTCTCTTGTCGCCGTAATGCGTTGTGAGACAACGTGAAATAGCGGTCCAATTTAGAGGTGTGTTATTCTAACACAATGTCTGCTTGGCCTGTAATTTTGTTTCGTATAATGTTTAGAATACCAAAGTATTTATGTGAGCCTCGTATTGGTTCATACACTTGTAGAATTCTATCTACACTTTTCTTCCAGGATCCGAATTCACCTGGATCTCCTGCGAAATCACGCAAAGAGCGCACAACGTCAGGAATTTTGTCGAGTTCACCAATACCTTGGGCTCCTACATTAATCGGTTCGTCTAACTCAATAACGTTCCTAGCTGTTAGTCTGTCGTTTAAGATTCTATTGACTACGTCTGCTATTTGCCTAACCATGTCCCTATTTTCTTCATTTTGAGGAGGTTGGGGATTTGGATTCGGAGGGTTTTGAGCTAAAACCGGTGGTCTTAAAAGATTATTCGGGTTACTCATTTTCACAATTGGATTGTTAACTTTAATAAACTGTGATTAATTAAGCTTTATAATTCGGGGAATTTAAATAACGGAAATGTCAAAAATCTTTGACTAAATTATTTTTAACAAATTGATCAAATTATTTTCCTTTTCAAATTATCTTCAATATTTTCGATTTTGAATCTAGTTTTTATTTTAAAATTCTATTTTTAGTTTCTCTTAGTATGAGGAAAAATTATTAAGATTATTTTTAGTACGTCTCTCTTATTTATTCCACACGTTTTTTGTACATATGCAAATTACCGTGTTTCAAAAATTAATTAAGATATTTTAGTTTCACTTTTTCCTCTTTTTTTTTTATATTATTATTATTCTTTTTCTTATTCTTATTTCTTATTTCTTATTATTTTCAATATAGCTTCTCAATTTGAATTTTACTAAATTTCAGATTTTTTCTTTCAAAATTATTTCTATTATCTTCATTCACTTTTCTTTAAAAAATTTTAGATTTTTCTTATTATACTTAATTAATTACGATGACTTACAGTAAGAGTAGCATTGAGCTACTCGTCCCTCGCTGGTTGCACGAATGAACTCCTTTTAGGTCGATTGAACCTACTGCGGCTCCTGCTACAACACTTCGATGCGAGGCGGTCTCCGGACGGACATTAGAGAGCCTGAGTCTTCTTGAATCTTGTGGAACCAGTCGGAAAAATAGGATTGATGCTGTTGGGAAGTCAATTTTAGTTTCTTCCTTTCACAGTCACTGTTTATGATAACGCGAAACACTGCCACTACTTTAGGGCCTTTGTATTTTCACTTTAATTTAATTATTTACTTTATTTGATTATTTCCTTTTCGCGACTGGTCCCTGCTCGGGCGCCAGTTTTTATTTTAAATACTTTATTTCGTTTTTAAAAAAGATTGGAACTAATGCTCCGCTTTATTTTGATTCAAGATTAAGACTAAATTTTATTTTACAATATTGTTAATTATATTGGTTTTACAATTAATGCAAGCATTGCATTTTCGCCAGTTCTTTGGAAAGAATTGCTTAATTACTATTTACCGCTTATTTGGGTTTCCGGCACATTTTGGAAATAAAGTGCTTACCTAATGTCTACCCAATAAAGGTAATAAAAGGAAAAAAGAAAATAAATGTAGCACGTGTTAACTTACACAAACTCTAAAAATTGTTGAATTGTTTCGGACTTTTTTTAATGTACTGTTCGTTTAGTGTTTTTTAACAAAGATGACAAACAGTACACTATGTTTTGTACTTTAGTGTTTGTTTTCGTTCACTGATGCATATTCCCTACTTGCATTGTAGATTTCGCCTGGTTTATTTCTTCTGGGGAAAGTTCTGTCAATGGTCTTTTAGCTGCTGAGGTTCTTACTTGTATTTTCGAAACTTGCGTACTCGGTTTATTTGGTGTTCCTGCTGATGACATTTTTGAAGTTGTACTTTAATTTTATCAAATTCAGTTTTTGATGCTTCGCCTAAAAGTCTATGAGAAAATTTATATATATATATAGCAGCTTAATACTTTTTTTAAAAATTAGAATTTGTTAGCATAGACTCAAACCACTCTGAGCTTTACTATGTATAATTCGCTTTACGTTCCACTTATCTTCAGCACTTTTATTTACAATGGGTAATTGCTGTTTTTGAATGCAACGCTATCTTGTCAGCAGAAGTTTCAATTGTATAAGATTGTACTAATCTTCACTTTTAACCGCTCACTTGAATGCGTTGCAATGTCTTGAATGTTTATTTATTATTACCACCCAATTGTAACCAGTATTTCGCAATATAATTCAATTTTATTAATAAACTTTTCCGAGCGCGCACTTATTTGATATATTCCGCTAGGGTTGCCAAGTCAAACCTTGTAATTTGTATGCAAAATATTTTTGTTGATTTTGCAAAATCGTGCTACTCATGTTTTGTATACCAAAATATTCTAATATATATATGTTTTTCAAAAAATTCTCTACAACATTGTACCATTTTATCAAATTTTATAATTAATTAAATATTAATATTACCTATTAACTCAAAATATTACAGTAACAAATAGCTCTAACAGAGTTAAGGGAATTTATGATTATGCTTCAAAAGTAGTTTTTGTTACATTTTTTAACTGGTACTCGATTTGAATAACTTTTTCATCAATTCATATTAGAAAAATATAAATAATTTGAAAAATTACCGTACAACATTGTACTACTTCTTAGTATTTTTAAATATATATTGAAAAATACATCAAATGATTGCATGTGTTATGCAGTTTGCAAAAGAAGATTTGTTTTTTGTTTTATGGTATACAAAATATATTTGTTAATTTTGCAAAATCGTACTACCAATTTTTTATAATTTATCTACGAAAATATATGTTGATACATACACATATACACATACATAAATATATATATATTTATTCAGTTTGCAAAAGAAGATTTGTGTTTTGTTTTATGGTATGCAAAATATTTTTGTTGATTTTGCAAAATCGTGCTACTCATGTTTTATACACCAAAATATTCTAATATATATATGTTTTTCAAAAAATACTCTCCAACATTGTACCATTTCATCAAATTGTATGATTAATTAAATATTAATATTACCTATAAACTCAGAATATAACAGTAACAAATACCTCTAACAGAGTTAAAGGAATTTATGATTATGCTTCAAAAGTAGTTTTTGTTACCTTTTTTATTTGGTACTCGATTTTAATAACTTTTGTTTGCAAAATCTCCCAACATGTTACATTTATTGACTCCAGGTTATTGCCATAAAGTGCCTGCAGTACATCCCTTCCATTACTGCTACCGCATTTCAGCTCCTTTTCTTTATTCCAATACAGCCATTTGTTGTCAATTTTCATACGATCCTCTCTAACTATTATATTACGGCTTTGATCTACAGCACGCAAATTTTGTTTTAGTTTAAGCATGACCCGTTTATCTGATTGTTGCTCTGTGCTTAAGTCCCTCTCAATTGAGATTTCCGTATTAGCGAGTTTTTTAATATTGTTGAAAATATTAAATATACACTGCTCTGCTTGCAACTCTGCAACGACTCCTATTTTGTCGTGTTTCTCAAATATTTTTCTTACAGAAGCTATTTACACATCATCGACGTGCAGAACTTCAGCACCTTCGTCACCTTCTGTTTTAGCACACGATTCTCTACCGTTAGCTCTGTAATCTTACTAGAGAGTTCGCCCACTTCCGACACAATCACCTCTAAATCAGCTTTTGTTGGCAAGTTGCTTAGATTTTCATCCAACAAGTCAGCCAATGATGCTCTCATTAACCCCATCAGTTCTGTTATATGCATATCAGTGAACGAAAATAAATAGTATAGTATCGTAGTGTAATGCTCATGTCCGAAACACATCAAAAAATTTTTAAAGTTTGTGTCCGCGAACACAAACATTATTTTTAGAGTTTGTGTACTTTTCACGAAGGTAGTGCTCTTTATAACGATCTTTTTACGAAGGTAGTGCTCATTTTAGTTATCTTTTGCCGAAGGTAGTGGTCTTTTTAGTGATCATTTTTCTTAGGTAGTGGTTTTTTAGCGTTTGCCAAACTAAACGATTTGGAAACGTTTTTAATGTGCATTGTTGTTGCTTCGTTTGCATAAAAAAAGAAAAAATTTTGTTTGCATTTGTATTGCATGTATTTTGTTTGTGTTTTTAAATAAAGATATTGCGTATACATTTATTGATGCATATTTAATATTAGGGGCTAAAAAACCACTACCTTAGGAAAATGATCACTAAAAAGACCACTACTTTCGGCAAAAGATAACTAAAATGAGCACTACCTTCGTGAAAAGATCGTTATAAAGAGCACTACCTTCGTGAAAAGTACAAGTTTTTATTTTAAATACTTTATTCAGTTTTTAAAAAAGATTGGAGCTAATGCTCCGCTTTATTTTGATTCAAGATTAAGACTAAATTTTATTTTACAATATTGTTAATGTATTGGTTTTACAATTAATGCAAGCATTACATTTTCGACAGTTCTTTGGAAAGAATTGCTTAATTACTATTTACCGCTTATTTGGGTTTCCGGCATATTTTGGAAATAAAGTGCTTACCTAATGTCTACCCAATAAAGGTAATAAAAGGAAAAAAGAAAATAAATGTAGCGCGTGTTAACTCCTCCATCTTTAAAAACGAACGTCCTCGTTCCTCTGAGCAGGATGATAAGAAATTGTGTGGCCCACTCGAGGAGATGGCTGGGGTTGTTCAAAATGTTTGATAGCGACTTCTTCTAATGTAGAATTATCAATACCTTTGGAGGCATGTTCACCCATTAACTTCGTTCCTTTTGTTGAAGCTAGTTTTACTACCAAAATTGCCATTAGGATTAGAATTATACCAGATATCCCAATATTGGCTATTGATGCTGTTAAACTTTTCCTTTTTAACGTTTCGATGTAGTTTATATTTTTTAGGTGAAGTTCTTTCATCATTTCCAGGCTTAGCAAGTCTTCGTCAGCCGTTAGGGTTGAATTTGGTTGCAGAATTGCAGGAAGGGACTTACTGCTAGAGATTTCGTTAGACAAAAATGTTTGGTTATCTATTGTAATTGTGGAGTTATGGTACTGAATTGCGAATGATCCAGTTAAATCAATTTCTTCTTTGTCGATGCGAACAGTGTCGTTGAATTAGTTTAAAAGTATTATTCCTGGGAGGACTTCTTAGACAGTGCGAATGTGTTGGTTGTTAATCGTGATGCAGTTAGGCGGTCGGCTTTTGAGTAGGTGAGGAATACACGTGGAGTTACTGATGTCTACAATATTTCTTTTTGTACAAATTTTAATTTGATTATGTTCTTCACAGTTGCTTTTCTTTCCAAAGATCTTACTGTTGCATATTATAATTTTTTCAAACGGTATTTTATATAATTTGTTTCCTTTCTTTATCGCTTTTATTAATAATGATTCACATAAATTGTTGTCAGTTATTGGAATTTCGATTAAGTACATAATCTTAGAACTACTAGAGGCTATCTTAACATTACTGAATTCAAATGCCTCTTCTATATTATTAAATGGAACATTATTTTTTTCAATAATTTCTTTTATTAGGTTCATCTCAGCATTAGAAAATATATAAGAGTTTACGATGGCAACTTTGGCCCAATGTATTGCATAATTGATATATATAATTTCATCTTTTATTAACTGTAGCTTATATTTAATGTTTACAGCGATATCATGCTGAATATCTTCTCTATCTTTTAATAGTTTAACTATTTTATTTGACACTTCCGTTATATTATTTATTCTTTCGCTCATTGCTCTATTTATTATCAATTGATTGTTATT
>NC_051846.1:216139100-216141412 GCF_002237135.1 Teleopsis dalmanni | reverse complement strand
ATAGAAACTATAACATAATGGGCTTTTAGGTCTAAGAGAGGTGTAGAAATCACACCTTACAAAATAATCTAAAGATAATAGAAACTATAACATAATAGACTTTTTGGCCTAAGTGATTCGTTAGGATCACTGGTATAATCTAAAATAATAAAAACAAATTCTAAATAACAACTAACTTTAAAATCGACTACTATACAATAGAAATAGTAGTACTAATAAAACTTGACGAACAAAAAGTAGAGTGTTTTTAAAAACAGCTCTTTAAAGTTACACTGATGAAAATATCAGTGTACATACATATATCTGCATATATGTATATGATCATATAAATATAGACATTTATATAAATCATTTTTACTTAGGGACAACCTCTAACTGTTATTATAAATAATTTATTAGAGTCGGAAAAGTCTTAACAAAGGATATTTTCTAGTACATTCCTCATTATATTCACAATCCTTTAACTTATTAAAATTCATTTAGTGAAAGTTAAAAAAATTTAATAACAATAATTTTTAATAATTAAATATCCGAACTACCCATTTTTGAATGAAATCTTTAAATGAACATTTTTAGTATTATATAAAATTATTGATCCATTAGAATCGAATTTTTCTATAATGACCCTGTTTCGAGAAATGTCAAATGTTAAAAAAAAAATATTTTTATGTTATATTTACATAAATCAAAACATTAACAGTCTCTCATAGAGTAGAAAAACATAAATTTTTTCCTTTTTTTTTTTCAAATATATGATTGATTTGTATATTAAAAATGATCAAACAATTTTTTATTGTAAATTCCTTATTCAGCAATAAAAACAAACATAATGGTTTCACTTAAAGAAAAATGTATTATTAAGCATTTGTTAAATCAGAGCAGATGTTGTCTCTGAAATCCGTTACTGATGTAGAGAATGTCTGGTGGGGTGTTATTTTGTACTCCCGTTACTAATATTAGTTTTCGCATTACTTCTCATTTATTATTTAAATTTATGCTTAACGTATGAGAATAAAGTTAATCATACGAAAAGAGATTAGTGAGTAAACGCAGTCTTGTTTTGCCAATAACCCAAGCGGGGAGTTGATCGGTTTATTGTAATTTTATTTAATTGTGAAATTTTTGTCAAGATTAATCGAGTTCAGTGATTTGTTGTTGTGTATTTTAGAAGTATATTTTTTTTATAAATATTTTTCAAATATATAATATAATAAAAGAAAATTATTATTAAATCTATAAATTAATTACTAAGCTAGTTTAATAAAATACACATTAGCGTTTGATTGTTTCTAATACGATATTTTCACCTCTCCATTTCATTTTGTTTACTAATTAATGAACAAATCGATTTAAAAAAAATTATTTTAATTAATAATATTTGTGTTGAAATAATAATTAGCATATGTTCATCAATTTTATAATATCAACGTTATTTTTCAAACATATAAATTTCGAAAAATTTTTTTATTTAAATAAATGTTGCGGAATTGCTCCACAATAATTGTTATATTCTATTTTTATCACACCGGTGAGTATTAAACAGTGTAGTATATGTATATTAAAAGTATATAATATTTCATTAAAATAGTTATATTTACATAATATAATTCCCGAATTAAAAAAACAGTGTTTATTGAAATAAAGACTTTCTTATATTTTTAATTATGATTGCATTATATTAAAATGATAATTACGAATGGGTTCAGGTATATGATAAACACAGTAGAACTAGATGTGACATTTATAATAAAATTTTGTCTATAAAAATTTTAATACTAAAGCAAGTTCTCTCACCTTTCATCTGAGTGTTGATAACAGAATTATGTGAAATATTAGTCCAGCCCCCCTCCGTTTTGTGCTCTCTTTGAAATGGGTATTGAATACCATTATTATATTATATTATGCGGTAATTGGAAGTTTTTTTAGTATTAAATACTTCACTTGAAAAGGGTAGGTGAAATAAATTATTTTTCCGATTTTGTTTATATTTGCAATATACTATTATTAACATCTTTATTATGTTCAATTTTCTTTCCCATACAAATCTAAATTAATTCTTAACAATATATCTACAGTTGACGTTTAATTTAACGAAATACAATATATCTTATATAAATTATACGTTAAGTTGAAAAATTCATTTAATCAAGTTATCAGTTCAGTTTTTTGAAAATCACATTTTCAAAAATCTTAACGAATGAAGTAAAGATTCTTGGTTATCTCTACTGATTTTATATATGTATGCTTCCTATGTCAGCTTCCCGAGATGTTGCAATGTACATTATGATACTTTGTCCATTTTAATTTTTATG
>NC_051846.1:216134280-216139000 GCF_002237135.1 Teleopsis dalmanni | reverse complement strand
TTTTAAACCTGATTTCACGTAGCTATTCTTCCGGAAGCAAGAATAGATAATTGGTGAATACAAAATCTATTGTTCGGTCAGTACCAAGCTACTCTCCATCTGGAAGTATTAAATATATGTTATCCATATAATATATGCCAGACTATGAAAGCAAGCTGGTTCCACAGCTAAATATGACTAAAAGCATAAGATAACAAATAGTCATTTCGGATCCTATCTTATAAGCATTTATTTGTTTATAGTATTGGTTGAGATGTCAACATTGCTAGATTTAAAAAATAAGCTTCATCTATATTTAAATAATTATTTTGTTTATATAACAGTTGCAACAAACAAAATTCGATTTCTTTAACAATTTTTCTATCTGCAAATGTAAACCATTTGTAAATTATTATTAGGAAATAAACTGATCATTTGCCGTAACCGTTTTTTCGATTGCAGCAATTGAACTACAAATCCCACAAACGAAATTACAAAGCAAAAATAGTTGACAAATTTTTCGTTTGTGGTAAATGAAATAATTTTTTAAACTTGCGCTTCATTTTCAGGAAATAAAGCGGAGTTTTAAATGTTTCTTTTATAGTAGATACTAAACTTTAGTTTACATAAATATGATCTGTAAATGCAAAAGAGTTTGTGTGAATTCTATTAGATAAAATCTGTTCGTTAAAATATTTAGTAATACTCTTAACTAAATTTTATATAAACAGCATGGGTGAGAATATCCAGATAAAATCATGACAAAATTTAATACTACATACGAGTATAAATAAAAGTATTGAGCTTATGGCATTTTCGATTGGTAATATTAAATATTAATATTAATAATATTATTATTTATTTCGATCGTCAATAGTCCAACTTTTTTTAAGTCTGCATAGTTGGTTTCTGTCATCCATTAGATTTGTGTTTAGGAAATTTAGATGGGTAGTTTCCGAGTTATGGTAACTGCATATCGTTGCATATCGTTGATACTCTTAGAAGATTTCTTTGTTAACAAATCATGGTACATTTTGGTACTTTGTTATAACCAGAATCTACCTAATATTCCCTAAGTTGAATTAGAGAACCCCAAATCCCATATTTGATCGCCATATGGTCATATTGGTTACATTGTAATTTTGTAGATGAGGACTATATCGTAAAAAAGAGTGTTCATTTACGGCCATTAACGATTAATTATTTGCCATAAATTTTTTGTTAACGTTAAATGAAATATTTTTCTCTTAATGTCTCATAATATATATTTTTATCATCATATACAATTTTGAAATGCTCTAAATTGTAAAAACAATCTAAAATATATAGTAATAGTAGTAGTATTTTAGCTTTATTTTACTTCATTATAAATTTGTTGTATTACATAGAAATTTATAGCCATTATATTATATATATAAAGCTTACAGCTATGTCATTTTAGCCGTCAGCCGGTCTAAAACATATATATTAGATTATATACAAATATAATTAAATATGGAAAAATTAAATATAAAGCATATATCTTAAAGAAAGGGTGTAAAAGGCGAAAATAGTTCTCATATAATACATATATATTATAATGAAAAATTAAACATTAGTGTTATATCTTAAGGAATACATATAGAAGGCGAAAAAAATTACTATGAAAAAACCAGCTTAAGTAAACATAAATTAAGTCGATTGAAACATATGTAAAATAAGCAAATATTTGTTAAAATTAATTATTATGCATGTAGTCCTATTCAAACCAATTTTAATAGATTTTTTATTTAATTAATTTTTTTTAATATGTAAATAACACGGCGTGCAGCAAATTGTTTACATTATAAAACGTAAAATTTGCATAAAAGTTTAATAAATCTTCAAATCAATTAATAAATTATTTTTGTATGCATAACATTTATTGTAAATTTTTAAACATAAATATTTTAGCAATAAAAAACAGTAAACAATTTTGAAATTTTTTCGTGTTTTATTTTTTACATAAAAATTATATTTAAAAAAAATTATTTACAAACATTTTAATGGCGCCTGAAGCAATAAAATCTTTCCTAATAAAACTTTTGAACAAATAATGTAACAGTAATGTAATGCAATGTAATGAAATGTAAAGAGCGGTGTAATTATAATTAAATTAATTTTTCGTGTTGTAAAATTGCATAATTAACACTTGTAAAATTTGTTATTCAGTCGAAAAGAAAAATTTCTCCCTGCCAAGCGAACAAGCTGAGGCATTAAAATTAAGTAGGAAGTATTTACTTACACACTATTTCGATACAGTTTCAGTGCTTTGTTGTGCAATGAAAGCCTCTGAAATCGACTGAAGTACAACTTCAACTTCATTCCGATAATATTACAGCAATAATATTACAGCTTAAATACACTGAAGTTGCCACCAAATTGCATTTGAGTATATTTTATTGAATTTTTCAAAGTAGCCAAACCATGAACCTGGTAGCGACTTTTGAATCATTTTTTGCTTTATTCGAGCACTAACTATGCGTTAATAAATTTCTTTCCAAACTATTTAATTTGGGCTTATAATTAATCAAATAAAAAAAAAACCATGAAATAATTGGAAGTGTAATAAAAAAAATAAACCTGCTATTAAATGTGTAATTATGCCATTGAGATACTTGTACAAAAATAAATAGCAATTTTTAATTATGTACCATAATTGGAGATTTATAGACATTAAATAAAAATTGCTTGTTAAATTTGCTAATGTGAGTGAAATTATGTATAATTTAATTATAGTTTTTTACGAACAAGTAATTTATTAAAAATAAGTAATCACTATTAATAAAGGATAGTTTTGTACATAAACAAATAAAAGCTAAAATTAAATTTGAGTTTAATGAAAAACATAATATTTTTAAAAACTTTTATTTATGGCTTGCAAATATAACTTATACATATGTCATGATTAATATTTTACAAGTAGTGTATACATTATTATATATACATTATTACTATCATCATCATCATTATGTAGCCTTACAGATTCATGTGACTTTTAACGTGATCAGCTACCCTTTTCTACTTCTCCAGCTACACCATCTTTGGATTTTGGATCCAAATAATTTAAAGCCCAATAAAATTAAAGCAATAATTTTTAAAGCGTGTACAGCTACACCATCTTTGGATTTTGGATCCAAAGATGCCACCTTTATTTGAATGATTGATCCAAATGTTAAACCTATTCTGTCTGTCTAATTAGCGCTTGTACACCGTCTTTATGCTATCTTCAGCTGTTTTATTGATTTTTTGTGTAGGCAGTTCAATTAAATCGGGTACATCCTTTTTTCAGTCTATAGATCTCTAATATAAGTTCCACGAAATAATTAAAAAGAATTCCAAACAGAATGATTTTACTTTGCTTTCTAAGAGCATATCAAACAATTGCAATTGCATATCAAACTGTAAAACGTGATCTTCCTTCATCCTATTACATAATTGCCTTGATATATATAATCGGGTTGATTAATTAACTCCGTGTTTTATACAAAATTTGTTCTACACTATTTTTTGTACTAATACTTCTGCTGTTGTATATTGTATAGTTGATATCGTTAGATAATTTAGTTCTTCGCTGATAATAAGATTCCAAAATGTGATTGCTAGTTTTCTTTAATTAATGTTATTAGAGGTGTATTTTGAAGTCAACAAACAATATATATAGGTAAATCCTGTAGCCTCCATGTTTTGTTTAGGCACAAGAACTTAAACGGTCATTAATTTAAATAAAACCTGCTTTAATATTCTTGCAGAACATTTTCAGCTTCAGCTTGTAGATGCTCTATTAAGAGTCTAAAGAATAGGCAAATAGCTATCTAGTCTTTTGTAACTATTGGCACAACAATTTCAGTTTTTCAAGGCACTGGTATAATCTTGTCATTCTATATTCGTCTAATACAAGTATGAATTTTTGCAGTGGTGAGATATGTCATATTTTCAAAGAACTTTGCATTTGTTTTATCTTCATGGTGTGGAGTGGAGGTTCATTACTGTTTATTAATATAAATCGTGTATAAAAAATTAAGGTTGATAAAGATTTATGTGATAGAAAACACGTGTGCATAAAACATATACACATTTATTTTTATAAAATATATGTATTTTTATAAAACAATATGTATATATATAAATATATGTGTGTTTGCCTCAATAAAATACATACAAGAAATTCAATATATTTCAAAAATATTTGTCTGTACTCGTATTGTTTATAGATAAAAGATACCACAACATATAATTTGGATAATTCTTTTATAAAAATAATTTGAAAAATTTTTTAATTAAAATTCATTTAATTCCTCTGTTCAAGATTTGATTGCGTTCATTGATTTTTAATTAATTATTTGTTTTAGAGTTTGAATTTTAATAATGAAATATACTTCAAAATAAAATAAACTAACATATAACACTCAAGTTGCTTTGGGCTCTAAACATTTTGAAATAGTATCTTAACCTTCGAAATACAAAAACTTTACAGAAATTTATTAAAAACCATTCAAGTATTATTTTTTATCATATAAATTGCTTTAGTACGTGTAAAAATATTGTTAAAAATCTTATCAAGGCTTAAGCAGCAGCTTAAGCCACTAAAGCGCTGCGAGCACTTCTAACTGAGTCAATGTACATGAGCAGAATAAAAACCAGCGGCCGCTATGAAAAAACGCAGATAATCTGCTTATATAAATATTTTCATTTATAACAATAATTTTGTGTGTTTACTATT
>NC_051846.1:216128317-216134180 GCF_002237135.1 Teleopsis dalmanni | reverse complement strand
AACTCTTCTTCAATGAGTTATTACAGTTATATAAAAGTGAATTATGTTGTTGTAAATATTTTATCGTAATACTTTTACTACAACACACACGTTCGTAAACTTTATTATATATACGACTGCAAATTTTCTGAATTCCTTTTGGAAAGTAAGGCCTCCACAATCGATTTCAATCGTTTTCTATTAGAAGCTATTCTTGTGATATCATTCCAAGTAAATCTTTTATCTTTTAATCCTTTTTCAATTGTTCTCCGCTATGTTTTTGCTGGCGCACTGGGTCGCCGAATACCTTGTGGGTGCTATCGCAATGTTTGCGTTGGTATATCATTTGCGGATCGTCGAAGTGTGACCCCAATATAGAACCATTTGTGTTTTGTTATCTCCGTTGTAACTTAGGGTTGGTGTGTTCTTCGCCACAATTCGGTGTTCGATAATCTTTTTAGCCAACGGATTTTAAAAATTCGACGAAAACACATGTTGACAAACACTTACAGTTTGTTTTATATTTTCTTTGATCTTTTCCATATTTCGCATGCGCAGAAAAGTACTGACTTGATTTGAGTTAAAGACGCGAAGTTTTGTTTTTAAAGAAATTTGGCTGGAGCTCTATATCTTGGGAAGTTTATTAAAAATTATCAACGCTTTGAAAATGCGGTTGTGGGTATGTTCGTCAGCTTCGCATTTGTCCGTAATAATGCAAACGAAATAAGTAGCGCTTTGAACACATTCTACCTTTCCGTTACCTACCGATGTAGATGTTAGGAAAGAGATGTCTTTGCTATAGCCACTTTGCAAAAGTCGTGTTCTCGACGTTGATGCTTAGCCCATGTTTTTTAGTGATTGTATTTAATACTTCAACTTTATGTTGCAGATCGGTTCGTCGATGCGTTAAGACACACAAGTCGTCTCCGTATTCTTTTAATCTTCTACTGCTAATAGCTATGCCAATATGGTCATTATCTCATGATATCAGTATTTATACTTTTAAGAAGTGACTACGCACATGCAATTCACGCTTTAGCAACCACTGCTCTAACCTATCCTAACTAAATTTAAAGTATGTTGTGTTTAAGTCGATACTCTAATTCTATATACATTTGATTTTAAGATTTTGAAGTATGTATCATTTTATAAAATTTTTAAAGTTGGTGTAAATAATTACTTAACATAAGTTTCACTTCAAGTATTAGAAAAATATTTGTTAAAGCGCAAAAGTGGAAAATTTGTTAAGATGTTAGTAAACCCACAGATAAAAATCTTTGACATCAGGTTCAAGTTACAAATGTCTTTGTATTTATCTTCCTGCTATTGAAATACGTTTCCTTTTCTATTTACTTTTTAGCCGCGAGGTGCTTATTTATTTTTATAAAATTTTCCTGGTATTTTTTCATTTTCTTACCAAAAACTGTGGCTATTGAATAGAAAACTGAGCCCTCCGCAAGGGAATCACAATAATAATAACAATAAAAGGAAGAAATACTGTTCTAGTAACGAGCTACATGCTGTGTACAGAAAATACAATCACTTATCATTCTCGCCAACCCTCTAGATGTTGCGAAATAAAAGACAAAGTACTTAACCACCCACCCGCCGCCCCTTGTGCAAACTAAAGTATAATGACGATAATACGAATGAAAACCGAAAACTGTCAGAGAACCCAGTACAGAGCACTACAACACATCAATTCGGTTAGCTTCACTTCACTTTTCTGACGAAATGTGTTGCTCGTTAAATTAAATCCCACGCAATGGCGGAAACGGAAACACATACACATTACACACAAGAAAAATCAATTTCTTTACTTCGAATGGAAAAACTGAAAAATGAAACAACAATTGCTCTGTCATCTTTTCCCTTATAAAAATTCCTATACCCTAACTTTCCTTACAGCACAAATCCATGCAAATCCAAATCAACCAACATAAAAAAATTACTGTAAATCAACAGCATCCAGAAATAACAAAAAAAAAAGAACATACCCAATACGTTAAAAAAATGTTGGCATTGACTTGGCTATAAGTCACTTCCGATATAACCGGAAATCACGCACAGTCCAAATTCCAGAGTTTTGCTTCCTAAAAGTAATCCTTTCCCCTTTTAGCATTGCAGAAGCACAGAATATGAACTCAATACTTTTTCGGAGCTTCCGTTGAAATTTTATCGTCGCTCCCTTCCAACCGCGTCCCTCATTTTTATTTATTCATGCGTTAAAAGCTACTGCCTTATTCTACATGTTTTCACAAAATGTAGCGCATAAATCTAATGAATTATTTTTCTATTTCATTGAAAATTGAGTTTTTATGATTTGTACTGGTGTTTGCCGTAATAGCCCCAAAATTATTTACTGCATCATCATTCTGGGGACCTTTTTTGTTATATGTAGTATTTCGGAAATTTCTAAATTTGTTTTTGAATGCTCATTGCGATTTTATGGTTTTTATAATTTTGGAAACACTAAATTTGGATTCATCCAATGTCGACGCCGAATGGAAAAGTTTTACTTTTGTTGGGAGTTTGTGTATTCAATCCATTTCAACTTAAACTTTTCCCTACTGATTAGCTAATTTATGAGCACATAACAGGAATTATGTATATGAAGCTGATATAAGCCAACTCAAATAAAATTATCAATAAAATTATGTAAATTTCTAAGAACTACCATGAAATTGCTTAACAAGGGATTTTAACTTTTATTTCTCTAATGAAAAATTAATTTAAATGATTTTTTATGTTTGATAATCAAAAGTTTTATTCTTAAAGTTACACATAAATGTTGTATCGCCCACACTCTTTAAGTGTGGAAAGGATTTTTACACTATTCTATACTTAACAGAATTAAAAAAATATATTTAATAAAAAAAAGTATTTTTAATGAGACCATCTATTGACAATTACACGTATCTGCGAGGTATTGCCAAAAATTAATAAAATTTAAACATGTTTTTTTCTAAATTTTTTAAAATTGTAACCTAAACATTTCAATTAATAAACTAAATTTATAGTATTAAATGTTTATAATGTAGAGAAATAATTGAGAAGGATACACACTTTAAAACCGATCGGGGATACATAGGAATAGGAATAAACGGAGTACCAGCTCCCAACGAAACGGAGCACTACGATCTTTTGTGTTGCAACAGACCCTAACCGAATAGAAAATATTCCGCCTTCCGAAGGAAAGCCAGAATGTCGACCGTTGTGGATCTCCTAATGTCAGAACGGGAGAGTAGTTCTCGACCCAATGACCTGCTCCTAGCCCAGATCAAGGCTAGGCAGAAACAGAGAATGTGACTGGAAGGCTCGTCTGCTTCTAAATAGAGTTTACAATCTATCTCTTCGAACAGACCCATTTTGTTAAGGTGATAACGCAGTCCATGGTGACCCGTTAATTATTCATTTAGATTCGTTTAGCAATATAACATAAGATAGTAATTTCAGTAAGCATTGAATTATTTATTTCTTTTGTAATAAGAATCTCATATGTTTATTAACTTAATCAATTGTTTCAGTTAAAAACAGTTTAGATAAAAATTTAATTTTAGCAATTTGAACAATACTAACAAAACAACACAAACTCTGGCGACAACATATTACCAATAATATCAGGTTTGTTTTTTAGATCGAGCTTGAAATGAGGGAACAGCGTAATATTAGGTAATCATTAGCGTATTATTGCTATAAAATGTACTAACAAAAAGTAGTTGTCATTTATAAATCTATTGGGTGTCAGGTAATACTCTCAACACAGCTGCTGAGTGGATCTATAACTTCAATATACTACACTGGTTACTTTTAATAACGTATTTAAAATCCGTCTTTAAATGAAATTTATAGCTGGTAGGATCAGTATAAGGGTATATGTCACCTATTGAGCTAACTAATAGCGTATCAACAAATAAAGTTTCTCCATCATCATATAAAATAATAATTACAATAAAGAGACTAATTACTAATAAAAAGTTTATAATATCAAATGTCAATTTAAGACGCTAATGATAATTGACTGCCATAAATTGTCATTAATATCAAATTTTATCTTTATAATACAGAAAGTGAAATGATAACTTATTTATTAAAATGGAGTTTTATATCAAGCAATACCATCTATATATGTTTATATATGAATTCTATGTGATATATTTTTGTCTGATTTATAAATTGTAATTGTATTGTGTATTTAATATTGGGTCTATTAATACACTAACTTTATAAATTTCATATACGTATAATGGAAATGCAGGGTGTAATAAACATTAGATTGACCAAGTATATGCATGTTGGCTTTAAAACGATTTTGTTTTTTGCTACACCTATTATTCGTATGGGTTTTATCCATTAATACCGATGTTAAATTTCTACTATTTGTTGCAATCATACCCAATAATAATACTAAATACTTGATTAGTAATACTAGATAAGTAGAACAGATCACCTAGTATAGAGGTATTTATTTGTTTGAATAATTAAACCCACTTTCAATGAAAATTAAGTTACCAGTTGTGCACACTAAATTCCAGTTCCTTACCGTTTCAGATTTTTGATCCGTTTGTGTAAATGAATAACCATTAAATAGCTTTTAATAACTACATAATTATTAACATAATTAATTTTTCTTTCAATTATGCTTTCTGTATTCTCCTTAAATCAAATTCTATAGTATATTTTTAACGTTCTTATTGTATTATTATGAACTTTAAGTAAACATAAGACTATAATAATATTTCTTAAATCTTCTTCTTCTTAATCTTCTTACTTAACTAGAAAATTTTAAAAAAAATGTATACAACGAAAAATATATATTAACGAGAAACAATATTTTGTATGATGCTCAAAGGATTAAGAAAAATATTTCCTTAGGCAATATGAGACTGTTGTAATGCCTTACTTTCATATAAAAGTATTTTTTAGTCTTTAATTATTATAATTATAAATAAAAATAATTATAATTATTATAATTTAATTATAAATTAAAAATTATGATTCAAATAACATAAAATTATTTACAGTTGACTTAACTGTAAATTATTTCACTACACTTTTTTTTAAATAAAATAATATTAAGGTCTTTATAATTAATTTAGCTAAATATACACTAAATAGTTGCAAATATTAACAGTTAAAAAAGATTAAAATTATCACAGATATTATATTGAAGATATATAGATGACATTTAAGAATACAGCACTACTATTAGCAGATAAGAATTAAACATGTAACATGCCTGAGAAAACTATTTTTTAAAATATATAAAAAGGTTTTGTAGGTTAAAAAACTTATTAAACTTACCAAATTAATCTTTACTTTCATGTTTTTAAACAGGTTCCTTATTGACACCATTCATTTTTCCAAATTCCCAAAATCCCACAATTATTTCATACATTTTAATCACTATTTCAAAAGTGCAATATGACGCTCTGTATGAATGTAAGCACAAGTCCTATTGGTTTGTGCATATATATATATATATATATATTTTAAATTTAAAAACAACGCTAATACAGTTTCAGCAAATTAGTCCCACATTTTTAATTTAATAGTAAGTTTTCCGACTTTTATGAGAAGAAATCATTGCAGTCAATGAAATATTACTTTTTTAAGTATTTAATACTCTTTCGAACCGACACTTAATATTTAATTTAAAGACGGGCAGAATTGTTAACTTAACTGCATAAATGGATGAATTTAGATGTTTTTATGAAGATGCTTTAAGGGGCAAAACCATAGTTTCATTTTAGAAAACAATAGAGTCAGCTAATATTTGCTTTAACAGCTAGCTGAATTCTCTGAATATTCAAATTTTTTTGAATCTTTGATTTTCACTGAAACCAAAAACTATTTATAATGTGGTCACCCATACTTGGAAAAA
>NC_051846.1:216123602-216128217 GCF_002237135.1 Teleopsis dalmanni | reverse complement strand
GGTACTAATAACAAAGGACTATTGTAGTTTGACATTGATGGTTCTACTATGTCATCATCTACCAATTTCTTTGCTTGTTTTTCGACTTCTGCTTTGTGGGTATGTGGTATTCTATAGTTTTTTATGTAGCTTGGTGTTTTATCACTTAACCTTAAACGCTGTTTGTAGAAATTATTTACAGAAATTTGTTCATTTTCTAAACCGAATATGTCACTGTAATTTGTACAAAGTGTTGTTAACTTGTCGCTAAATTTATTAGGAAAATTTTTGGATAATCTATTTATGATTTCTTTAGTTCTATGGTATGAAGTATCTTTTGGTTGTAATATATCATAATTTGATATTTTTTCAGTTTTTATATTTTTAGCTTTTAAAGCTGTAACTGAACTATTCGTGTTGAGTATCCTTATAAACGCATTATTACCTTGAACTATAGTGTTTGCAATAAACACACCAGGTTGTAATTCTTGGTTTGGGACCAATAAATCTTCCTGTTCTGCGCTGAGGTATACTCTCCTAATTACCTGAGATCTTGCTGGTAACATGATAAAATCATTGTCACAAGTGTTTTTAATTGGTATGGCAATATGCTGTGGAAAACATTTTGGTCGTAAAACGAGCCATTCTTTATTTTGCATGAAATCAAGTTTACAATTAAATTCTCTTAGAAAGTCCATGCCGATAATTCCATCGCATGGTATAGGAAAATCATCTTGTACTGCATAAAATTTATGTGTTACTAGAATATTTTCAATTCTAAGATCTAATTGTGTAAGACCCAATGATTTGATCGAACCTTGGCCTATACCGCTGAGGGTTGTTACCTCAAATTTATTTACTTCATATTTATCTACATTTGCGATTTTTAGTAGAGACACGTCTGCTCCTGTATCTACTAATAGAGTTAGTAATTTATTAGTGGCATTGTTAAAAAAATTAACAAACACGCCCAGGTTAAGGTTTAAGCTATATATTGTGTTATGTTTTAATCTCTCAGAGGCTGGTTCAGGTTTTCCGAACCAATATTGTTTTGGTTAGTACCATTATTAGTACTAGTTATTCTAACATTATGTTGGATCCTGCGGTTATTTCCGCGTCCTCGCTGATTTCCATATTGATTAGAGTTATTGTATTGTCTCTGCCTATTGTAAATATTATTTCGGTAGTATCCTCTACCTCTAAAATTTCCATTCACGCGATTGTTTTCGCGATAATTATTTGTATTTTGACGCTGTGTAAATAGAACAGTGTCTGTCCGGCCAGTAGCATCCGTGCAGCTTTCTACAAATTTTTGTACCGCATCGTTCAAATTATTGAATTGGCCTGACTTCATAATTAGTCTGACTTCAGGAAGTGTACAATTTTTAACCATTGCATCTACAGATGCCTTAGTTGAATATTGTATAGCTATTTTTGGTGGTATTCCATCCGAAATGTAAGCACCTTGAATTGCTTTAGTTAATTGCTCAACCTCTTTAGTATATTGGTTGGCAGTTTTGTTCTTCTGTTGGAGATTCATTAATTTAGCAGTTAAGACTGCAACCGATTCTCCTTTGATATTTGTTTTTAAAGTATTTATTATGGCTAATATCGAGTTTTCGGTGGTTATTATTTGCCTGGCTGTACCTTTTAATTTAGTTTTTATTAAAGTAACTGCCAATCTTTCATGTTCTCCTTTTAACTCATCGACCATTTCGATACCGTCAAGGAAACTTTGTAGATTGGATGCAGTTCCGTCATACTCAGGAATGAGTCGTGACGCTGTACTAATAAATTGGTCAGCTGATTGTGCCATATTTGTAACGTGGTATTTTTCTATTTCTGATAAATTTTCAAAGGATTTTACTGACTGATTTTATGAAAAATTTTTCTAACTATTTCATTCGCATAGTTAATTATTCTATTATGTTTCTTCAAATGATTGTCTAATTTCTGTTTAGTTTTGCAGCTTTTGCCACATACAAAACAGTTAAAAGTTTTCATTTTGACGAATCTAAGTAATTTTAGAATATTTTGAGAAATGTTGATTTAAGTGCTGTAGATAGGCAGCATCTATATTTTTTCTAATACAGTAGCGATATTTGCAGTTTTTACAAAATTTTTCTTAAGGGATCTACGATGAGCCTTATACAGTTTTAGAGCTAAGTTTGCACTAAGCAAAATAATTATTATTACGAAAAATTTTGTTGGGTCGTAAGATTCTTTTCTATCAACTTCTATTTCGTTTACTACGTTAGCTACAGGTTTATTTATTTTCGATTGAGGACTCCCCATTGTAAAATAAGAAACAACAATGAAAAAGAATATCAATAGTAGAGAGAGACAAAAATTAAAAATCAAAGAAATACCGTAGTGATTAAACAATTAAAAAAAATTTTTTTTTTTTTTTTAATTCAAAACATACTTTATAATATGTTATAATTTTTAATGCAAAATATATATATAATTTTTTAATTTAAAACATTTAATTTAAAGATTTTTTTTTTTATTTATCAAAACAATAATCAAAGTAATATAAAATTTACATTATCCCTACCTATGGTTTTTGGCAACGGCTTAACGCCATGTTGTGCCTCTATTGGTTTGCTCTTTAATTTGATAGAGCAAGCTCCATTACAATTATTTATAAATTATAAAAAAATATTATACTTATTTTCCGCTTGTCTTATATGATGTCATCTATTTGAAATTGCAGTTTCCCACGATGGTGGTAATTCTTGTTGATTTATTATTGCTGTTGCTATAGTTGTTGTTATTGCCGGCCTTTTCCGTTCTTGCACCCATCCTGGATTTTGGTGCTACAGGAATAGCTGTGAGCCATGTAATATTTCCATATAATCATTCCTTGATCGTGAGACGTTTTTTGGCCCTGGTGCATTGGACATGTGTCATTTTTTTTTTTTTATTTTATTATATTTATATTTAAATATTTATTTTTAAAATGAGCACATAATCCTGCACCAAAGTCACGGTCGCCATGTAATGTACGCCAATTATTGATGAGTATTTTCGCTAAGGATATTTAGACGCCGATATTGCTTGGCGATCCTTTAGCTAACATTAATTGGTATTTATTAAAAACTCAAGTAAGTTTTGCTGTTTGGAACCTAGTGCGCTTCTTATGAGTGCACTTCTAGTTCTGATTTTTATTTAGTTTTTTACTTTCAACTTAACCTAGGTACATAACGACGCAGCGTATGTACTATCTTATTTACTAAATATTTTATGATTATTATGTATTTAATATTATTTATATTAATATTTATTTATATTTATGTACAAAACGACGCAGCGTAAGTACTTTAATATTTAATAATTTATTGCTAAGTAAGCGTATTCGATTCCACTTGTATCGAGTACGCTTACTGTAGATGTTGTTGTATATGCGGTCAATGCCTGGCAAGCATATGGTTATATCGAAGGCAAAGTGCCGCCGATATGTGTGGTGTCAAATTCCTTGTGTGGAATTGTGCATTTGTTTGTAAACAATGCAATGCGCTTGGAAACAATTAGTGTATTTTTGTATACACTGCACATTTAAATATAGAACCACTTATTATTATATTAATTGTATGCATTGCCAATATAACTGACGCATATACATTACAGTACAGCGCTATTTACTGTTGATTTAAATTCTGTTAAAAGAGCTTGTTTTAATTTGCTCCACGAAAAAATATTTTTTTCACTGTTCACAAAAATTTTTGCTAATCCCTTTATTGTCTTCTTCGCAAATACAAACTTTTGTAATTCGTCCCAGTTTAACAACGCCGCTGTCTCTTCAAATTCTGTAACCCATACATCTACAGAAATGTTGTCGCTGCCGTCATATGTGCGTATAGAGTCCTCTATGTCTCTGAAATTCATTAGAAATTTTGGTTTACCTTCATCGACTGGCGTCTGTTTGTAGTTGATGCCGCACTTGATTTACACACGTTCACTATTGTGCTCTTGCTGCTTTACGTTGCCTATACTTGCATTTATGATAGTTGCGTCTGTTTCATCATTGTTTACGTCATTCCCGCTGTCTTTTGATTTACCTTCGAGTTCATCGTAATCACTATCACTATCTTCTGTTTCTTCATCGTCATTATTTTCATTTTCAAAAGTAGAAAGAAATTTGAGAATGTGCGTCTTTACGTCGTCACTTGAGTATTTCAGTCCCAAAATCGAGCATATTATTGCCAAATCTGTCGCCGTCAAATTTGCATCAATGTATGCAATTTTGCCTTCATACTCTTCGTCTTTAGAGTTGAAATTAAAACCCTTAAATTCTCGCAGCCGGCGTCGGTTTTTTCTGTCGCCTTCCTCTTCGAAAATGAACTTGTACAGCGCTACAATGCCTGCTCTGCTTGCACACTTTATGTTTCTGCGTATTTTTTCAAAATCCTTCAGAGAACTCATCTTTTCCCGTATAGACTCCAAATCCCGGTTGAGCCCCCAAATATGTACAGTTTTATTTATTATTATTATTATTATAAAGTTTTATTTATTATTATTATTATTATAAAGTTTTATTTATTAAAATTAAATTAAAATATAAAAATGAAAAAATTAGGACTAAAACAAAATTTAAACCGCCGTCTCGTTCGGTGTCTTGATTCCAACTGACTCA
>NC_051846.1:216112753-216123502 GCF_002237135.1 Teleopsis dalmanni | reverse complement strand
CAGTAGTCTAGTGGTTAGCAATTCTAACCACTGCCACTGAGGCCCAAGTTCAAATCCCGCTAAGGGCAAACGGTTAATATACAATTTCAAATTAATACAAGTTTAAATCACTAGTCATCGTAGCACGTACGGAAAAAAATTTTTAATTAAGTGAAATTTTTTTATATATTACATTATTACCTATAACAGATGTGTATACTCACGCTTTGCTACAACATTTTATTTCAAAGTTGTGCTTTTATTATGTCTGATTGAACTTGGAATTTTTGTTGTTTTTGGTGCATTTGGAGCGAAATACACCCTAAATATCTTAAGTGTTCGTCCAAAACATTGTCCGCATTTTCATCTGATATATGACAGCTACCATCTACAACTTCATTTGTGGTCGCTCAAAATGACTCCGTGGAACTTTTTACTATTTTTTGGAACAACTTTAAATTTATATATCTACCGCGTTTAATATTTATCTTATACAGAAATAAAATGGAATTTTAAATTAAAATATGTTTCGTTTGAAAAATGTTACTTTGTAAATAGTATCAGTTTTTATATTTTATTTCTGGCACTGCTTTATGGTTTGTCTGGTTGCCTACGGAATCATCTGTTATGCCTATAGATGAGCTGATTCTATAGTTAATGTAAAAATCTTTCTGATTGTGCTTAAGTAGTAAAGTTAAAAACAAATGAATTAATATTTCTCATTATTTGAGATATTATATAAATCAGCTTTCAACGTATGAAGGACTTTTCAAAAATGTGTATTTTTAGTGGATTAGCCTATTGGCAGTTGCATGTATTAGAAGGACAATATAACATAAGACTTTTACATTATCAGAAGAATGCATTTATCAATGTAACGAATGGGCTTCGAGCACATAAATGTCTATCAAATGGATTGTGATGACATTTTAACGAATTGTAATTTTAGTCGGGTATCCTGTTTTGCTAATTCATCAAAAAGAAATGGTAATCAGACGATGAAAGGTCCTGCCTAAATGGTGGATGCCTCAAAACAACCCCGGAAAGTTCCTTCAATTTGTTTTGTGGCATCAAAGATGTGTGCGGTCTGGTATTGTCATAGTCGATCAACATGTCTTTTTTAGAAGCGAATTTTGGTCGCATTTCTTCAATACCTATGTTCTTCCAAGCGAAGCAATTGGATTATCGCCTTAGTAGTTGGAGTAACTCTCCAACTGGATTATAAAATTAATCACTGGAGACTTGAAAATTTTAATTTGCGTTTCAGTATTCTATTTAATTATTTGAATCAAAAGATAGAATTAAGGGTTTATGACAAAAAATTAGTTTTATAATTATTTTCATTCGAAATGTTTTGATATTACCAAAGGTTGGTGTGTCAGTACTACATCTAAAATGTAAAAACGTACTTCTAACTGGGTCCATTAAGATTGGAATAATTTCAACAATTGTGACTCGAAGTTTTGTTTCCCCTGGGCGTAACTCCAGTTACTAGAGCCAGCCGTGATTTAGTTAATGGGTTTTGACCGAATTTGATTTTTATCCCGCTAATTGATATGTGATAGCACACCCCTAATTAGTTCCATAGTTTTCTTAGCAAACCGTGTTATACTATCACCGACGACTTTGGATGCGGGTAAGAATCCATCATAAAAGAAAAATTAATCAACCTAAGTTCTCACATATTTTTAGTCTATACTTATAAAACTTTTTATTATACAAGCTGTTTTGCTTTTGCTTTTGCCTTGTGACTGTGGTGTCCGTGTTTGGCAATTATTTTAGCGACAATTTCTGTTCCATTTTAATGGCTGAAGTAAACTCAAGAGTATACCATAATTTTTAAAACTACACGCAGAAAAAAATTATGTTTGAGGCAAACATAATTTTCAGGAAACTAACTATGTTTACGAACTATGTTTAATCCAAACTTACTTTATTTATGACGAATATATGGAGCAGTATTACCGTAAACATAGTTTACATTGCTACAAACAAAGTTTTTGTTTCTTCTGAATGAAGTGTATGTTTGTTTCAAACATAATGTGTGATTGGTACAAACAAAACAGATTCTTATTACAAACTTAGTTTGTTTACAACAAATATATGAACCAGTGTTATGTCAAACACAGCTTATATTGCTCTAGATATAGCAATTATTTGTCTGGAATTAAATGTATGTTTGTTTCAAAGCTGATATATGTTTGGTGCAAATAAAACAAATTTTTTAGTGTAAATGCTTTTTATTTCTAAACTTATGTATTTACATTTACAAAATGATGTAGAAAATATGAACACAATTAATATTCTAGAAGTTTATTAGATTAAATATTATTTGATAAAATCTAAATAGTAATAAATATATGCATATAATAGTTATTATTAAAGCTAATTAGTTAAAATATAATTTATTTACAAATTTATTATAGAAATAATTATTATCTATTATAGAAATAAATATATGGATATAATAATTATTCTTAAAGCTAATTAGTTAAAATATAATTTATTCACAAATTTATTATTTATTATTTATAGATGATAAAGCAAAATTTTTTTCTGGAATGATACAGTAGCATTCTTGTGTGTACATTTTTATATTTCAATTTTCGCTACTGAGTGGGACTGTACTTTTACAAATGCATCTATTTACACATATATTTATTTATGTACAATTATATATAAAGAAATATATTATTATTATTTATGTTTTTATTTTGATATATTTATATATGTATTTCATAATTTCATATCACTCTTACAAAAGGTTAACTTTCATTCGTATTTCTTAGTAGAACACTATTTTGTTTCTTTTTTCTTTTTAATCATAAAATTATTAACTGTTGCAGTAAAAGTTTTATATTTAATATTGTAAATATTAATAAACACTTTTTACTTTTATACGCGGTTGGAATAAGCATTTAAACAATTAAATGCATACAACGCACACCCGTTCACTAATAAAGACAAACTGACTTATAAGCAATTACAAAGCAAAATGCAAATATCCCACAGTTGTATTTCTGCATTATGCAAAACGAACACAAAAATGAATAATGAAAGAAAGGGCACAAAGTAAATCAAATTTTATCAAAACGAACTAAGCACAGATTATGTTCCGCAGAAGCTAAAACTTTGTTTGCAGCAATCCAAATCTCGACTCAGGTTGTTAGAAACATACTTATGTTTCCAATAATGCAAGTTTGTTTACCTCAATCTGAAATCTCAACGAAAATCTCAAAAATCTGAAATCAAACATATTATATTTGTATTAAACATTAAATAAACATAATTTTTTTCTGCGTGTAGGTTGTGTTTTTAATAGAAAAAAAAGATACATAAAATTCGGTAGTTGACACTGCTTTAATAGCAGACACTGTTGAGGTGTAGCTTTAAGGCGATATTATTTTAATTAATTGAATTTTTGGCTAACCATATCTACAGCTGTTTCGAGTATTGTCAAATACCCATCATCAGTAGTCTTGGAAATAATTCTTGTATTAATTTATTCATAAATAATTATTTTTGAGACTGCAAGTACCAGGAATCGAATTCGGGTTCAGCCAAATGTGAAGCTCAGTATCAGCGTACCTTAACCGAAGAGACCCAAAGCTGTACTTGATTTTTTATGTTCGCACATTTTTCTGAAGTTTTTGTTACTTTGCTATGAAAGTTTTATTAACAAATTTACTTGCTGTGTTTATATTACTACGATATCATAAACCAGGTGTAGAGTAATTGAATTAATTAATATAATTGTATTTTATTTTTAATTGTTAAATTTCTTGAAAAGGAAAAGAATCATAAAAAAACTGCTACTAATTTGAAACCAATTTAGAAAAACAAAAATATTTCAATAGAGGCGGAATGGAATACAGTAACTATATTTGTTTATTTTTTTTCACCTTCTTCCAGTAATACTTTCCCAACAAACATACCTACATAACAAACTTGATTGTAAGCACTACCAACAACACGAAGAACTTAAGCAACTGACATTTACCAGAGCGTAAGAGTAACAATGAAAATTCCTTCAACCTTTAATTAAGGAAATCTGAAGTCAAATGCAGAAGGTTTGACCAGAAGGTTTGATTTTTCTAATTTCAAAATGATCACCAACAAACCTTAACTCGTTACTTTCGGTTTAAGTACTAAGCTCTATGTAAGTTCATTTGTGTTGAAGTAGCTGCTTTGTATACCCCTCGCTGGTCAAAAACTATTTATATTTTTTTGTAAGCTTTGTGAAGAAATAGAAATTAATATTCTTTAAAGAGATGCTCAAATAAGTCGAGCAGGAAAATATATGTAGTTAATGACAACCTTCAATGTCGACATGTTGCCTTCAGTCCGTTCAAAATAGGTGTCTAGTTGACTAAGTTGCAATTATTTCAGTAATTTTTAAACATAATTGCAGTATTTTTATTCACATATATGCAAGAATAGGTATGTACTTTAAATACATTCACGTCGAAACTCCGCACATTGAGCCTTTTAGATATACCCATTCTTTGAAAAAACTTGCTCGTTTCATTATTTTCTTCAGAAAACAAAATTTTTGTGAACTTGTTTTAATCTCAGGCATATTAATCTCGTTCACTATACATTTTTAAAAATATAAATATATATGCCAGTGAAAGCTATTTTTAATTAGTAATATAAATTTTGTTTACTTCTAGTTCATTATTTTAGACAGATAAAATATATCAAGAAATTTGATCGACATTAATCATCTGTTGAAGTTAACTTAATCATTGTATGATTAAGTGATTATTAGTCAGTAATAGTCAGTAGACTCTTTACCCGAATCCGGAACTACCGATTACCAAATAATTTTCATATTACTTCAATTTGTTATAAGCAAGGTTTACAATAATTTACAATTATTAATGAATCACGTGTGTATGATATATCTACTACATTATTATTGTTGTTTGACACAAATGTAATTCTATCAAATTAGGTGTCATATATGTATACATATATAGTGTCATATATCATGTAGATTATTCAATTCTTGCATTGTGCAAATTCAAAATATTTGGCTTTTATTAGAGTGCCTTCGGGTGTTTTTGGTGAAAATAAATACGTAATCGACATAGAAACTATTACGATATTTAATATTAATTAAACTAAAGCAGTATTCAATTTAAAAAATTGGAAAAAATCCAAAATCTATAGAATATACAACAGATTTATAAAAGAAAGTGTGTGTATATAATAGATGATATTCAAGAAAGTTGAAGATCGTCAAATTTTAATGTCTTATTAATCTTCTAAGCCTCATCCCCTCTAAATAGTAAAACTTCTTTTGTTTTGTCATTGACGTGACAGAGACATACATACATACGATTTTATTTCTTACTCATTCAATAATTACAAAATACGCAGCCAGTCACATCATCCTATTCGTCCTTGTTCCGTTCGTTTAGTATAGTCCAAGGCATCTGTGGAACACCGCATCTAAGGTTCGGTCACAAGTCCATCTTCGCATTCCTTAGCATCTGTACTGAATGCAAGTCCCTTAATACCACTCCAAATTAGTTTAGGGAATAGAATAACACAAGCAGCAGCACAAATAATCAGGTTCGTAGTTTGATCTCCTTCAAATATTGGTCTGCAACCTGCTCCAGTAGCGCAGCCGTCTGCGCATGCCACTGAAGTCGCTGATAGTGCTGCTTCTATTGACATTTTAAATTGTTTATTAGAATCAAACGGTTTTAAAAAATAAATCTTATTATCTTTTCGGTTTTTGATTTTAACTGTAATGGAAAAATTTTTATAATGTGAAATGACATTTTCAAAATTTCAGATATTTTCTCTCTACCTAGATTCAAATATTGATATTGAAATTGAAATTGAATAAAATTGATGCAGACAACATATAAAACACTAACTCACAACTATTATCAAAATGATCAATATAATAATGAGAGGTTTCTGCAATTGTGTCTCAAATTTGTGTCAAATTTGTATAAAATTTTCAAGCAAATGGTGTATTCAAAGTCAGTCAAAGTCAGTGATTATGATAATAATTTCGAGAATCTTGAACAACAAAAGTATGGCTGAAATGAATTAGTCCACTTTTGTTATATGTTAGGTGATATTAATAAATGTTAAAGAAATAGAAATTAGAACGAGATGAGCTAACACATCGCCGATTTCAGCACGTAAAAATTGACTGACGAATATAACAACCAGAATCAGAAACAAGTGGAGTTCTTCAGAAGCAAGAAAGCAAGCGATAAAGCATTATTGATCTTATGTAGAACTAATAGCTAGTCTCAATTACCGAAGAATTTCGTGGAGCACCTTTAAATCCGTCTTAAATTTATCTTAATAAGTCACTATAAATTTGGTTCATTTCTAGAAGTTTGTTTTAAAAATATTTTATGCGTTTGTTTGGAGTATATACTTTGCGAATCTCTTTGGACTTTTACTTTGCAGCAGTTCCGCAAAATTAGAAGTGAACAAATCTTGCCTTTACAATTTTTGTATTATTATATTAAGCTATATATGGTTCAGTCTTTGTAGAAAAAAAGAGTCTGATTGAAGGTTTCTTCTCCTTTTATAAAAATGCACATTTCTTATAAAAATAATCAAATTTGTGTCCTGTGACTTGTATGTTGGGAACGTACTACATATTTCTACTATATAGTAGTAAGTTGTTTCATTCTTAAATTAGCAAAAATTAATTTCGACATCTGGGAAGAATTAAGTTTTTAATTTATTTCGGTCCCTGTGGTTCGAAGCGAGCGTAATCGCTTTACGAAACCGAATAATATTGGTGTTGGATTTGGCTTGCGTAACAGTCGGACGTGTTTTGCACTCGCTCCTGTTTAAGTGAAAAAAAAGTAAAAAGTATCAAACGTTCAGCGTCGGAAATTAAAAGAAAAAAAACGAATAAGCGGAAGTGAAGGTTGGAACAATAAGTTTCGGTTCGATTTCGGGTGCTTAAAGTGATTAAATCAAATAATAGTTTTGTACAACTTAAAGCATCCAATTTGCGCGCGTTTTTGCTTTCTTTTTAATAAAATAAATAAGGCGCTCTTTTGTGGATCTTATATTAGTAGCCAAATAAGAGTAACTTTTTCTTTTTTTTTTTATTTTTAAAAAAAAACGTAATAAAAATCTGATAGAGACAGTCCTACAATTAATTATATAAATAAGACAAAAATTGCTAAGCAAATTGTTGACAGAGACAACTAATAAACATTTAATAGTAAAAAATTTGATATATATAGTTTATGTAATGCAAGTAAAATAACATAGAGTAAATAAAATAAATTTAAGTTAGTTGGTACACAAACCATATATTTTCGAACTAAGGGTTAATCGTAAATCTATCTGGCAAAATAAAAACATTGCATAGTTTTAAGGTAATTTTACAAATTATTTAAAAATAATAAAATTTTGTTAATTAACACAATCATGCATCGTACACCATCGAAGAACGTGAAGACAGCATATAATCCGTCGGCTAAAAGGATGTTAGCAGAAACCTCACCTGAAGATGGACAGAGTTGCTCAAATTATACTCTTAAAGTAGGCGACCTTAGTGTAAACCAATTAAAAGACATAATTAAAGATGGTAACAAGGAAATTTTAGAAAAAATTTCCTACCTTTCTGAGGATGTTATGGCGCTAAGGCAAGAAAATGAAAGTCTAAAAAAAGAAGTGGAAAATCTCAAAGCATATAGGGCCTTAGATAGTAAAAGGATCTCTACACTTGAAACACAAGCAAAAAAGAAAAATCTAATATTCAAAGGTCTTCTGGCGAACAAAGCAGTAGGTGAAGAAGTAGAAAAAATTTGCACTGATATTCTTCAAGTTTCGGCATCAACAAAAATAAAAGATGTTAAAAAAATGTCGGAAAAAGACGGTAAAATGACCATTCTAGTAGAGATGGATACTGAACAAAACGCAGTAGATATACTGAAAAAAGCTGGTAAGCTGGCAGGGACAGCAATATTTGTGGAACGGGACTTGACGTTCGAAAAACAGCAGAATAAAAGAATTATGCTGGAATTAAAAAAGCAAATACTGCAAGTAAGTACGAAACACCGCGTTGCCGTTAGAGACGATAAAATACGGATAGGAAATAAATGGTTTAGGTGGGACAGAAATAACAAGTTAATGAACGATAATGAAGATGCGGGTCCTGCTTTGCAAATTTTATATGGTACTAAGGTAAAAAATATATGTACGAATTATATTGAACTGCTCAATAAAATAAATCCAAAAAACTAGTAAATATTTCGGAAAGCTTTTGCACAGTAAAAAAATGCCAAACAACACAGCCAAATAAAATTAAAAAAGTTTCTAAAATTAAACATTCCGTAGATTTCAATGACGAGTCAGCATTACAGGGCAGCTTTAATCTGAACATATTATCATATAATGTAGCCGGTCTAAAAAATAAAACCTTACACAGCCAATTTTACGAATATATTTGTTCATTCGATATTATATTTTTATTTGAAACATTTTTAGAAGAAAAATTAGAAGAAGTAGTAAGAAAGTTACATAATTATATTATAGAATGGATACCTGCTAAAAGAACAAATATTTGCGGTAGAGCTAGTGGAGGTGAACTATATGCAATAAAGAAGCAAACACATTTTACAAATAAAGCTAACTTTATCGAGTCCGGTAGAAGAACACTTGTTAAATTAACCACGACTAACGGAAGCCTGCACATTGTGCCTGTATATATAAACTGCAATAACTGGGAAAGCGATTTTGAAAACTTTCATGATTTCCTCACAGATGCTGGACTAGAAAATGTTATGATTGTTGGTGATCTTAATGCAAGAATTGGTGATAAGCAAGTTTACGAACATAATCCGTATACGCTGCAGATGCTAAGAGAAAGCAGCACTTCGAGGGACAGTATATGCGATAATAAGGGGAAAAAACTGTGTGAAATGTGTGAAAATTTCGGCCTATCTGTAGTAAATGGCAGAACAGATAGCGACAGCTTCGGTGAATTTACTTATGTAAGAAATAATGGTCGTTCTGTAATAGATTACTGCATAATTAAAGGACTATGGTGGCAATTAGTCAAAAACTTTAAAGTTGTCGATTTAATTTACTCAGACCATATGCCAATAGAAGTAAATGTCTCGGGTCAGTTTTTCAGAAACCCAGAACAGGTGGAATTAAAATTACTCCCCAAGCTGTTATGGTCAGATCGAAATACACATAAGTTTGCGCTAAATTTAGAGCACAAGTTATTTTTAATGGAAGACAACCAACTAACAGCTGAAAATGGAATTGAATTGTTATCTCATTGCATTAAAAGAGCGGCACAACCCTTACAACCAAAACACTTACAAAGAAAATATAAGCAAGTATGGTATGATGCAGAATGCGAGTCAGCACGAAAGCGATCATTTTATTTACTTCACACTGCAAAGCGGCATGAAGAAGTGGAACTCCGACAGTTATATACACGTGCAAATAAAGAGTTTAAATTACTTTGTAAACGTAAAAAAAATTTATATTACTCGGAGTTAGCTAACTCCTTAAGATCAGTTAATGATAGCAAAACGTATTGGAATATGTTGCGAAAATTAAATGGACAAAAGTTCACCAAAAGTACAGAGTTAAATTCTACCCAGTTGTCATGTTACTTCTCAACGCTATTGAATGCTCAAGTTGGGTATGCATTTAGTTTCGCTATATCAAATATTAAAATAGATTTGTTGGATAATGTAATCACTACAGAAGAAATTAATAAAATTTTAAGGAACAGCAAGTCAAATAAAGCGCCGGGAGAAGACAGAATCCCCATAGAGTATTATAAAAATGCACCGTCAAATTTTATCGCAAAGTTAGTAATGGTTTTTAACAAAATATTAGATGCCGGAACAACACCTAAAGATTTTAAAACTGCAATCATTTATCCGCTCTATAAAAAAGGAAACCCGCAGATTGCGAATAATTATAGAGGCATTTCCTTTTTAAACTCCACTGTCAAATTATTCACAGGAATCCTTCTTGAAAGGCTAAAGGCTTGGGTAGCAGAATATAATTTACTCAGTGAATACCAGGCAGGATTTAGGAAAGGATACTCAACAATTGATAATATTTTTTGTCTTACAAGTATAGCCAAGCAATATACGGAAAAAGGAAAAAAGCTATATGCATTTTTCGTCGACTTCAAAGCAGCGTTTGATTCAGTAAACAGAAACGCTTTATTTTATAAACTCAGTAGTATTGGCATGTCCACCAAATTTATCAATGTTCTATCCAGTTTATATACCGAAAATCGTGCTGCTGTATGGGATGGGGAACACTTGTCAGAGTGGTTTGCTACTGATTCAGGAGTTAAACAAGGTTGCGTACTCAGTCCGATTCTATTCTCAATTTATATAGACGATGTGGTTACACATCTATCTGGAGGCGCATTTATAAATGGTGTAAATATTAAAGCTCTTTTGTATGCAGATGACATCGTTCTCCTAGCAGAAAGTCCCAATTGTTTACAAATTATGATAAATGAGCTACACAGTTACTGTAAGCTATGGGGATTAACAGTTAATATTGAAAAGTCAAAAGCACAAGTATTTAAAAAGCATCACAGGCGGTATACAAATGAAGAAGTATGGACATTAGGTGGAGAAAATGTAGAAATAGTTAAGTTAAATAGTTAACTTAAATTAGTAGTTAAATAGTTAATACAAGTATCTTGGAACATGGATGTATTATAATGCTACATTTAATAGACATTTAACTGAAAAATTGAGAGAAGCTAAAAAAGCTATTAACTGC
>NC_051846.1:216099270-216112653 GCF_002237135.1 Teleopsis dalmanni | reverse complement strand
TTTGGATGGCGTCGCGGCCCTGCTGCTCTGTTTCCATATGTACAAAACCATAGTTTTTAACGACATCGCATTCCACAACGGTACCGTACTTCTCAAATAAAGGACGTAACTCAGTAGCTTGAGTTTTCTCATCAAGATTGCCAATGAAAAGTTTAAATGTGCCTGCCCCGGGCATTTTAAAGAAAGAAATTTTATGGAACGATAATTTTTAGCTAACTAAATACACGAATGTATGTAGCGTCTACGTTGGTGAATCGTGAAAACGCGGTCTGCACGGTGTAGCCGTCTTAGAAAACACGTTCGATACTCGCGAGGTCTGCATTAAATTAAAATACATATATTAACCGAATACATTTTGAGAATATATAGTTTATATTTGATATGAGAAGTGAAATATTGGTTTCGCGATGATTTTCTATCACTAAATTCCATTATCATTCTCTCGAACGCGTATACATTATTTTTAATTGGATGGCGTGTTATATTAAGTAATTACATTTATAAATCAATTGTTAAGTACAATGTAGCATTCTGTATTACGGAAAAACTCAGAAAATAAGATGGCGGCCATGTTCAAAAAACATGCACTGCTGAATCCGTACAGTATCAATCTTACCTTAATTTTCTCTTTCACAGTAAAGATAGCAATCTTAAATATACGTATCAGATGCACTGATACAAGCTGCCCATTTGCAAAATTAACTATAATCGCACAATCAAACAACACAATACTTAAAACTCCAATACAAGAAACTAGCCACCTACTATTAGTCTTATGTTCCATTCACAATACAGCAACACCATTCGCAGTGCTTACGAAAATCAATGAACACTTGACAAGAATGGAAAAAATATTTTTTATGTGATAAGCAAAGATTACATCATAAGAATGGCAACTCCATTGTGATAAGCATATTGTTTTTGTAAAAAAACCATTGTTACATGTCAAGAAAATATTGGGGCTGTTATGCATGGTATTCATGTAAAAATTGCGCGAAAAGCATTTAATTTAAATGCTCAAGTTGAATGTGTATAAATTGGATCATTTTAATTTTTTAATTAGTGAGGGCACATTTATATCGTTCACTATGGTCGTGTGCGCGTTCAAGTAAATTGAAATTTCCTAAGGATTTTTTGCACTGCACTTATGTAAATATTTAATTATTTATTTATATATTGCACTTATATATTATTTTTGGTTAAAAGTTTTCAAATTTATTTATTTATTTATTAAACATCTTACAAAATTTTCAAAATGGTAACACCTAATTTACCCAATTTTTATTTAATTTACCCTACTCGAAATTCTGGTAAATATTAAGATTCGTTTCCATGCCGACATAATTTACTATTTCCCTTAATTTACCATCCTTTTACTCGAACTCGCACACGGCCTATATAACGATATTTGCTTACGTCATTATGTATATATTATTTTTGCATTATGAATGTGTCATTATAGCATTCGCAAATATATCTTTTAATAAGTATTTTAATTTGTTTTATATAATACTGAAATATTACTATATAAATAACATATAGTATATTAAATAATATGTTTTTTGTAACTAAATAAAAACAATGTCTCTGCTTAATATAGTTACTAATCTATATGTTCACGTATGAACACTTATAATATATACACATATCAAAAGAAATTATTGTAATTAATTTAAAATTTATATACGCCTATTAAATTTAAATTGTTAAAATCAACAAAAACTTCCAAAAATCACTGACTATAAAAATCTTTTTTATCTTTTTTGTCATGTGTGATTTTAATATATCTATGGTCGTGTGCGAGTTAGGCTAAGTTGCGTTCTAAATGAGGGAAATTCTAAGTTGTGTCGATAATGTATTGATGTGTCGATACGTGTTGATAAATGGCAAAATGCAAAAAATCCCAAAAAATCTCCCATTTGGTTTAGCATCAACTTAGCCTAACTCGCACACGACCTATATATATGTAGAAGTGTTATATAAATAAGAATTTATACAAGAATTTACGAACATTAATTCCTTTAATAAATGGAAGCTGTAAATATAAATTTTTTTTAAATTTTAAAATACAACAATGATGATTATTATTTTAGGACGTGTGCGAGTTAGGCTAAGTTGATGCTAAACCAGATGGGAGATTTTTTGGGATTTTTTGCACTGCACACATTTAGCCATTTATCAACACGTATCGACACATCACTACATTATCGGCACAACTTAGAATTTCCCTCATTTAGAACGCAACTTAGTCTAACTCGCACACGACCTTAATTGTATATATACAAAAATATAAAAACGAAAGGAAACAAGAGCACTATCAACTTTTTTTGAAACGCGTACTATAAAAACTAAGGACGTGTGCGAGTTAGGCTAAGTGGATGCTAAACCAAATGGGACTTTTCTTGGTATTTTTTGCACTGCACACATTTAGCCATTTATCAACACGTATCGACACATCACTATATTATCGGCACAACTTAGAATTTCCCTTATTTAGAACGCAACTTAGCCTAACTCGCACACGACCTAAAATAAAATGCGGCACGCATGCTTGGTAGGATAGTGTATAGCAACTGAAACTCCAAGAACACGCATATCAAAGAATATCTTTCAAAGAACGGAAACTTTCCTTTATTTTTTATAACATTCTGCCACACGAATTAAATATATGTGATCTTACCACGAAAACATCATACAAATACTCCCTCTTTTGGCGTTGCAGTATAATAATTTGTTACTTCTTAGTAATATAAAATACTTGTGCGTATCTTATTTGGTTAATAATATGACATAACGTAAACATAATATATATCACAGCAAAGAAAATATGATATATAAATTAAAACACAAATATTTAAATCAATAAATTCTTAATTTTTATTGCTTTTTTAATATGAATTTTACAGTATTTAATATATTATGTTCGGTAAGCTATTTTTTTTTGTGAAATGAAAAAAAAAAGAAGTTTTGAATGTTTTTTTTAATTAGTTATAATTTCTTTAAAATTTTTTAAGCGTGTAAAATATTATTTCTAAATTAATTTTAAAATAATATCATTAAATACTATTTTCATGCGAAATTAATAACAAGGACCGAAGCTGCTACCAATTTACTTTTTTATATAGCAGCACTTAAGTGAATGATAAATTATATTGATTTTCGCAGGCTTATTTTTGAAATTTAGGACGTGTGCGAGTTAGGCTAAGTTGCGTTCTAAATGAGGGAAATTCTTAGTTGTGTCGATAATGTATTGATGTGTCGATACGTGTTGATAAATGGCAAAATGTGTGCAGTGCAAAAAATCCCAAAAAATCTCCCATTTGGTTTAGCATCAACTTAGCCTAACTCGCACACGACCTTAGTACTAAAAATCTACTGATATTGTAGGGTAGGGGTAGGCACACATTCGGTATCAATGTATGTTATGAATGATGCGATTTTTTAGTTTGCATATATTTTTGTATGATTGGTAGTGAAAAACCTGTTGATAGAGGTGGCTGTAAAGTAAGCCTATAAATACATTATACGCATAAGCTTTTGTCTGTAGTCAGGTGTATTCAGACCCTTATTAAAAAATTTTAACAGAAAATATATATGTACCCTTATAAAAACTTTTAAAATACTGTCTATTTTGCAATTTTAACAGCAAATATTTAGACGTATATTTTTAATTTTTGGTATAGAAACTGTGTTATGTTTACTTTTTGGTAACTACTACGGAAATGTTTGCAAAATTCTCCATCTATATTTTTTGGTTGCACCAAATTTCACTTTTCACACTCTTTTTCAAAAGTAAAAAAGTATTCACTTGAAATAACATTTGTTAAAGGTAGGTCAGTTTGGCGATTGTGAAATTTATGAATTTTAAAGTACATAAAAACATAAAAAAATAAATGCATACTGCTAAGAAAGATATGTTTATCCATATCAATATTAATAGGCGTTTTCTTTTGTAAGCATATCACAAAAGAACAACTGCTTCTTTTAAAAATATTGTATGAAACAACAACAATAGACCTTTTCATTTGTAAGCATATCACAAAAGAACAACTGCTTATTATAAAAATAATATATGAAACAATAACAATGCTGGCTGATTTAGTCCAACCTTTTTGAAACCGCTTAACTAGTAAGCAGCTCAAATCACTTGGTTGCCAAGACTAAAAACTCGTCTATTGTGAACGATTTATGGAATTACGTACATATCTTCCAGTTAACTTTCAGTTGTAACTGTACTTGAAAAATAATAATAAACAATTCTTTTTAATTCACAACTGCCAACTGTAAAATTTCATTAATTTTTGGTATTATTAGTAACAAGCACGTTATTTTATATAGTTATTATATTGCTGTTAAAAAATGAGTGAAACGTAAGTAATTGTAGAACTTAAAAGTAAAAATATTAAGGAACTATTTTTTTAATTACATATTTTTTTCTAGTCATATTTTCACATCACGAAAACGGTGGAGCAATGCAGAAACAATTGGGTTGGTGTTGCAATATCAGTGGCTTGGAGTACAGACCAGTATATAATAGGCTTCGAAGAAAAACATGGAATACCAGGCATAACAGGAGCAATAGATTGCACACATATTCCAATTAAAAGACCACCATGTCATGGTGAAGATTTTTTCAATCGCAAACAATGCTATTCCATTGTTTTGCTAGCTGTTGTAGATGCAGACAAAAAATTTTTAAATATTAGTTGCAGTGAACCTACATCCTTGCACGACTTTAGAGTTTTGAGAAGATCTGATGTATACGGACGTGCACAATTAAAGCAAAGTGAACTATTTATTTATTGGAAATACTGCTTATCCGTGTTTAAACTTGCTTCTGCCCCCATTTAAAGACTATGGTAACGTAGATGAAAACCAAAAAAAAAATTAACGAAAAGCATTCCTCTACACGAATGGTAGTAGAAAATGCTTCTAAAAATGGTCTGCTAAAAAGTAGCTTTCGCAGACTATCAAAGTTTACAGAACAAAGTAATTTGGTTGCAATTACGAATATCGTTGCCAGTGTATGTGTTCTGAACAACATTTGTGTAAGTAATCATGACAATGACGAACACAATAGTGTGGAAGAAAGGGCAGATCAACCAGAATTTTGTTGATACTTTAGAGTTGGATGACTCAATTAATTTAAGACAAAACCTATTTAATTACTTGTCAAGAGAAAATATTATTTAGATTTATAACTAAATATTGGAAATAAATAAAGTACAACCAATAAAATACAGAAAGAAGTTGTATTTATTTGAGAAGTCACTCTTTAATAGAAAAGCAGTTCTTAATAATATTGTTGCCTTCATTCTCTTCAAATATAATGGATCCGAAAAGAATATTGACTTTTTGCAGAAAATTCATTTGTGTTTGGATCCACATAAAGCTTCTTTGATTCCTAAACTACTGGTGTTGTTTAAATTGAATAAATTAAAAAATGTATTAAAACAGAACCAAGGTAGCAGTGTTAATAGTATTTGTATTACGTGAATCAATTCAACCAGATTTACACAATGCTCTCATTCCGAATGTGAGAAACAAATCTGATATGCAATTTTTGAAAAGAATTGGACCTAATATGTGCAAATGCCCTGTGAGGTGCACATAAAATAGTTGATTTTGAATTAGTATTAAAAAAGATTAACAGTAGGGGTATTCAGGCAGCAGATCAGCTGCTTAGCAGATTATTACAACAAAAATTTGCAAACAAAAAAAAATGAGCACAGAATCTACTATTTTGGAGATTCTCAGATTAGCGAAAATTTGATTATTAGTACTGCCAGTACTAAGTGAAAATTAAAAAATAATAACATAAATCAATAAATAAAATTTAGTAAAACTATAATTTTTAAAGGAATGATATATAATTAAAAAGTATAAAATTGAATATTCTACTTCTTGATATACGACACCTTTTAAATTTTAGTTATATGATAAATTATATGATATGATAAGATAAATTTTATGATAAATTTAAATGATATTAAAATTAAAGAATATTTGAGTATTTACTTGTAAACATATGTTTACCTTTGGCTGTTGATACGAGTGCTGCCAAGGCATTTGCACACAACAAAATAATCAGATTGTTCATTTTTGGACGTTCACGCTCACTGCTAGCTGAGTGAGCGTTGAGTCACTGCTAGCTGAGTGAGCGTTGAGTCACTGCTAGCTGTTCGTTTCGAACGACCGAACGACTCGGTATAACTGATATGCCAGCGCCAGTAACAATGAGAAAAACCACCGATCACCGATGTGGCAGGATCTTTAACGCTAGGTCAAACCATATGGGCGCTATCCCGAGAGTGGGATAGAAGGACGTAGAAGGAGTACCTAGTTTTTTGGCTACTTGCCGCGAAATTACACGGCTGCTGCCAAAGCTGTAGCCCCAATATCAAATCTTTTGTGATACCAGCACCAATCTGGATGACTTTTTGGTCGGAAACGAGTTCGCCTGCGCTTCCTCGGAAAGATCGATCTTGCAACGACTTATCTCTACGTACATTCAAACACACCCTGAGGCCGACACTTCAGAATCTGCAGAAAATGGCCCATCTCGCAGATACGGTTTGTTAACTTCACCAGCTCCACCAGTGCCACGTCCGATGCCTGCAGAATAGCGCGTATCTGTGGTGGAACACGCTGCAGTCAAAGAGATTTGAGGACTCATCGCTCACCTTGTCTTTTGCTAACGCTGTCAACTCTGCCAACAACTATGTTGGCTGTCTATCACCAAGTTTAACCTTTGACAGCAACCGTTGAATTATCCGCTACTCGCTCTCACTTTAACGCTCTAACTCGGGCCTTCAAATTGGCGTACTTCCCAGCTGCAGGAGGATGAAGCACAGCATCACGGATCGTATGTCCCTCGAAATTCCATCTGATCGATGAATAAATCGCGCATCAGATATAGTGGAGGGGTCTGTAGAATTTCGTAAACATTTTCTTTTGCAACGTACATGACTCCGTGAATCTCTCATATCACCAGAAAAAGAAATCTGATTCTTATTAAATAGTCCATTATTTAATTAATCCACAAGCCAATGTTATATTAATTTAATTTTAATTTATATCTGCTTTTACATTTGAAATTCAAATTATAATTCCAACAGCTGATATTTGTTTACAATTTTTGTTTTTATTTCAATGCATTTCAGTATTATCCACATCGCCGGATAAATTTCGCGAAGAGATTGTTGGCAGAATCGCACAATTGCTAATTCACCTAAATTAAACGAATCGCTTATTTAAGAATTTTAGCGAAGACATGGAATTGTTCAGTGATTGTTTTAGCGATAGCCATTAGTGGAATCGGCCTGCTGTTCTTTCAGGTAATTCGCCAATGATAATTCAGTGATTGTGTGTAGGGTTAAAATTTGTACAAAATTTCCATCCTTACAACACATACCTGCAAATTTTGAGGAATTTTGCTCAAAAGTACCTCGAGCAAGAATACCTTTCAAGAATGGCAACGTCATTGTGAATTAAAATTCATTTTTTTGAACAAAATATTTAGATTTTGTGAGAGAAATTTCGTGCTCCAAAGCGTACAAAATTTATTGGACAAATGCTTTAAAAAAACTACTTAAAAAGTTTAAAAAAAACTTTTTAAAACTTTTTTTTAAAAAGTTTAAAAAAAACTTTTTAAATACTCAAAATAAAATTAACCTCAAGGTAAAAATACTTTATCACGAGTCATTGAAATCTGAAAACAATATGACAACACAAGTATATATTTTTTACTTAATTGTGAATAAAATATGAATTTTCATGCCTTTTAACACTAAAATAATAAAAAGAAAAAGTAACGTATTTGTTACGAACAATGACGACACGAAATACGAATAATTAGCGAAATCATTCGTTGACAGATACCTGGAAATTTCGTAGGTACTTCCAAAAATCGTTCACAATAGACTAATTTTTAATCTTGGCAACCATACGATTTGAGCTGCTTATTAGTTAAGCGAATTCAAAAAGGTTGGACTAAATAAGCCAGCAGTGTTGTTGTTTCATATCTTATTTTTAAAATAAGCATTTGTTCTTTTGAGATATGCTTACTAAAGAAAAAGCCTACACTTTGATAATTTTCTTAAGCTCAAGCATGAACCATACAAGAGTAGTAAACTTATATGACGAGAAGTGTATTAAGCCGAAATACTCGTATATTATAATAAACTCAGATATAATTTCAGAAGACTACTGATGACGAGATTTGGCAATACTGGAAACGGCTGTATGGTTAGCCAAATATTCAATTAATTAAAATAATATGAACAAAGAATTTTTGTTGTTTTAGTTCACTACGTTTCGAAACCTCTCTATTAAATACAATAGTTTTTATTAAGAAAAATAGTCACTACCGTTATATTGACCTTAAAATCAAAATTAATAAAAAACAAACATTTTAAGAAATTCTCACCTCTTGTTGATTTTTTGTTTACTTATATTTTGTTTCATGTCTCATATATCAAATTTTTTTTCCGAATTAAATTAAATGGGAATATACTATTAGCGTTATCAAGTATATTATAATATATTATTCTTCTTTGATTTATCAAACGTAAGCTATGCGGGGTTTACATTACTAACTTTAGTCAACAAACTTTGCTGAAGTTGTTTCAGTGTTTATATTATCGTTTCAGGTTTTCATTTCGACAATTGTTAGAAACTTTAATATATTGATGAGCAATCAATTGGAAACATGATCATGTAAACCTGCGTTGTTATTTATAAAAAAATATTAAAAAAAGTTTATTAAATTGAACAAAAATGCATATTACTTATAGAATTTTGAAAAGTCTGTCGATTGGTATATAAACATTAGATCTCTGATGCGTGGTTTTCAAATCATACGAAAAAAAAATTAGCAAATATTCCAAAAAGTTTATTTTTAGAAAATCTAGAAATGGTACTAATTTGTACGCAAATAATTCTAATACAGAATTAATTAAGGCATTAGTGTCTAAAGCATTTTTACTTAATAGTGTCTGTGACCACTTAGATGATTCATTGTAATAAGAGTCCCGCTTAATTTTGATAATAAGTTATTTAAATAATTTTATAAAAGTATATTATGAAGCCCAGCATGTCTTCCTGGCGGGGTGTATAATTTGAGAGAGTGCAATATTGAATTTATTATGACTTCTTCATTCAAATTCTCTGTGTATAGGCGGCATAATGTACAGCTGGCAATGCTTATAAGTCCATACGACATATTAAGTTTATGTGGCAAGTTTGCTATTTTATAATTTAGAAACTAAAGCTTAATAAGTATATGGGTTCAAATATAAGTACATTGTTAAAAAATCCAGTAGTAGATATGACTTCTCCAAAAGCGGATTTAGTGCAGCATGCAATTAAAAGCAATAAAGTAGTAATATTTTCAAAAACCTACTGTCCTTATTGTACGATGGCTAAAGAGGTTTGTGAATTCATAGTTGTACAATTAGTATAATTAAAAATCATTTACATTAGCAATTCGAAAAGCTCTCTGTAAGCCCTACCGTAATTGAACTAGATGAGCGTAACGATGCTGATGAAATTCAAAACATACTTGGGGAAATCACTGGAAGTCGAACAGTAAGTAATACCCATATGTTGATGTAGTAAAAAACTAAACTTATTCACGGGTGTCCAAATTAGAAGTTATGATTTTTGTTATATGCAAATTTAAATTGATATTTTCCTTCTAGCAGTTTGTATTTTAAAATCTATTATAATAAAAACCTTATCAGTATTTTATTTAAGATATGTCGAATATAGGTATTGAAAATTAACTTTAAATTTACGAAATATTCATTAAATTGAATTTTAGACTTTTGTTTAACAATAAATAGACATTAAGCATTGCGAGGGCGGTACAAAGCCGATCGAGAATGCATTTCATGTCAATATACATATCGCAGACCTTCAAAAGAGGCGCAACTTGAAATTCCTCAATTTTGAGTTAATGTATGGAGTTAATGTATGCTTATAGTTTATCTGTCTACCAACACGCAAAATTCCACTTTGCTTTAATTATTGCAAATTTTCGAAAAAAACATTATAAAACATATATTTCTTTTTTTTTGGGATGACACTATGCTGTTTAACATTTTTTGCGTTTTCTGAAAATTGACGAATTTCGAGTTGCGCCTCTTTTGAAAAGGGTGTCCGATATGTTTGACTACAAATCAAAGAGTGTCAATGTTAAAAAAAATGATGGTTAACATAAAAATATTTAGATTGGTTATGTACTTATTGGGAAAAAATATGCCTAAAATAGTTTTGTCTGAATTTGTTTACGAATGTTATATCCACTCATGAAACACAAAAAACTTCTGAAATACTTAACTCTATTTTCCACGTAACCAACCTGCAGATGGTTACGTGTTATGAAGAATAAATTAGGTTAAGACGTCGTTTATCTTCAATATGACACCAATTTTTATATTCGAAATTTGGCAATACATTTGCAAATATTTTATTATTTTCTTGTTTTGCAGGCGAATATTGTTTATTTCCAACATTTGTTATGTCCTGATTTACGATGTATATCTTACTAGTAGCCGTATGGTTTTTTTAGGTGAAGTCTTGGAAAAGCGCTGTTTATGACAATCCCAACCAAATTCTTTGTGACATTATTTTTTGTTTTTTTACTTTATTTATTTATTAAATAATATACTACGAATGCACCCGACCTAAAAGATCTATTGTAGGTCTAAAGGCTCAACTAAAACAATTCTAATTATTTATAAATATCGTAATTGCTGTGGGCTTCATTTCACATATTTGATTTGTGACTAAGATCCCGTTTCCAAGGTAGTCATGTCTACCTCTTGCCGACGCTGGACAGTTGCATTAAATATGTTCTGATGTTTACTTCTCCTCATGACGGAGTCGACAGGAATTATTTTTGTCGACTCTCACAAAACTTATTCTTTACTTATTTTTTTACTTGAGTTTCTCTCTCTCTATCATTAAGGATTAAAAACGACGGTATCTGCATATATAAACATATAAATAAGACGGGCAATAAACAAAACAGATATAGACGGTGGCGAAATAAACAACTGTTTCCACTAACAGGCCACACAAATGACCGAATTTTGGTAAAAATCAGAACTTTGTTCCTTTCGTGACATATATGATATTATGAGTAAATAAAATAAAAGTGAGGTGCAAAAAAATTTGAGCAATAAAAGTTTTATCCTTTCCGCGGAAATATTATTACTTAATATCAATAAAAAAAAAATCCTTCGTCTGCGCATCTATCTATTTGTCGTCACCTTTTCTGACTCTGCATAAAACCTCTTAAATAATAGATACATCAGAAATTAACTGAAAAAGTGTAGGGATTTGGCAGTGCCAGATAAAATTTATTTTGCTAATATTATACTGTTTTTCCTAATATCTTTGTATAAATATATTCTGTGGCTTATAACCACTTTTAATAACTTTGTTTTATAACTTTCTTGTAACCTATTTGAAAATGTATATAATGAAAATTTTTTTCCACTCAAAAGAGAAGTTATTAACACGAAAGACACCATAAATATAAGTAAAAAAACATAATTTTACTTAATAAAAATTAAATTCTTATATTCAAACAATTTTTTTTAGGTTCCCCGTTGTTTCATTGACGGCAAATTTATTGGTGGTGGAACGGACGTTAAGAAAATGTATGAAAAAGGATCACTACAAAAATATTTTTCTTAAAACGATAAAAATATTTACAATGTTATAGTTATTTGTCTTTCCATATATATTTTTTATTAAATTGTTTAAATAAATTAAATATCGTTTCAATTTTTGTTCTACGCCTCACTTGATTTTTGGATATTTTTTAATCATCACAATTCAGAATGTTTAATGGAACCTGATTCACTACCATCACCTGAAGTTGAAATGCGAGATTTTTCACCTTGCATATAATTTTCATGTTCAGCTATATTCTCGTGATCTTCTACTTGAGCCATAAGCTTTTTAATTTCAGTATCGTACGTCTTCCACTCAGGAACTATGCGTTGGGCAGCAGTAAGTTTAGCTTCTTTTGTTTGTGGATTATTGCAAAGATCGATTACTTTTGCATTTTTTAAGGAGCTATCACTACACCAGGTTTGACACCAAAGCCAGTCATTTGAAAGTGATTTGATAGCAACTTGATGGATCATATTATTTGGCAAATCTTGATCCAGATTTGACAAACTATTGGGATCTTGACTCAAGGCTTGGTACTGTCCACGTAGTCGATCACCAGCAGCTATCCTCCGAAAGCGTTTCAGATCAACAACATAAAGTGCTGAAATATGGTATTTCCTTCCCATTAGATGACTTCGCCAATAACCTTGTTTCCAGAATCTGAAACCTTCCATTTCTTTACGAGAATCACAAAATGGTGTGTATGCATATGGTGCTCCACCTAAATCCATGTCAAATAATTCTTTTATATCTGCTCGTACAATTGCGTCGGCATCAACAAATATAATTTTGCGTACATTAAGTGGAAATAATACGTCTAAGAATAAAATCTTATAACCCCATATAGTTCTCTGCTTCTCGGTCTGCTGATGTAACCAACGAGGCCATTTATATTGAACCAATTCGTAATGGAATCCATATTCTTTCGCCATGTGTGGTAAAAAATCAGTAAATTGAGGGGATAGGTAATTTTTTAAAAACCAAAATTTAACGGGTGATTTCGTGTGTTTTAGTAGAGAAATCATCATAATACGCAGAAGTCGTTCATATAAATGTCCTGAAGCAACCGAGAAGATATTGATTGTTTCATCTTCAGGTACATTGGTAACTGAACCTCCGAATGAATTTGCTATAGAATTCCATATTCCTGTTTGATATTGATCATCCTCATCACCAAGCAAATCCATACTTTGCTTACCTGTTTTTTTAGCAACACGAATTTTAATTACGTGGGAACGTAACGAACTTATAACAATTTTAATAGATTGGTTGCTATACAATGTATTTAGTCCTTCTGCATGTGTAATATCATATATGTCAGCAGATTTACCGTCTCGTAGCCGAAGTTCCCAAATGCCTGGATTAGCTTTTAATTGAAAATAACCCAGATTTGCCATGACGATGGTGTCAACCACGCCTGGACTATTTTTTGTACCAAGAACAATTTGTAGTCCTCGTGGTGGCGCACCACTGATAGCATCAAAGCAGTGGCCTTCTAACAAAAGATATTCCAACTCAAATTCACTATGAACAGGACCACCAATTTCATTTAGTTTTATGTTGTCCAAATCATAGACAGAACGCACAGATTCCACAAGCCAATTTTCAGGTACTTGCAAATTTTGCGTTAATAATGAGTTAACAGGTAATCCTGTAAACTTAGCAATAGGTCCATCAGATATCCTACCATGTGGT
>NC_051846.1:216074684-216099170 GCF_002237135.1 Teleopsis dalmanni | reverse complement strand
TGTAGTGCCCATGACCTACGTTAATATCATATGTGACAAGCCACTGTTCATTCAGATAAAATAAATGTGTCATAAATTATAATATGCACTTTTGTCTGTTTGACGCTTTGACTTTGATCATATTACTTAAAAGAAATAGTTTGACTCATGCTGTTACAAATATGCATTTGTAACATAAGACATGATAAGCACGTATGGTCATTGCACTATTCCGACCTAAATTCTGGAAAGTGCATTAACTCTTTAAAAACAATATATGACGTATTATTGTAATGCGTTAGAAGAGTATTTGTTTATAAAATTAATGTAATAAAACAATTAATGTAATTTATGGGAGTAACCAATGCATTGATTGGTTACTCAAATTAATCGAAAAGTAAATAATAATTGTTTAGTAAATAAGCTAGAATAAGTATAAATACCCATAATTTTTGATAATAAAATAGATTCAATTTAACTTAAGACAAGGCTACGTCTTTTATTTGAATCGTGTTCTATGCGGCATTTAGATGCTGAAAGAACATTAAGCGGCTGAAGAGCTTAGTAATACTCAACAATAATCTGATAGGTCGTTTCCACTCTTATTGGTCGATAGGAGATCCTTTAATCATTTCAGGATTTAAATATTATTAATCAAGAAGACCTAATCCAGCAAACCTGCAAATATATATTGATGATTCTGACATCCTGCAATAACCATTATATGGCAATGGTAGAATAGCATTACATAGCAATAATACAACATTTTTACATATGGTGATCCTGTTAAATCAACACATATCATTACATTGCGATCAATAATCATTACATGGCGAACCTACCAGGTTAACATCATAACATGGCGATCCTGCCCCTGACGGACCGAAACTTCTAAAAGCAGTTCAAAACTTCTAAAAGCAGTTCAAAACTTCTAAAAGCAGTTCAAATCCTCTAAAGCAGTTCAAATCCTCTAAAGCAGTTCAAATCCTCTAAAGCAATTAAATAACAAGAAGCCTGCCCACTACGGATCTAATCAACTAATCATCTTCTAATTCTACGAATGGAAAGTTATAATTGTTTTGTTTGTGGTAAAAGTTTCCACACAAAAAAAAAACTAAATAAACATTTGAGTACACACCAGTACATTATTGATTTTGCAAATGATTTAATTTTAAAAATTTTTTTTAAAAAAAAATAAATAAAACTGGAAATGTCACAACAAGAAATTGATGACACATTTGCAAAAATTGTGAAAACTTTACAACAAGCAATTTTAAACAATCCAGAAACGGGTCCAAAACCCATAACATTAGAAGAATATCGTAGAAGAAATCCTGGTGGAAGAACCAAGGAAATAACAGTAGAAGAGCATAATAGACCACAAAAGAAAAGAGGTGGCCAAAAGAGAAGGTTTATAAGAGAAAAAGGAGAGCTAAAAAAATTAATAAAATTAGCAGAAGGCAAAAATAGAGCTATTTTGCAACAACAACTGCAAGAGTTAACTCAAAATGGGTGGCACACAGACCAAAGAGGAGGTCATAAACAATAATAATGCAGCAGCAACAACAATCAACACTGATAGCACTAGCACTATAATATATTTAACATTTATTATACTAATTATATTATTACTGAATAAAATACATTCTCATTTTAAAAATTATATAAAAAAGCAAGCACTAAGAAATATTAATGTATAGTGTTATATAGATATTGTAAAAAAAAAAAGAAAAATTTTTTTTAATAAATAAAAACTTATATAAAAATAATGTATTCTAGAAGCGATATTTTAATAATAAAAAACATAGAAATAACTGCTATAATATTAATAGCAATAATCATAATAACAATAATATTATTATATGTATTAATAAAAATATTTAAATTTAGATAAATTTTTAAATGGATTTGACAGATTTAAAACATATATTATCTAATCTAAAGAAAAATCCGAAAAGAACTTATACTGATAAATATATTAGCATAACTAAGAATTATATAAAACAAATTTGGTTAGAAATAGAAAGAAATACTGACATAAAATATTTACAATTAGTAAGAACGAAGTTTGACACAATAGTAGATGAAATAAATAAATATTTAAAAAAACAAATCAGAACAGATTAGCGACAGTGCAATATCAAAACTTGATAAAATGGCTAATTTTGACATGTTAACAGCTTCAAAAATAATTCCTGAATTTAATGGAAATGTAAAGAGTCTATCTAACTTTACCGGTACTTTGCAATTCTACTCAGATTCGTTGAAGGATGAAGTAGAGAGAACTATTCTACTAAATTTTGTAAGATCAACTAAACTTTCTGATCGAGTTAAAAATAAATTGGTTGCAGGTGAAGAAGATGACACAATAAAAAATTTTATTAAGAAGCTAAACACAATTTACAAACCAAAAGCCAATCCCTTAATTATACAAAACAATCTTACTAGAATGCGTCAAGGCATACAAATGATTGCTCAATATGCTTTAAAAATAGAAGAACAAATAGCAATGCTTAATCAAATATACATTTCAGAGCAAGGAGATGAGAATAGAGATGTCATACTAAAGATGACAGATCAATTAGGCCTCAGTACATTCACATATGGGCTGAATGAGAAGATAAGAAATGTGGTTATAGCAGCCAGGATATCGACATTATCTGAAGCCATACAGATTGCAACAGATGTTGAGACACAAAACAAGAGTCTGATGCAAAATGCATACAGAAACTTTAACTACAAATCAAACAACCAGGGATATAGATCAAGAAATGACAGAAGTCATGGAAACAATAACTCAATGAGGTTTCCAAACAAGTACAGCAATCAACGAAGCAACTATAATAGTCAAACAAGAAATTTCAATAATTTTCAACAAAAAAACGGGAACACCCCCGGTCACAATACCCCGGGGAACATAAACTCAAATATCAACAAGAATGTTCGAAAGTATTAAATTTTACTTCGGCAAAAAAACATTTCTAACTGTATAACAATAAAAACTTCAATTAGCAATAAGTTTATAACTTTACTAATAGATACGGGCGCCGAAACATCAATATTAAAGAGAGATTTATTAGAAAATAAAAATTTAAAAATAGATACTACAAAAAATTACAAATTAAATGGCATTTGTAATAGTAGAATATCTACAGAAGGATTATTAAAAACAAAATTATTTTTAGATGAGAAAAGTATATCTCATGAATTCAATATCGTTAAACCCAATATCAATCTGCCAACTGACGGCATATTAGGTAGAGATTTCTTATTAAAGCATAACTGCAAGATAGATTATGAAACATGTACATTAACGATGCCTTATCAGGAAGATGAAATAATCTTACCTATAAATATAAATACAAAAAATCTGGCATATATAACACTGCCCCCTAGAGCAGAAGTAGTTCAACCTATAAAATTAGATATAAATGAAGATAGTATAATTTGTGGTAAAGAGATAATGAAAGGAGTATTTATAGCTAATTCCGTAATACCAGGAATAGGTATAAAACACATTCGAATATTAAATACAAGAGAAACACCAGTAGTCATAAAAAATGCAAAAATAGAAATAAAAAAATTAGAAGATTATAACATATTAAATTATAACAGAGCGTCCCTATACGCTAATAGATTTGATAGAATAAAGAATTTATTGAAACTCCCATGTTTAGATCAAAAAGCAGAAAATTCGATATTAAACATTTGTGAAGACTTCCAGGAAATATTTCATTTAGAAGGAGAAACTCTAACAATTAATAATTTTTATGAGCAGCATATATCAACTACAGATAAAACACCAGTTTACATAAAAAATTACAGAACTCCGAATACGCAATTACACGAAGTGAATAAACAAGTAGATAAATTACTAAAAGAAGACATAGTAGAACCATCAACAAGTCCTTATAATTCACCAATCTTATTAGTTCCAAAAAAGAATAAAGATGGAGAAGAGAAATGGAGACTAGTAATTGATTTCAGACAACTTAATAAAAAAGTAGTAGATGATAAATTTCCACTAACTCGTTTAGAAGACGTTCTAGATAAATTAGGTAAAGCGAAATATTTTTCTACACTTGATATGACTAGTAGTTTTCATCAGATTCCACTTAACAATAAATCGAAACATTTAACTGCGTTTTCAACCAATACAGGTCATTTTCATTTTAAAAGATTACCTTTTGGCTTAAAAATTTCAACTAATAGTTTTCAAAGAATGCTAACTTTAGCATTAACTGGTTTGGATTCGTCCGCATTTTTATATGTAGATGACATAATAATATTCGGTTCAAATTTAAAAAATCACAATGAAAATCTAATAAAAGTATTTAGTAGACTACAAGAACATAATCTTAAATTAAACCCTGAAAAATGTAATTTTTTACAACCAGAAGTTGTATATCTTGGACATTTAATAACAGCGCAAGGTGTATGCACTGATCCAAGCAAACATGAAGTGATCCGAAATTACCCGAAACCTAGAAATTCTGATGAAGTTCGAAGATTTGTTGCCATGTGCAATTATTATAGAAGGTTTATACAAGATTTTGCTGAAATAGCTAGACCTCTTAATAACTTACTAAAGAAGAATCAAATATTCTGCTGGTCGGAAGACTGTGATAAATCTTTTGAAAGTTTGAGAACAAAGTTAATTTTTCTTCAGCTACCCAGATTTCTCGAAAAATTTTATATTAACGACAGATGCCTCTAATTATGCATTAGGAGCAGTTTTGTCACAAGGAGAAGTAGGAAATGATAAACCAATAGCTTATGCTAGTAAAACTCTAAACAAGCATGAAATAAATAAGCCTGTAATAGAGAAAGAACTTCTTGCAATTCATTGGGGAATTAATTATTTCAGACCATACTTATATGGACGAAATTTTACGGTATATACTGATCACAGACCATTAGTTTGTCTTTTTACACACAAGAATCCATCTTCAAAACTGACGAGGATTAGGATAGATTTAATGGATTACAATTTCAACATTGTATTTAAACAAGGGAAAATGAATATGAATGCAGATGCACTATCTAGGATTCAATTAGATTCAAAGCAACTAATTGAAATGATACCCAAAAATATAAATGTATTAACTAGAGCAATGAGCAAAAATATTAAAGCACATAAAGAAGAAAGTAAAAAACAAACCTTGAATGCTAACACGGAGATTGATCACCTCCACATGTGGGAAGCAACATCAATAACAGATGTAAGATTTGTAAAGAAACTTGAATTTAAAAAGGTAAACCATTCTGCAGATGGAAAAGAAGAAAAAGCACTTGAACACAAGAATAATAAGTTCAATAGAAATAGTGCAAAATATATTAAAGGTGGAAAAGCACTTGAACATAAAAATAATAAGTTCAATAGAAATAGTGCAAAATATATTAAAGGTGGAAAAGCACTTGAACATAAAAATAATAAGTTCAATGAAAATAGTGCAATAAATATTATAGCAGCAAATAAAATAGTTGTCGAATACAACGAGAAATCATTATCAGAGATAAAATTGATTCTGAAGAAGTTATTATTCAAAATGAACAACTTAAAAATTACAAAGCTAGCGTTAGCAGAAAATGATGAAATATTAAATGAAATAAACTTGCAAGAAATGAAAGAAATATTTAATAAGCTGCAAAATGAATTAAAATTAAAAGAAAGTCAAGACATAATTATATATACACCACCGAAACGAATAGAAGATACAAAAGAAATGCTCAGATTAATAAAAGAATATCACGAATCTCTACATGGAGGACATTGTGGAATTAAGAGATGCATAAATAAATTAAAACAAAAATTTGTTTGGAAAAACATGAACAAAATGGTAAAAAATTTTGTCAACAACTATGACACATGTGCAAGAGTTAAAATAATTAGGCACACAAAAGAAGAATACCAAATTACCGAAACACCAAACACATCATTTGATGTAATAACAATAGACACAGTAGGCCCATTAATACCATCTAACAATCAGATATATTTTAACACTTCAATGTGAATTAACAAAATTTGTAGAAGCGATTCCTTTAGAAACGAAAGACGCTGTAAATGTTGCGAAAGCAATTGTAGAAAAATTCATACTTAAGTACGGTTGTTTTAGAAAAATGAAAACTGACAAGGGCACAGAATTCACAAATGAACTTCTAAAAAACATTTGTAAATTGTTAAAGATAGAAAAAGTAACATCAACACCATTTCACCATGAGACATTAGGAACAGTTGAAAGAAACCACAGAGTTTTGAATGACTATTTGATGACCATGAAAACGATAAACAATTGGGACGAATTACTTCCATTTGAAATACACTCCAAATACAAAATACACTCCATTTGAATTAGTATATGGTAAATTATGTGCATTACCATGTGAAATTATTAAAAATAAACAAACGATATATGATATTGAAAATTATGCTAATGAATTAAAAATAAAATTAAAATTCTCTCAATAAAAAGCAAAAGAACAATTAATTAATGCTAAACATTTAATGAAAGAAAAACAAAAAAATGTTAATAAAGCAAAATTTAAAATAAATGATTTTGTATATGTCAAAAAAGGCAACAGAAAGAAATTAGATAACCCATATAAAGGCCCATATAAAATTGTATCACAACAAGGTACAAACAGTACATTATTAATGAATGAAAAACTTGTTGAACTGCACAACAAGAATTTAATAAAATGCAGAAGCAGCAAAAAAATAAATTTTGTAATACCATATTAAGTAAGAATTATATGAATACTACATATTGAAAATATTAAATAATAATATCATATTTTGCTAGATATGAATCCACATATTAAATAATAATTACATTTATAGCAATAAAAAAAAAAAAAGGTATATAAAATTGTTAATTTAAGAAATATGATATATGAAGAATTAATCACTTATAATTATATAAAATTTATAGTGCAAATTACTTAAATATTCAATTCAATTAATTTACACTTTTCTAAAGGGGTAGGGTGTAGTGCCCATGACCTACGTTAATATCATATGTGACAAGCCACTGTTCATTCAGATAAAATAAATGTGTCATAAATTATAATATGCACTTTTGTCTGTTTGACGCTTTGACTTTGATCATATTACTTAAAAGAAATAGTTTGACTCATGCTGTTACAAATATGCATTTGTAACATAAGACATGATAAGCACGTATGGTCATTGCACTATTCCGACCTAAATTATGGAAAGTGCATTAACTCTTTAAAAACAATATATGACGTATTATTGTAATGCGTTAGAAGAGTATTTGTTTATAAAATTAATGTAATAAAACAATTAATGTAATTTATGGGAGTAACCAATGCATTGATTGGTTACTCAAATCAATCGAAAAGTAAATAATAATTGTTTATTATATGCTAGAATAAGTATAAATACCCATAATTTTTGATAATAAAATAGATTCAATTTAACTTAAGACAAGGCTACGTCTTTGATTTGAATCGTGTTCTATGCGGCATTTAGATGCTGAAAGAACATTAAGCGGCTGAAGAGCTTAGTAATACTCAACAATAATCTGATAGGTCGTTTCCACTCTTATTGGTCGATAGGAGATCCTTTAATTATTTCAGGATTTAAATATTATTAATCAAGAAGACCTAATCCAGCAAACCTGCTAATATATATATTGATGATTCTGACATCCTGCAATAACCATTATATGGCAATGGTAGAATAGCATTACATAGCAATAATACAACATCTTTACATATGGTGATCCTGTTAAATCATCACATATCATTACATTGCGATCAATAATCATTACATGGCGAACCTACCAGGTTAACATCATAACACACTGAAATTTTTCACCTTTTCACCTTTTTCCGATGCTTCGAGTACTTTTGAGAACGGAATATTTCAAAAAGTTTACCACGAAGAGTGTAAGAAAGAGTGTGCTTTTGTTTTTTGGTTTTGATTTTTTGAGAGTAATATAAAATTTCGTTGCGCCAAATCATACAAAATTTTCCGCGCAAATATTTAACGAAAAGTAGTTAAAATTCAAAGTAGTAGCATATTGTGTTATTACTGTATAAAAACTAATAAATTGTGAAAATAAAGTTTAGTATTTATATAAAAATATGGGAAAAAAGTGTATTAAAGGATGTAAGGAGTTTAAATCCCTTTATAAATTCCCGGACAACAATGAGGAACGAAGGTAAACTTTGCATTTCAGTTTTACGTAAATTTGTGGCATAAGTGTTTTGCATAATTATTTTACAGTATATGTGGAATACAGTATATGTGGAATAACAAATATGGATGTGTTAATTAAAATAATTGTAAGTAATAATTTATGTTCGTAATGATAAAGCAATAAAATTATAAAAAACAATTTATAATAAAAACACTGATTTTTTGTGAATAACGTTTCCAGATTTTTTTTTTAATATTATTGAAAATATTAATTTCAATCAAATTATATTTAAAATTATTATATAAAAAAACAAAAAATCGTTATAAAAATGGTTTTTATATATCTTGTAGTTCTTATCCTATACCAGAAAATGAGAATTGAATATGAATCTTACTGATCTTAAATGTTAAGTAATCTACAAAATAAATGTTTAAATGGATTGTATTTTCAATGGCATGTATTTTTGAAATTTAATTGTACAATAAATTTATTTAAATAGAGGCGTTAAAAATATGTATATCGTATGTAAAAAGCAAATAATTGTTTTTTAGCATAGCTATTTGTGTGAAAATTATTGAAACGTCTGCAAACACAAAACTAACTTTGTGTTATTATTTGTAGTTAAATATGTTTATTTTTTATTGTTGATTCTTTTTATGTAGTACTCAAATATACTTGTTTTTCTTTATAATTAATTTTTATTTTTGTATTTTATTTAATTCTGATAATTATTTACCAAATTAGAACAGAATGGATGAAGCGCTTAGGAGTAGTTGGGCAAACTAAATATACATATGTTTGCCTGTAACAATCATTTTTCTGCCGAAATGATGTGTTCTGCACGAATTTCTAAATGCGCAATCCCGGACGGTATTTTAGATTTAAGTTATATTAGTAATTTAAATAAAAATGTAATTAACAACGAAAGTAATGTGGAAAATAAAAAGCAAAATCACCTCTCTAGCATAGGAGTTAGTAAAACCTTTGTTAGGAGTGAAATTTCTGTTTGTGGAAGAGAGGTCCAATCAGACAATAGTCTTTCTGAAGCAACTCCCAGAAAAAGAAAACTTAACGAAAAATTCAGAAATTTTAATAAAATTAAAAAAGTTAGAGAAGGTAGTTGAAGAAAAAAATGAAATTATTAAAAGTAAAGAAGTAGAAATGAGGGAAAAATATGAAAGTTTAGAAATAATTAAAGAAGAGAACAAAGAGTTGCTTTTAAAATGTAATACTATTGAAAGTGTTACAAGCAATTTAGGTGAGCTTTGTAGCAAGCTTCCACAAAATATGCAGGTATGTGTAAGAAATTGTTTTCGAAACAGTAATCGTCTTTCACATGGGTATCGCTATGATTCTAAGTTGAAAACAATAGCATTAGGAGTTTATTTACTTTCACCCCTAAGCATAGTAGTATTAAAGCTTTGGAGTTACGAAGTCGTGGCTTCTCATACGAACAAAGAATCGTTTCTGTATCCTGCGATGAAATGTCTTTGAAAGGTCACCTTCAGTATGACAGACATAATGAAAAAAAAAAAATTGGGTTTAAAGATTTTGGTGGTGAAGATCGTACTTGCAAAATTGCAAGTACTGTCTTGACTTTCATGGTACAAGGATTCGCAGGAGTAAGATGGTCTCAGCCTCTTGTATACTTTTTTTGTAAATGGAAGTTGCAAGGGTGAAGTTCTGAAATCGTATGTTATTGAAGTAATTCAACAACTTCAGGGCATTAATCTTTACCCATGCCATTTCGTTTGTGATCAGGGTAGAAACAATATTAAATTAGCTAAGTTATTAGAAGTGCATCACCCTTTTTTTAATGTCAATGATGAAAAGATATTCTTTTTTATGATGCACCCCATTTGATAAAGCCCCATTTGAGAGCATTGTGTAAATCAGGTTTAATTGATTCAAGTAATTCGAGTACTGTTAGCACTGTTGAATTTGTTCTGTTTTTTAATAATCTTTTTGATGTATTCAATTTAAGCAGCACCAGTAGCTTAGGACTTAAAAAAGGCTTTTGCGGATCAATTGAACAATTGGATTTTCTGCAAAGAGCCGAAATTTTTCTCAAATCCATTAGATTTGAAGACAACGAAGATAACAATATTGTTAAGAACTTCTCTTTTATTAAATTTAATGACCAGAAAGCTTTGTCAAGATGTGATAGAACATTTTTTGGACAAATACGACGTGGTGGAGGCAATTGTGCAGGCATCACTCCACATTTATTCACTTGCCTTTTTCAGAAGAGATGGGGATTAAGTTATTTGAATTGCATAGTAAATGGCAATACTGAGCAATTAATTGAATTTGACTGTCCTTCTACCGTAGGCCCTACCATTAATTCACTTACTCCAATTTCCTCTGATCAAAGTTTAGAAACTGTATGCAGTGATGCATTAGTGATTGACACGTTCTGGCAGGAGTCTCATATGTTTAGAGAACCCATGCACTGTTTATTCCGGCGCCTAAACTCGGTAACGCACCTTTATGCATACCTCTTGGGTGGTGTGGAAAATGCATACCAAATCTTGAACTTTGGTCGAATAAACTAAATGTAGAAGGTTAAGGTTATATGAAGATTATTTTTTTAAATTTCCACACAATAATGATGAAAGAAAATAAATTTTCATTTAAGTTCTATGCATATTTCTAATATAACAGTTTAGCGAAAGTATTTTACTATTTATTTTAAAATATTAGTAGGTGTGAATTGTATGTTCACATTGAGATAAAAATATTTAAAACGTAAACATAAGGCGCTACATGATAATAATCATAACCCTAATAAATTTATGTTTTTAAGGTCATTTAAATTCTGAAGAAAATATTCATATATTCTATACATAATCAACACAAAAAAAAAAATGTTTTTAATTTTTATATTATGTAAATATTTATAATATTCATCAAACAGATGAACTAAAAATGTATAGTATATATCTCGTTTAAATCTTGCATTAATTCTGGTAAATAATCAATTCTATTTCATTTCATAACAATAACAAATTATGTAAACAACTTGTATTTCTTATACTTAACTAATATTTTTAAAAACTTTAGTATTTATATATAAATATATTTTATAATCATAATACAAAATTAAAATTTTTCAATATTAAAATTTAAAAACTGTTAAATTTTATATAAAAATATATCTACATAAGAAAAACTCATAAACCCGACAATGAATGCGCACGCACCCACTCTTATCCATAGATTTATCGCTACTGATCATACTGTAATGTATATAAATTAATAATAAGTATTATTCACCACATACATTTAGAGTAGATGCGCGCACACCCTCCCTTATCAACAGATTTATTGTTACTGATCAATTAGAAAACATATAAGGCAATAATACGTACCACACACATTTAAAGCGAATGCGCGTACACCCTTCCTCATCAACATATTTTTTGGCACTAAATTTAAAAATTAAGTCTTCGCAGAGAAACACAATTTATCATGGATCACTTAAGTGCTGCCGTATAAAAAAGTGAATTGGTAGTAGCTTCACTCTTTGTTATTAATTTCACATCCATCAAAACGATATTAATGCTATTATATCAAAATTGTTTTTGAAATAATGTTTTACACGCTCAAAAAATATTTAAGAAAATATAACTCATTAAATAAGAAATATTCAAAACTGTTTTTTTTATTTAATTAAAAAATTTGCTTCTACAAAAGTTTGTTGCCGAACATAATAAATTAAAATACTATAAAATTCATATGAAAAAAGCAACAAAAATTAATTTACTGAATATATATTACAAGATTAAGTAAACTAAACTGATTTAAATTAATTGATTTAAATTATTATATATTAATTTATATATTTATTTATCATATATTATTTGCTACAATATATATTTTGTTTACGTAATGTAATATTTTTAACCAAATAAGGAAGCATAAGGTTTTTAAATTACTAAGAAGTTAACATATGATTAGCAAGTAGCAGCAAATTATTATACTGCAACCCTAAAAAGGGAGCAATTTGATGTTATCGTGGTAAGATCACATGTATTTAATACGTAAGTTTTTAAAAGCAATTTCAAATGCACTCTCACGAAGTGGGCGGAGTACCCGTTCTTGTAAAGATATTCTTTGAATTTGATGTTATCGTGGTAAAGTCACATGTATTCCATACGTGTGCCAAAATGTTATAAATTTCTCTTCGTTTCGATGGAAATGGGCGGAGTTTCCGTTCTTCTGCAAATATTTTTGCTGTAAACTTTGTAATGACACTTTCCTTATGATCGGTGCAAACTGCTGGGATTTCCTCAGCCTGACTACAGTCGTCACAATAAATTTGTAAGTGCGACCAAAATATTTGAACACGTTACTTGATTTTCTATGTTTATAGTTTATTACATTAAATAAAATTATATAATTCAAAAATAACACTGATATATTTGAATATATCATAATATATACCTATATATCATAATATATATAATAATCGATTTGGAGTTCAATAATCGTTTCAGGTGTCCTTGTGGTAGACCTTGTACTGACTGTGTTCTCTCCTGGCCTGTTCATAATGAAATTGTTTCACATACAGTAGATGTACAACAACCTATCGTATTTATATAAATCATGTGTAAATATTACTTTATGTCGAAATATTTGTTATGCCTTCGGTTGATTGTTTTCAAATATGGAAATATTCTTTCATATTCTACTTTGAATTATATCAGTTACAGTAAGCGTACTACAGCCGATCGCAACGATATAACTTTTAATATGAATTAGTCTTTCGTTTAAATATGTCCTTGTAGGAAAATATTCTTTTAGTGTTATTTGAAATTTTATCGGTTACCGTAGACATACTACAGCCGATCGCAATGATATAATTTTATAATATAAATTATTCCTTCGTTTGAATATATCTTTATATGGAAATATTCCTTTGTGTCTTACTTAAAAATTATTTCATTTGCAATAGGCGTACTTCAGCCCATCGCAATGATATAATTATAAATGTAAGTTATTCCTATAAATTTTTTATTTGCATCCAGATCTAATTCGAACTTGTATTCTCCAGCAGGCCGATTTCACTAATCGCTATCGCTGAAACTCTATCGCTAAAATTCTTTAAATGCATTTTAGCGGCTTTTGCGATTCTGCTAACTCGTTACGCTTAATTTCTATTTGTTAATTTTCTCAATTTTCAAAAACAACTGATTTTTCCGGATAAATCGCTAAATTTATAAAATTTCGTATTCTGCTAAATTGGCAATCGCTAAATATCGTTAAAAACGACTAAAATTTCTACTAATTTGATTGTTTTTGACGGTTAGGTTTTTACTGTCGCTAAAAGTGAAAATATTATTTTTTAAACAAATTAAGTAATTATTTTGTACGTATTTAGTATAATATTTATATTTATTTATTGATTATTTTTTGTGATAGAAATATTAAGTATATTTAAAGTTAAAATGTAAAAAAAATTATTGTTAATATTACAAAAATTTTGTGGCAGTAATATAGTGACAGTGTGTTTGGTATTCAGCAAATGTAAACAAATTTATATTATTTTTCATATTTTATTTTTAATTTTTGAAATTGCACCAAAAATAAATGAATTGCATATGAAACAGTGAAAAAAATAAATAATTATGTACCTATTTACACATATATTATTTAATATATTTTAGTTATTATTTAATTTTATGATTTTATGATGGAATTCGTGGACTTAAAGACAAAACGCAAGAAACATTTAATAAAAAGCTTTGGCTCACAGAACGCTGATAACATCCTATAAACTAAAACAATGGATTCACTTAAAACAACGGATTATTAAACATCAACTTAACTTGAGCAAAAAAGCGCAAAGCAACAAGTACGCGTATGTCCCTCGAAATTCCATCTGATCGACTTCTCGGTACCATGTACGGAGTTATTTCCGCAATGAAAAGCTTACATAAATATTTTGAAAGACGAAATATTTCAATAAAACGCGCATATTCGCGAACATATTCGTGAATGTAGAATTTCGCAACGTAAATGATTTCGTGAATCTCTCATATCACCAGAAACAAAAAATCTCTTTCTTAATAAATAGTCCATTATTTAATTAATCCACACACCAACGTTATATTAATTTAATTTTAATTTAAATTTCACAATGGCTAAATATTTTTTGCTGCAGTATCTGCTCTTAAATTTCAAATTTAAATTATAATTCCAATAGCTGATATTTGTTTACAATTTTTTTTTATTTTGACATTTCAATGTATTTCAGCATTATCCGATAAATTTAGCGAAGAGATTGTGTTAGCAGAATCGCACGATCACTTTATCTCCTAAAACAAACGAATCGCTTATTTAAGAATTTAAGCGAAGAGATTGGAGTTTTTGCGATAGCGATTAGTAGAATCGGCCTGCATGTGTATGTACCTTAGTGATTATTTTACAAGTCTCCTTCTCAACAAAAATGCGCACCTAAAATATCCATTCGACCGAGCTTTTTCGTAGCGTATTATTTTTGTTTACAGCTGAACTCACGCAATTCTTGCTCACTTTGCCGTTCCGTTGATTTATTTTGGTCGTGGCAAGCTTTCGGTGCCCTTTTCTGCATCAGCCAGCTGTTTGTGCTTGGCAATTGAAGAAATGATGTTTGTCCAGTCAAAGTGTGATTGTGGGTGAATTACATCCTGCTTACATGTGTTTACGGTTAGAGAAGGCAACATTTCGTTCAGACTTTGAATACAAACATGTTTCCAACTGCGCTTGGACTTTGATGTTTTTTCTAAGTGTAAAACGTAAAAATTAATTTAAATTTATCACAATAAAAAAACCGAGACAGTGACTCTTTAAGAAATTTATAAAATTATAGCGCCCGATAAAATAAAATATTAACATATTTATATTGTTTTTATGTAAAAAAGCGGATTTTAGGTTTTGCGGAATTACTTTGTTTTTGAAGTGGTTAATTTTGCCTCAAATTCGCACACATTTAAAAACAGCTGATAGAGACACCAAATAAAGCTTTTAAGCTTAAATTAAATCACAAGAAAAGTGTTGTAAACAAATCTATAAAAACTAAACAAATTGTGTAATTGTGTAATTAATATAGCTAAATAACTAACAAATGCTAAATAAATAAGGACGCTAAAAATATTTATTTATAAATTTTAAGGTAAAAATTTAAATTTTTATTTTTTTTTTTTTTAAAACATGCATTTATTTATTGCATCTTCTCTTAAAATGAGACTAACAATAAGTTGTAAAATCTTATAACTAATTACATAATGTTACAAATTTTTATTTAAATTATACATTGTATAAAATAAAATAAAATAAGTAAACCTTATATCACGAACCTCACTTAGATTAATGGGTTAAATTTCATTAGAGTGAATGTTAGGTGGTTTCTTAAGAAAGTGGTTCAACTTTAACAGATTACTAAAAAGAAAGGTGCGCTTTTTACTTCAAGCTGTTGAATATTAATTAACGGATGGACGGTCAGCTCTTTTTAGGCGGGAAGTAATGGATAGAAGTGCGAGATTTCTTGCTAAGGGATTAACATGCTCTGTCAGCCTTTTATTGTATTTTTTTCTTATATTGTCAAATTCAGCTTTAACTAGGGGAATTTGTAGATCTCGGTGTATACTTTCATTCCTAATATACCATGGGGCACCAGTGATAATTCTTAGTATTTTTGACTGAGCTCTTTGTATAATTTCAATATTTGATGCACTAGCATTGCCAAATAGCTGGATACCATAAGTCTATATTGGTTTTATAATGCTGTCATACAAGAGTACTTTATACTCTAGGCACAGGAAAGATCTGCTATTAATGAGCCAATGCAACTTAGAGGCTTGAAGCTTCATCTGAATTTTTTTGGCTTCAATATGTTTGCACCAAGTTAGTCGTCTGTCTAGGTGGATACCTAAGTACGTTATATTATCTGCTTGTGGTATGGGAATGTTGTTTAGTAAAATTGTTGGAGATGTACTCCGATTTAAGGTAAAAATGACGTGTCTACATTTTAGTTCGTTAATTTTAATTCGCCATTTTGACAACCATTTCTCCACCCGATATAAGTGAGATTGAAGTTGGTTTGAAGCTAGCACAGCGTTTCTGTTTCGGCATAAAATTGCCGTATCATCGGCAAACGTTGTGGTGATAACTGAACTACTTATCGGGATATCAGATGTGTAAAGTACATACAATATAGGGCCAAGAACACTTCCTTGTGGAACGCCAGCTTCTATTGGGAAATTATTAGAAGTATATGATTTGCATTTCACTTTAAAGCTTCTATTATGCAGATACGATTCTAAAACTGAGTGGACATTTGCAGGTAATGAACAGCGTATCTTATATATGAGTCCATTATGTCATACTTTATCAAATGCTTGTTTAACATCGAGGAATACCGCGGAACAATATTCTCTGAGCTCAAATGTGTGTCTTATTTCATTCGTTATACGATTCACTTGCTCAATAGTTCCATGTTTTTCCCTAAAACCAAACTGGTGGGAGGGTATTAAGTTTTGAACGTCAAGGAACGGTTTTAGCTTTAAAAGCAGTGCTCTTTCAAAGAGTTTGGCAGTAAGCTTATTGGCCTGTATGAACAGGCAAGCGTGGGGTCTTTACCTGATTTATGAATTATAATAATCATGGATGTTTTCCACTCTGTTGGATAAAAGCCAAATTTAATTATGGCATTAAAAAGTCTTGTGATAAAATTTATGGCCAAAAGGGGTAAGTTTTTTATCATGATGGGTGAGATATTATCATATCCCGGTGCTTTTTTGCAATCTAACTTATTTGTGATTATTTGAACAAGATCATTGGCCGTGATATTCATGTCAATAGATGGTGCTGGTGGATCTTGAGTGGGAAAGTCATATTGTCCTGCTGCAGGATTTGGTTGGAACACCTCTTTTAGGTAATCAGCAAAAACGTTAGATTTTTCTTCATCACTTCGCGCCCAGTTTCCAAGAGAGTTTCATATTGGAGAATTGGAGTCTATGGGAGGATTTATACCTTTGCTAGCATTCCACAAAGATGAATGGTTTTTGCCATTTGGACATAGGTTTTGAATATAATTATATTGTCTGACTTTGTCTTCCTTGCTTAATGCAGATCTAAGTCTTCTTTGGGCTTCCTTAAATAAGTTTTGCGCTAAAGGGGACCTAGATTTTTGCCATTCACGCCTTAATCTACGTTTTTGTAAAACTAAATTCTCTATGTCACTATTTGTAAGAACTCTATTGAATCTGTAAATTTTATTGCCTTTAGGGGTGGAGTTTTCTGCTGCTGAAATCAGAATTGAGTTTAAAACCGAGGTTGCGTCCTCAATATGAGACTTACACTTTATCTTGTAATTTGTGTGTATGTGTGAGTTAATATACTTTTTATATTTGAGCCAGTTTGTTTTAGGACTTGTAAGGCTATAGGAACAGTCTCGTAACTGAGGACCATCACGTAAGCAAAATGTAACTGGAGAATGGTCAGAAGACAAATCGCAGCTAGTGTATGTTGAGATAAAATTTTTGCTTATGCCTTTGGATACGGCGAAGTCTATTAGGTCTGGTATTTTATTGTTATCAGCAGGCCAATATGTTGGCTGCCCAGGAGAGATTACGTCTAGTGAATTTTTTCTATTTACAATTGAATTGCAGAGCTGTTTTCCTTTTGGATTACAGAGTCGTGAACCCCAATACGTGTGCTTGGCGTTGTGGTCTCCCGCCGCAAGAAATCTTTCACCTAGAGTTAAAAAGTAATCCGTAAATTGGGTCTCAGTAATGTTGAAGCGAGGAGGGCAGTAAACTGCCGATAAAGTTAAATTTTTTCCTGTGTGCTTAAGGTGTATTGATGTGGCTTGCATATAATTATGAGCATATGTACCTAGAAAATAGTGTTTTAGACACCTTCGTATCAAAATACCTGTACCACCATGTGCTTTGTCATCTGGGTGATTGGTTTTATAGAATAAATAACCAGGAATAGAAAAGAAATTTTTGTTAGTTAGATGTGTTTCTGAGCAAAGCTTTACATCCACACTTTCTCGGGACATGAAATTTGTGAGTTCAAGTTTAAGTTGGCTTAAGCCGTTTGCATTCCATGTACAAGTTTTTAAAGTACTCATTATTTAGATAAAAACATTTGCATTAATTGGCTTTGCATTTTAACTATCTCGTTAAGAGTAGTTTGCATGATTGACATGAACTGAGTTAAGCTCTGAGTGAGTGGAGATCATTATTTCCAAACTATTACTTTGAACTGGAGGGGCTTGTTGCTTGTCAGATTTAACGACATTAGCATATGAAACACCTGGTGTAACAGGCTTAGAAGTTAAAGGTTGAGGTACTTCAACTAATTTAATGGTGTTGCTTCTTGTAGAATTACGCAACGCTTCTTTCTGCAGAGCTAACCTGTGCTTTAGTTCTTTATAAATAGGACAGCCTCTGTAGTTTGCAGTGTGATTTCCACTGCAGTTGCTACATTTTTTGGAGTTGGTATCCTTTAATGCTTTTTTATCGCATTCGGAACTATGGTGAAGCTCGCCACAAGCTACGCACACTGTACGAAGAGTGCAATATGACTTAGTATGGCCATACTCTTGGCAGTTTGTGCATTGCACCGAACCATTTCTTTTGTGGGGCTCCTCAACGCTAATTCTGCGGTGAAGTAAATACTGTAGGTTGTAGATGGGATGGCTCTCATTTTTTTTAAGCTTAGAAGCTTCCGGATGAAGTTCAACTTTGAACATAGGTTGTGGGATTTTATCTTTGTTAACAATATTTATTACTGCTCTAGCGCTAAAGCCTTTTTCGCTTAGGGCATTTGTTATCTCAATGGGTTCTACATCTGATTCGATACCTTTAATTACGACAACAAGGCCCTTACTACTCTTTAGTTGGTATATGTAGTAATTTTTTTTGTTGTCTTCGAAATATTTGGTTATGACTCTAAAATTGTTTTCAGTGTCGATTTGGATTTTGGTTTCGTGTATATTGCCCCTAGTTATAGGAACAATATGAAAAGTATTATTTTCAATCAGACTTGCAAGGATTGTAACTAGGTTATTTGAGCTGCGTTCACGCAAGTAGATTGGAGGCGGTTTAAAATTTTTGTTAATAGGCTGATTAGCTTCTTCTGTAGTTTCAGCTAATTCACCAAATCTATTGCCAGAAAGAATGTTTATAGTTGCACTATCTTTGATAGTTTTAGTTATTTTAACACCTTTTAAATTGCTTTTTTGAGGGCTAAGTTTACGTTTCATATTTACATAGCGTTCCATGCCTGTTTGGACCTTTATTTTATTTTTTGGACTCGCTAAGTCGGAAAATGCAAGTGAAGTTGCTGAAGGTGCAATGTTTGACAAGCTTTTGTCAGTTTGTGTAGTTTTCAGAGGCAACGTATTCCATGCGTCTATTACCAAATAAGCATTTCGTTTACTTGGAATGCTTATCGTATGTCTTCTTACTAGATTTTGATTGCTCATTTGCATACGTGGTTATATATGCAAATATCAGGTGTGCTATAAGATTTACTTAATTTAACTACTATTAATATTAATTGACATTAAGTTAAATTAACTATATAAATATAAGTAAAATTAAATTAAATTAATATAAAGAAGAAAATAATAAAAATAAAAATGAAGATGTGAAAATAAAATGAAAATGTGTAAAATATTATACTTTATATTCTAATAATTAAACATATAAATAAAAACAAAAAGAGAAAAAAAGAATAATAATTATACTAAGAAGAAGAATAATAATAATAATAATAAAAAAAATAATAATAATTAATAAAATAAATATCTTTAAATTCCAAAATCCAATGTTAGCACGTATGTTGGTTTTGATGTTATGTTGTGTTGTGTTGTGATGAATTGCGGGCTTCCAATTACAGCTTTTGTGGAACACGTTTGTAATAAAATACTAGCTGTCTCTATCAGCACTTTTTTGTTTTGTATATATACTCACAAAACCGCACTGATATTTTGTTTGAATGCTTGCTCACTTTTTATTTTTTTATTTTGAGCTTTAGAAAATAATTTGCTGTCTCTGTCAGCTATTTGAGTTTTTTTTTAATATTAAAGTTGTGCAAAAATCAACAAAAATCGAAAAAGCGCGCGCTATTTTAAAATTAATATTTTATGCACTTTTAACTTTTAGGAATTGTTTTTTTTTGTCCGAGAATGTTCTGTTTTTTATTTTTGTATTAATAACAAAAGTAATTCTTTTAAAAGTGATTGTTATTTACTTGTTTTTATACTGAAATTTAAATTTTTCCGAGACCGGCTTAAAAATACGTCCGCTCACTAGAAAGTTCGAATTTATTTCGAATTTATAAATTTGAATTTAAATTTATATTATTAGTATAAATATACGCGCTAAAAATTGTATTAATTTAAAATTAATATGACTGATGCTAATACCCCACCTCCCGGTGGTGGAAAAAAAGAAAAAATGATCAAACTTGAAAAGGAAAATACAGAACTTCAGAATAAAATTAAAAAGCTTGAAAATTTATATTCATTATTATCCAATGAGTTAACTGCACTGAGAAGTGAAAACGAAAAATTAAAATCTTTTAAAAACGTACCAGAAACAACTCATAACATTGCAAAATATGAAACCGATGAGGAGGAACTTGCCAGAGAGACAGACTGGATCTTAAAAAAGAAAAGACCAACAAAAAAACGTAAGGCCGAATCCTCTCCTGAAGTAGCTAGTCAAAGTAGACCTGGTGTTGAAACAAATACTTGCCAAAAAGGACAAGCTGCCCCTAATAAAATTGATCGACCATCTCCTATTGTTATCAAAGGCATATATGATTTTAAAAAATTGCATGCGCAACTTATTGTAACTATAAAAAACAAGTTTTTTGTGAGACTTATAAATAATGGTTCATATAGAGTATCTATTTTTGACTCTTTGACTATAGATCTGTTATAAAAATCTTAACTCATGAATATATTTCCTGGTTCAGCTACGAAGACAAGCAAACTAGGCCAATAAAAGTTACAGTAAAAAATCTTGACCATTCGTGTGATCAAGAATCGATTATAAATGACTTAAACAACCAAGGTTTAAAAGCAATCGGTGCGACAAACAAACTCAAATGGAAGACTAAAGAACCGCTTGATATCTTCCTTTTGTCATTTGACTCAAACGCAGATGTGAAGAAAATCTATGAGGTAAAAAGTATTCTTAACACAATTGTAAACATTGAACCCATCAAACCGTCAAACTTAATTCTTCAATGCAAAAAATGTCAATCGTTCGGTCACACAAAAAATTTATGTGGAAAACCTCCACGATGTGTTAAATGCGCTGGTAAACATTTAACTTCGGAGTGCCAAAAGACACTGTTCGATAAGCCTAAATGCTGCAACTATTGCGAACCGCATCCAGCGAACTATCGTGGTTGTATAGTCGCTAAAGAATTACAAAAAATAAAATTAAAAAACAAAGCTGACAAAACTTAGGCTGACGAAAATAATCAAGTTGCTGTAACAAAAAGTAAATCCAAAATTACTGGACCTACTAGTGTTAGAATAGTCACTTACGCCCAAACTGTAAAGGGACCCATTCAAAGTACTGAATCACAAAGCAATACGCGTTGTCAATTATCTTAACAAAACTTAATCTACAAGAAGATGTATTTAAAACCCTCGAACAACATCTGAGCGTGCTTGAGCACAATATGCAATTTTTAGATTATGACTAATCGTTTGATACTATTCTTATGGAATGCGAATGGCTTAACAAAACATAAAAATGAACTCGAAATCGTGTTAAATAGCGAAAACATTGATATCGGTTTTATCGCTGAAACTCATTTTACTAAGCAATCGCACATAACGTTTAAAAACTATATTCTATACAATACCATACATTCCGATAATTGCGCTAGGGGTGGCAGCTATGTCATAATTAGAAATTCGATAAAACATCACTTACTAGAACAATATAACACAATTGAATTTCAAGCTACTTCTGTTTCCGTGGAAACGTTTAATCAGTCGCTGGTCGTAACTGCATTATATAGTCCTCCCAGGCATCAGTTGAAGTGCGCAGACTACTTATCTCTTTTTAACCGATTTCAAGGCCGGTTTATAATTGGAGGTGACTTCAACGCAAAAAATACGTTTTGGGGCTCAAGACTTACTACAACGAAAGCAAGAGAAATGTACAAAGCCATGCAACTCGCAGCTTGCAATTCAATTTCAACTGGTAAACCAAAGTACTGGCCATCGGATACTAGCAAAGTTCCAGACCTAATAGACTTCTTTGTCTACAAAAGCATTCCAGCATCTCACCTAACCATCTCAGAAGGCTTCGACTTTAGCTTTGACTACTCACCAGTGCTGCTGATAGTTTCACAAAATCCAACAATAAACCAGAACACACCGAAGTTAGCAAATACATTTACCGACTGGAAATATTTTCAACTTCAGCTTGTACATTTGCACAAGTTTGATCATATTGTTAACAGCGAGCAACTAGATGACGCAGTACTTTATTTCACTCTGCAATTGCAGATGGCAGCGTGGAACAGTATACCAACACCAAAACTTCAAACTCTACATGGTAAAAAATACCCACCCTTCATCACAAAAAAGATTACGGAGAAGCGAAAATTGCGTAAACGTTGGCAAGCAACTAGATGTCCGTTAATTAAACCGCAACTAAACCGAGCAACTAAAAAGTTACACATTTCCATCAAATCATACAAAAATAATACCTTTAATAGTTTCCTGATGGGCCTCACGGCAGACAAAAATAATGAATACTCTCTGTGGAAAGCTGCTAAATCATTTAACAGACCAATGCAGCAGTCTGCCCCAGTGAAAATAAACGAAACTCATTGGTCTAAAATAAATACTCAAAAGGCGAACCTGTTTGCTGAACACCTAGAGAAAACCTTCAGTCCAAATGAAGGCCAAGACGTTATTGGGTCATGTACAAATTGGCCTGAAGGCGACACTGCAATTGTTCCAGTCACTACGGAAGAAGTTAAATGAAACTCAAAAAATCTCCTGGTTTTGACTTAATAACGGCTGAAGTTTTTCGGAACTTACCCAATAACTGCATCATCTACCTATGCGATTTAATCAATTCGTGCCTCCGTTTGAAACATGTACCCATTTTTTGGAAATTCGCTGAGGTAATTATGATACCCAAACCGGGGAAATCTCGCAATGACGTATCCTCATATAGGCCAATATCTCTTTTGCCAACCTTATCGAAGCTTTTTGAAAAACATCTACTAGCGCGTTTATTACCAATAATCGAGAGAAGACGCTTAATTCCGGATCATCAATTCGGCTTCAGAAAAAACCACTCAACCATCGACCAAATACATGTAGTCGTAAATGCCATTGAATCGGCGATGCAAGAGAAGAAAGTGTGTTGTGCCGTGTTCTTAGATGTATCACAAGTCTTCGATAAGGTTTGGCATGAAGTATTACTCCACAAACTTAAGACATTACTGCCTATACAATACTGTAAGCTACTATCATCGTATCTAAACGACAGGTACTTCAGTGTTAAATATGAAGATGCACATTCATCACTAAAGAAGATTAGCGCAGGCGTCCCGCAGGGGAGCATTCTTGGGCCCATTCTATATCTCCTGTATACACACGACTTACCCTCTGCAAACCAACTAGTTACAGCAACATTTGCAGACGATACTGCGGTTCTAGCAATCGAAAACAATATAGAAGACGCGACGGCTAATCTGCAACACACAGTCAATCAAATTGCTTCATGGGCAAAAAAATGGAGAATCAAGCTAAATAAGGAAAAATCAGTACATATAGTCTTCTCATTGAGAAATTATAGCCATATTCCAATTCATATCGATGTCACAAAAATTCCACACGCCAACGAAGTCAAATATCTGGGCATTACGCTCGACGCTAAGCTGCGGTGGAAAATGCATGTTAAGAAAAAACGAGAAGAGCTTGACCTAAAACTAAACAAATTTTACCACCTCATTGGCAGGCGCTCTGAACTGGCAATCCACAACAAACTAATGGTCTATAAACAAATACTGAAGCCGGCTTGGAGTTATGGCATACAATTCTGGGGTTGTGTCAGCAAGAAATACATTGCAACTATCCAGCGCTTTCAAAATAAAGTACTACGATGCATCGTAAATACTCCATATTACATTAGAAACAGTGATCTCCACTGTGACCTTGACATACCAACAGTCGACGTCGTGGCAAAAAGGTGTGCCATTGCTCACAAATAGCGATTGAAAACACATGTCAACGTTACAGCATCCAGTCTTCTCCAGGTGGTTGCAATACCTAGACGGCTAAAAAGAAAAACAG
>NC_051846.1:216064684-216069684 GCF_002237135.1 Teleopsis dalmanni | reverse complement strand
ACTTTTTAGTAATGCTTCCTTATTTGGTTAATAATATCGCATTACGTAAACAAAATATATATTGTAACAAATAATATATCATAAATAAATATATAAATTAATATATAATAACTTAAATCAATCAATTTAAATCAGTTTAGTTTACTTAATCATATAATATATATTCAGTAAATTAATTTTTGTTGCTTTTTTCATATGAATTTTACAGTATTTTAATTTATTATGTTCGGCAACAAACTTTTGTAGAAGCAAATTTTTTGATTAAATAAAAAAAAAAGTTTTGAATTGTAGTATATCTACATATTAATAAACAAAATAATTATTTGTTAATGGTAATGTGATGATATACGTTACTGGCACATGCCAAAAGTAAAGACATTGGCCACACACATGCCATGTGAACAAGCGCAAAATAAAAGTAATTTAATTCTTTTGTTTTGCGTAAATGAAATTCATAAAGTGCATTGGAATTTCATCATTTAGTATTTCGGGTAATTATAAAATAATAATAATAATTTCATATTTTTAAATAAATTAAAATATGTAAGATTTTTATATGAAAATTACTAGGAGAACATAATATTGAGGTAGGTTAGTGTTTATAATAATAACATGAAATTATGTGAATGTTTATTCAGAAAACACAAGTGAAGGTGTATGTAGTTAATTAAATCGAAAGGCTATCGCATTTATAAATATATTTCCTTATATATTTGAATATAAAAAGCTATTACAAAAATTTCTATATCTATGTAATTTAAATTTGTGCACATTTGAAAAGAGTACAAAGAAAATGATTATCAGAAACTTACATATGATTTACCCTTTTTAACATGAACAAATGAAATAGTAAAAATTGTTAATTAGAAAATATGTTAAAAGTTATTTTATTACATAAAAGTTATAAATAAAAATACTATTTTATTAAAAATAAAATTGTTGAACTCAATTGATAATAAATTAAGTAATATTAAAAGTCTTTAAACTATTAATACATTTGAATATGAATATTTTAAGATATAAATAGAAGTTACATACTCCACTCTTTTTACCACCAAAAAATTGTATACAATTTTTGTTTTTTTTATATTTCTTATTGGATTTTTCACATATTTAACAATCACAAATTAACACATAAGACAACTTTATTAAAAAATATAATTTATATACTCACATATATTTTTGCTTTACTAATTTGTATTTATACTCATCAAACAAATCACATTACACACAAAACATATACTATATTTTAAATCCACAATTAATAAATTATTGTTTTTTTACCTTCTTTCGTGTTTTTTAGGAAATTCATGCATTTCCTTAAATAACTTACATCACTTTACGCAATCCCGCACCATCTTCAAATATTAATAATAATATATAATAATTAATATAATAATAATTATAATAAATATATTTATTTATTCAAAGAAACTTATTCACTACTTTTTATAACTCAGTTTGATTTGACTACGTTTTTCAGTTTTTGGCGCATTTCTCCTGTCAAAATAACTAAACAAAACCAAATTTGTGCTCTTCATATTGCTGTTTCGTAATAAAAAAAATTAAGACCGTTCGTGGTGGTGAAATGTTCCGTTCGTTCGGGGTGGGTCGAATTGCAACAACAAAACAATATGCTTGATTTGGTAGTAGTAAATTATTTTGAGAGTGCATTGGTTGGTTTTTTTGTTTACATTTAAGTTGCCGTTCTTGTACAAGTATTCGTTAGTTTACAGTATTACTACGAGGGCTGCTATATATATTTCTGGCCTAATAATGAAAATGCGAATATTTATCATCAAAAATTGTTTTATTGTTTTTTAAGGTATTCTCCAGCCTGATTTATACATGTTATAATGTTGGTTATTAAAAGAAATAACACTTGTTGGTTTTACGCTGTTTTTATTAGAATGCTATAAGCAAGTAAGAGAGATAATATAATATTGTGAAGTTGGTTGCAATTCTTAAAAGTAACATATGGCAATGTAATGAGTATGTTCTTTTAAGTTAATTTTTTACAATTATCGAAACATATTTAACATTTTTATAAAATTGTTGTTTAATTCTACAAAGGTTTTTGGTCATCCCATCTGCCATCATATTGTTTGAACTGCAATAAATTAATGTCGATGTGCTTACTCCTCTTATGGTACACAAGGTTTTCTGCAAGCTTTTTGGCACCTTGATTATTGATGTTTAAGTCGATAGGTATAGTCTTTAAATATTCAAGTTCGATTATCAATCGCTTCAAGTAAATAGCTTCTTTTGCTGCTCTGACGCTGCCATGTATTCTGCTTCTGTACTGCTGAGTGCGACCGTTTTTTGATTCTTGGATTCCCATGATATTAGAGAATTTCACAGGAAAAACACGAAGCCTGTGTATGATTTTCGATCCTCTGCATTACTACCTCAATCAGCATCTACAAATCCAACTAGAGTTTTCTGACCCGATTCATAAATTAGTTTAATATCTTTTGTATCTTGAAGATACCGGAGGATATGCTTTAACTTTGTCATGTGCTCTACATGTGGGTCTGCATTTTTTTGTGCCATTTTGCACACGGAGTATAACAAATCTGGTCATGCGGATATAGCTAGATACATTAATGATTCTATTAGAGAATGGTATTCATTTATATCTGCTTTTTGGCATTCACCTTGGTAAGTTGTTTGGTAGCCCGTTTCTAATCGAACGGTCACTGCTTTGCATTGCTCCATGCCATATTGCTTTAGGATTTCGCAAATATATTGCGATTGGTTTAATTTTATTGTTTCGGTCTCTCTCGTTCTATTTGCATTCCAAAAAAATGATGTAACATACCTTTATCATCAACCTGAAACTGCTCAGAAATCTGCTTCTTAGTGTTGATTAAAATTTTCTTATCACTGCACCCGATGATTGTATCATCTACATATACTGCAATTATGACAAGTTAATTCTTCTTGTTTGCTTCATATAAACATGGCTAGTTCTTGCAAAACTGGAATCCCAAATTACGTAATACATTATCCAATTTTTCATTCCATTCTTTCCTACTTTGTTTCAATCCATATATCACCTTTTTTAGTCGTAAGACTTTATTACCCTTGTTATACTCGCGAAAATAATAGTACACAAGTTTATGGTTAGATCTTTATTTTATTACTGAAAATTACAATCTTAAGACTACCTTAAAATGTATTGTGCACAACCGCACATATGCCTACGTAAGCATTAAAATATAAGCATTAAAATATTGTTGTTTATGGAGTAGCATGCATGCATGGGTATGTATCTAATAACATAACTTTGTTGCGCAAGCGATATTGTTGCTTGGGCGATAAGCGACATAAATATGCTAGCTAAGCACATTCCATGTTGCTGTTCATAACAAAGTATATCTTCAATGCATATACGCTACACCTCCCTTCTTTTTAAGAATGAGTTTATTTGAAACAAATAAAGGAAAGAAAATTACATAATATCATGTACTTTACATATAAGTTTAGATATATACATATATATATTTATACTTAAACAATATCATTTATAATGTTATCCTAAATCTAATGTATTATTTATGATTAATTATTTTTTTTTTGTTTTATATTCCTTTATTTTTTGTTTTTTTTTTGAATAAACTCATTCTTATTGTAGGGTTTTGTTTTTCTTTTTTTGTTTGAAATATATTTAAAAATTCAATACATATAAATTAAAAAATTTTTTTTTTTTTATTTATTATACAATCTAAGTCTGTCTAAGTGTATCTTACTTATTTTGTCCTTATTGTCTTGAACTAATGCGTTATTTTTATTATCTATATTTACTATCTTAAATGGGCCCTTATATAAACTATCTAATTTATGTCCTACTTGTTTAACTAATACTAAATCTCCTACCGATACTTTACTACTAAGTGCATTCCTATCATATAAATTTTTACTTATTTGTTTTCTATTTTCTATTGCTTTTATCGCGCGTTTATTTGCGTTTTGTAAACGAAATTTTATTTCTTTGTCGTACGCTTCAATATTATAAACGGGATCTATTTCTAAAGTGTTAAGAAAGTCATAGATGGTGGGCGATTTACCGAAAACCAATTTATAAGGACAATACTCATGTACAATTGAAGGTGTAGTGTTATAACAATATGTAAAATATTGTAGCCACTCATCCCAATCCATTTTTTCTATGGAAATGTAGGATCTTATGTACTCGTTAAATGTCCTATGATTTCGTTCTACTGTACCTAATGATTGATGGTGGTACGCGGTTGACGTAGTATTTTCTACCTTTAATAGATTGCATATTTCATCGAAAATTTTATTTTTATACTCGGTACCCATGTCTGTAATAATTTTTTTCATAGGCCCGTAAGTCAGTATAAAGTTTTCGAATACTGCTTTTGCTATTGTTTTTGCACTTTTTTCTGCAATTGGTACCGATACCAGATATTTTGTTAAGTCACATATCATTGTGACTGCGTATGAATTACCTTTTTCCGATTTTGGAAATGGTCCAATGGTATCTATCAAAACTACATCAAAGGCAGCAGTTGGTGTATCGGTTATTATCATTTCTGTTTTTGTTTTTGTCAAAGATTTATTTCTTTAACACTTGTCACATTTTTTGACATATTTAGTGACATCTTTAGTAATGTGTTGTGTCAGCCCAGATGGTTTATTGTAGTACTTAAGTGCCCTGCATGACATGGTGGCAAGCCCGGTATGCTCGCCGGTTTAGGGGTGGGGTTCTTGGCTACTCAAATCCTACTGCTGACATCGAACAAAAAGAAAAAACATGTCATGACTTACTTCCATCCATTTCCGTAACTAACAAATAAACTATATCTTCTTCATAGGTATATATACATTCTATATACATTCTTCTATTCACTTACTATAACTAGGTAGATTAATAACTATTACTAAAACTAATATATATCTTTCAATTTCAAAACTTGCATATATAATCCTAATTCTTTATAATTCAATTTTTTTTTTCTTTTTTTTTTTTTTTT
>NC_051846.1:216029555-216064584 GCF_002237135.1 Teleopsis dalmanni | reverse complement strand
GTTTCATTGGCCGTTTGAAGGTCATAGTTCGTGCCAAAGGTGGCCAATTCGAACAAATCTAAACCGATTCTCAAATTTGATGTTATTTCCGACATTTTTTGCTTTCATTCAATAAAATTTAAAAAAAATTAAAAAATTATGGCGTTTTACTTTGTTGCAGTTTTTTCATCTCACCTTGTATATTTAACACAATTATAAATAAAAATAACAAATTATTCATACAAAATTAATAAAAACAATAATATAATATAATATAAACAAATATTCAACATTCTCCCCCGCGTTGAACAACCGTTCAACAATATGAGCCTCTAGCTGTCAGGTAGTCAGTCCGACTATATGTTGATAACGAATTCTCGTGACTGTCGACGTGGCATGGGTGTAGGTGTTGTGCGGGTGGCTTCTTCATCGGATGGAATTTCAACATGTGTTTTCTGCAATTTCTTCTTCATCATGATTATGATTAATATCAGCCCTATAACGAGTGCAGCGTAAGCTATGGTGAAGCTGTGGTACTTGTGTGACTGAAATTGATTTGGAAGATCATTTATCTGGTATGACTGTAACACCTTCTGCAATACTGTGAGTTCTTTAAGCTGTTGATCGTATTGGTTGTTGCGTACCGTTGACAGTGTACTGTTGCCGCTGTAAGCATCTGATGTCTTCATAGGGGGTTGTAGCCTTAATTCGGAGATTGTACCAAGACTACTGTATAAATATCTTGCCGTGCTTGCAATTATTTGTTGTCCTTGCACGGAAACAAAGTTGTGTTTAAGCACGCAGTCTGGATCGATCGTCAATAATCCTGAACCTTTTAGATTTAGTGGAATGATTTCTTTATTACATACTGCAGTTGCTCGTGAAGATGTTGATGTCGCATAAATCCATTGATTTCTGTGATTCTATGGAATCCAGGTCAGCTTGTTGATAGTGTGTTTCAACCGACAATTTGGTATTGTGTTGTTGTTGAATAGGTTGACTTCACACGCACATACTTCGGAACCAAAATTGTATCGTATGCGGACGTTGGTGCAAAGAAATTCCTCTTCCTTAATGGTCTCACAAAGACTTAATTCGGATTTTATAAGAGGAAAATATTGATCATGCTGCGTATTAATAGCCAAAATAGAACTGCAGGAGTCAATTACCGTCATGGAGTCATTTACCCAGTTCGGGATTGGAATTAGCTGAAACAATTCAAATCGTTCATGTTCAATCAAGGGTAGTGTTATACTAAAAACTGCATGCTGCTGTGTGATTCCACCTTTAACCTTCATTAGTCTGTAAAGGGATATTAACTCATCTTCTGGCATCGGTAATTCTAATGATGGTGATAAATGAAGTTTGATTTGATTAACTTCCTTTTGTAATTGTGTTGGTGTCAATAACAATGGATTCACTTTTCCATGATGAGTATCAGTTAGAGCATCTATAATAGCAGATTGTATCTTCTGTAGATTATGTGCTACCAGTGTTAATTGAATGGCTCCTGCATTGAAAACTTGATTGAGCCGTAATTGATTTACCTCTCTATTTGTATCTTTTATTGAATTTATCAATACCTTTATTTCATTGTCAATGTGGTCAAAACCTTCTTGAACTGCTATTTTATCTTTCTTCATTATGTTGATTGTTGAATCGACAACTGATGTCTGATTCTTAAATAGCGTCAATAATTGTATTTCATTTTGTTTCACTTCTGTAATTATATTTGACATTCCTTTGGCATATTCTGAGTCTAATACTCCAAACAGCGAATGTGCAATATTGCCTACAAGATCAATTGCTCCTCTTTTGAAGCGATGATTATGAAGTAATTTATCATCGAGTTGTAGTTCGGATTCAATATGTTTAAAGTGATTAACTGTATTCGCACATGATGCATTTGGTTTCATTTGTTGACAAGCTTGATGTAGCGACATTATTCCTGTGTTTAGAGCTGCTGCTTCCGTCCAATAAAGACTTAAATCATAATAAACTAGTAGATTCCATTCAGTGGTTGATATGGCAGTTGTGCCCAGATTTTCAAAGTGAATACCCAATTTTGTGCCAAACCTTTTATTGTCAATTGGAGATCCTATTACTATTGGCAATATCAGTAATAGTGTAAGTAATACAGAACAGTACAAATTGGTTGGCAGTTTTCTACGTTTTGTCTTGGGCTCTTCATACGACTCTTTTCTATCTTTCATAATTAACTTGTCAGGAGGTACTTCGTGATCAGCTTCAGCCATTGTTGGTTGATCATCTGTATTTACTGGCAGTATAGCTAATGGATGAATTGGGCGTTTAAAAATGCCTGCCGATGTTTTAACATCAGCTACTCGGATATGTCCATCTGTACCCTTGTACACATGTACAATTCGTCCCAAGGGCCACTGCATCACTGGGACGTTATCTTCTTTGATTATAACCATGTCTCCTAACTGTATGTTGGCAGATTGTGTTTTCCATTTGTTACGTTGTTGCAATTCCATCAAATATTCGTTAGACCTGCGTTTCCAGAAATTATGTTTTAACTGGGAAACTAGGTTCCAACGTGACAATAACGTGTGTTTTTCTGGTTTCGATCGGCTGTCTACATGAGTTGTAAGAGCTTCTCCAATTAATAAGTGTCCTGGAGTTAATGCTGTCAAATCAGTTGGATCATTGGACATTGGAGTCAATGTTCGTGAATTTAATATCGCTTCAATTTCCACCACTACTGTTTCGAGTTCTTCATACGTCAATGATGCTGTTGAAACGCTGCGTAGTAACAAATATTTTGCGGACTTTACGGATGCTTCCCATAAACCGCCAAAGTGTGGAGCCCTTGGTGGAATAAAATGAAAATTTATTCCTGTGGTACTGCAGGCAGAGATTATTGCTTCTTGTCCTTATTAGAATAAATGCTTTCTTCTAATTCTGCTAACTGGTTTTTGGCGTCTACGAAGTTTGTTGCGTTATCACTGTAAATATTCAAACAACGTCCTCGTCGACTTATAAATCGTTTTAATGCTCCAATGAAAGCATTTGTTGATAAATCGGTCACTAACTCGAGATGTACCGCCTTTGTAGAAAAGCAACAAAAGACAGCAATATATGCCTTTGTTGGCTTTTTGCCCCTCACCTTGTAGTGGATCCAAAATGGTCCGCAATAATCTACACCAGCATTAATAAAGGGTCTTGCAGGAGTTATTCTTGATTCTGGTAAATTGCCCATAATTTGTTGGCATAGTTGCGGACGTGCTTTGTTGCATCGAATGCATCGCTGAACTGTTGCTCGGGCTGTTGATTTACCTTTAATCGGCCAAAAACGTTGTCGGACTGTACTCAATAGTGCCTGCGGGCCACAGTGTTTGTTTTCTTCATGGAACATCACGAATAATAATTTTGCCAATGGATCATTGTATGGGATCAGCATTGGGTGTTTAGAATCGTATGGTAATGATGAGGCTTCTAAGCGTCCTCCTACTCTAAGAACATTTGCATTATCAATGAATGGAGATAAACTACTGATTGAACTAGATTTATCAACATGACCTTGTTTCTTTAGTTGTTTGATTTCTTCATGAAAATCATTACCCTGAATGTGACATATTATAGTTATTAATGCTGCATCCAATTCGTTGGCACTAAGTACTATATGTGTGGCACGTGACTCCTTTGATTTTCTTGCGTTGTTAGTGAATCTAAGAACATATGCTACTATCTTTTGTAACGTCTTAAATGAATTCTTGTGTTGAATCCTGTATATGAAATCTGCGTCATTGCTTTGAGTTGCTACAGCTACAACCTTCTTCTTCTCCAGATCGACTGGAACTTGTAATGATGATGAAAACCTTGGTGGCCATACTTCCTGCCTTCCATGCAAAAAGAACGGTCCTTGAAACCAGAGTGCACATGTTGACAACGCCCTTGCTGAAAGTCCTCTTGATAACACATCAGCTGGGTTGTCCTTTGACCTAACATGTCGCCACTGTTCAGACAGAGTTAAAGTTTGAATTCTTGCTACCCTGTTAGCTACAAATGTTTGAAATGATGAGGACTGTGAGTTGATCCAAGACAACACAATTTCTGGATCAGTCCACAAAAATACCGGCTGGTCCTTCTCTTGAAGATCGCTTTTCACTCTTGCTGAGAGTTCCGCTGCTAGGACTGCCGCACATAGTTCTAGTCGCGGTAGCGTTTGTTTTTTAAGTGGTGCTACTCTTGACTTTGCACATAACAGTCGCACTATTATTCTACCATCTTTTAAAATTGCTCTGACATATGCTGCAGCACCAAATGCCTTTTCAGATGCGTCAGCAAAAATATGTAGCTGTGTTGATGATGGAACTTCGCCTCTGAAGATATGTCTTGCCACCTGAAGATTTTCAAGAGTACTTAATTTTTCTCTAAATGTTGACCACGTTGTACGAAGATCTGTAGGAAGTGGTTCATCCCAAGATAATTTCAATTGCCATAAGTGTTGTATGAAAATCTTTGCTTTGACTATTACTGGAGCTATTAAACCAAGTGGGTCGAACAGTCTAGCTAAATCAGAACTAACGACTCTCTTCGTGATTATTCCTTCAGTAACCATTTTGACCTTAATTCCAAATAAATCTGCTTTGGGCAACCAAAATAATCCCAGCGTTTTGATTGACTCGTTATTATCATTAGTAAAATCTAGATTTACCTCTTGATCATCTTGAGAAATGTTTTTTAAAAGTTGAGGATGGTTTGCACTCCATTTCCGTAGGTAAAACTGATGCTTCTTTAAAATATGGATTAATTGCCTTTGAGCTTCAATAGCCGTAATTAAACTATCTGATCCACCGAGCCCATCGTCAACGTAGAAATTGTCACACAGGATTTGAGCTCCTAATGGATAATTCACCTTGTTTTTTGATGCTATCTTTTGCAGACATCTTGTTGCTAGGTAAGGAGCTGCTCGAGTCCCATATGTAATTGTGTTTAGCTGATAATAACGAATCGTTGAATTTGGACTGCTTCTCCAAATGATAAGTTGATAGCGTCGATCTTCAGGATTTATGAAAACTTGACGATACATTTTCTCGATATCTGTGGTGAAAACAAACCGTGGTCGCCTAAAACGGAGCAGAATTGAAAAGAGTTCACTTTGAACTGTCGGTCCGTTATACATTAAATCAATCAACGAGTGTCCAGATGTAGTTTTGGCTGATGCGTCAAACACCACTCGAAGTTTAGTAATTGTACTATCTAGTTTTAGTACGCAATGATGAGGAATGAAATATCTTGGAGTCAACATGGAATCCAAGTTTACTTCAGTCATGTGACCCAATCGCTCATACTCTTCCATAAACTGGACATATTGTTTCCGCAAAACATCATTTTTTGCTAGTCGTCGTTCAAGACTGATGAACCTTCTCCAAGCTTTTTCTTGAGATTCCCCTAACGTCAATGAGTTTTCCAGAAACGGCAACCTTACCACAAAACGTCCTTCTTTATTTGTATGGACGTTCTGCACAAAATGAGATTCGCATAATTTTTCTTCTTTAGATAATGTCCTTTCTGTTGTATTCACCTCATCCATTCGCCATAATCGTTCAATTGCATCTTCTAACGATGAGTTATTATCAACAACCTCCGCCCCACCGCCAAAAACTACACATAAAACGTTTGATTTGTCTGTATTTGATGCAACCTTGCCACTGACAATCCAGCCAAGTGTAGAATTTTGCAAGACTGGAAGCCCAGGAGCAAGCGTTAATTTACTTTTCTTTAACAGACTAAAATAGAACTCCGCACCGAGTAAAATATCAATTTTCCCTTGTTGGAAAAATGTTGGATCTGCTAACTGAATGCTGTTCGGGACCTTCCATTTGGAAATATCGTAGCTGCAACTTGGTTGAGGTGGAACTATATTTGGAAGCACAAACGCTTCGACTTCTGTAGTAAACCTTGAGTTAAGTGATTGCAATTTGATGTTAACTCGCTGCGTTGAATTTTTTTGCACCTTTCCTATACCTTCTATGCACAATAACGATTTTGTTATTGATATATTGAGCCTTTTGCCAAGACGCTCAGAGACTATGTTCACTTGCGAACCAGAGTCTAGTAATGCTCGGACTTCACTTGTATTTCCATTAGATGCAATTATTTTGACTCTTGCAGTTGGCAAGAGAACATAATCACGATGACCTGTGGATGTGTTTGCTGTCGCTGTGGTGACTGCGGTGTTGTACCCACTTGAGCTAGGTTGAATGTTCTGTTTTGTAACTTCCAAATGTAGCAACGTGTTATGCTTTTTATTACATTTGGTACAACTTCTTGATGAACATTTGTTCACCACATGATCATTTCTGAAACAGTTAAAACAGAGCTGTTGATTTTTCACCCAATCCAATCGTTGAGATGGTAAAAATTGCAAAAATTTACGGCAATGATACAGTGGGTGCCTGTCTACATTGCACAGTTTGCAATTGTTGTTTCCTTTAGAAACTGTTACAGCCGATGACACTGAGTTATTTCGATTTGCTTTAATTTTTATAGCCACCTTATCTTTTTGTTCTACAACTTCCATCAGTTGGAACTGTAGTTCTAAAAAGGCTAAAAACTACTGAATGTTTTGTATCTCTTTTGGTTTTGCCAGAGATTGCTCATATCTAATGAGCATCGCCCGATCGAGTTTTTTAATTAGTACCTGTAACAAAATTGGGTCCCAAAATGTCGTTTGAATGCCAAGATTGTTTAGTGCTAATAGACACTCTTTCGTTGTGTCATGTAAATTTTTAACTGCTGCCACAGTTGATGTGCCTGATGGCTGATTTAAAAGTTCATCGATTTACGTGGACGCCAAGACCCTTTTATTATTATAACGGTCTTGCAGTAATGTCCAAGCTGCCGAATAATTGTCCTCCGTTATGCTGAAATGACTTATCAATTTTTCAGCTTCACCTGTCACATGTGATTTCAAGTACCACATTTTTTGAGCACCTGGTAGTGGCTGATTGTCTACCATTTGTGTAAACAAGTCAAAAAATTGCCTCCATTTTAAGTAATTCCCATTAAAGCTTGGGATTGTTACCTTTGGCAATGGCAGTGAGGACCGCATGTTTGGTTCCGCTACTGTTGCTTGTTTCGGTTGTAATTGATCCAATTTTATGGACAATTTTATCAAACATTGTTGTACCAAATCTTCAATTTGGTAATACTCATCTTGATTGAATCCTGACATCACTGGATTTTCAAAGTTTTCCCATAGTTCATCATGCAAACATTCCAATTGGTTCCAATGTTGCATGATTGTGTTTGATTTAATTTCGTAATATTGAATTGGCTGTATGCCTTCGCTCTCTGACAAGCTCTCTACTAATCTTTTTAGAGCTGCCATTCGAGCAGATATTTTTCTTATCAAACCATTTGTCGTAGCCACTAGTTGCGGCTGTGATGCCATTTGGTTACTAGCAGCTTCACCAAAGTTGTCTGCTGCTTTGATCCGAATGGCTTCTGTCTTGAATATTTCACTGTATTCATTTGTTAGTTCTCTTATTTTCTCGTAATAAGAAGATGTAAAATACTCATCATCTGTCGGTTGATCGATGAGAGTTCTGAGCATTGTGTCAGTTTGTTCAAACTGCTTCCAAGCAACATCAAGCCGACGAAATCTTTCACTGTAGTATGCTGATGTTTGCTTGCGTTCAGCCGAATCCTTTTTGAAGTTCCTGATGATTCGCTGAATCTCTTCGCCCTTTTCTTTTTGGGCATCTATGAGTTCATTAAGAGTTGTCATTGATGATTTGTAGTTTTTTGCCAAATGTGCTTAAGAATGTTCTTCGAATGCTGAATGCTGAAACTTAACCGCTGACTGTTGATTGTTGACTGTTGCTGCATCAAACCAGTCCTGTGCTGCTGTCCGTTTCACGGGGTCACCAAAATGTACGATCAAACCAAAATGTCTGATCAACGTTGGAATCAACTATTTTGCAAGCACTGAACACTTGAATCCAGTACTTATGTTGATTCTATTTAAACAGGAAAACCACTGAGTACTTGAACCCAGAGATTTCGACGATTGTCCTAATTATCCTAGTCACTGAACACTTAAATCCAGTGAATAGGCGCTTTTGTGACGTAAATTCAGCACTTGAACTAAATTTACAAAGCTAAAGAAATGAATCAATCACGAATGTGGCTTCGCATCAATTCGATTGTCAAAAATTCAATTGTGCCCTTTATTTAAAATTGATAATTAATTTACAACAAATAAATTAACTAAAATAACCTTGAGAATGCATGCCAAACAATGAACTTATTGCAAACTGCAAGAGTGCATTTTCTTGCAGACGAAATTTGACGCTTTTGTTTTCATGTGCCAGCAGAAGCGTATGACGTATTTTGGGCATTGCATTGACAACGTTATTTTTTACACCAAATATATTTAACACAATTATAAATAAAATAACAAATTATTCATACAAAATTAATAAAAACAATAATATAATATAATATAAGCAAATATTCAACAAGTACCTATCCCAATTACAAGTGCACAACAAATGGAATAAAATAGAAGAAGATGTCGCACTTGGGCAGTTGGTGTTGATTCGAAATGAAAGAGTTGCAACTCACGTTGTGACGATTAGAATGCAAGCAACAACTTTGAAAAGGCCGACAAGTAAAATATCTGTTCTACAGATTGCCATTGAATCATGGCCTGAGACTGTAATGCTGCAATAAATCGTCAACACTATAGGAGAATGTTCATATATGAAATTATACTATTCTTGTATTTGTGTAAGTCACATAGACGGTGAAGCCGCTTGCGTTACACGTCTAGGTGAGAGAAATGTTTAGAATTAAGTCTTATTTTGTTTGTTAAAATGTTAATATATTAATACTCTGGTAACCACACGTTGAAACTACCATGTACTTTCTGCATGTTAGTTAATTGGGTAACATCTATGATTGCGGTTGTCCGAGATGTAGAAGTGGAAGTAGTTAACGAATAAATAAACAAAACGGTTGTACGATTGAATTTTGATGTTTGGCGTGTTATTTTTTGTTTAGTATTTTGAACAACTTCCATTACTGGTCAAGACACACAATCAGACTTGTCATCATAAACTCATTAACTGAACAAAAAAAAACTGATTAAAAAATAAACTCCGTTGATCAAAAATCTTCCATGTTTTCACCTCTATCTGCGAAAACATTGATCATGAGCTTAATGTATGATCGGAAATTTCCATTAAGTTTCTGCTATTATGCAGAAAAAAAGAAAGCAAAATACTGACCTAGTTATCTGTTGGTAACTGCCAATATTCGAAATATGTCATTCTGCAAAAAAATTAAATGTTCAATGGCTGAACTCAATAATATTTAGTAAAAACGCTTCCGCGTTGTATGCAGAAAATTATTTAAAAATAAATTAGATCACATTAACAATTATATCACGTACGAGGAAAAAGTTCGTAACCAATTGTTAATGAATTTTACGGTATCTAGTCAAAACTAGATACACAACACTACGAGTTCTTTTCAAAATCTTCTTTATTGTTTCTCTATGAAGTGCGGTCCCTTATGTTAGACTTTAAAGTGTCTAAAGATCTTCTTATCCATCTTATCGGAGACCGTGAGACACGGTGTGCTCCGGAAGATTTGCAGGATTTTCATATACCATTTTAGGTTACCTTCTTTTAATTGGTGTGAATTGGTTAGGCTTAATGACGCAAGGCTGCTCTTCTCCTGATCGTAAGATGAAATTATAGAAAACATTTTTTTTCTCCCCTTCTTTTTTGAATGTATCGGTTTTTAGCGACGCGCGATACTGGAATCTGGTACTACTAACCACTATGTTTCTAGACGTTTCGAAATCAATCAATGTGCTTAGCTTGCATATATCTAGTAGTTATCGCCAAAGCAACGATATAGTATTTATCGCCCAAGCAATGATATTGTTTGCGTACGAAGCTATGCTATTGCATATCTACAAATGTATGTATGCTATATAATAATTTAGCTTGCATATTTCTAGTATTTATCGCCCCCGCAACAATAGTAGTTCGATACGAAGCTATGCTGTATCGAAGCTATGCAGTAGCACACATACAAATGTATGTGTGCTACTGCCTATATAAATTTCCAGTTAACTGTCAACGAATGGTTTCGTTAATTATTCGTATTTCGTGTCGTCATTGCTCGTAACAAATACTTTATTTTTTCTGTTTATTATTTTACTGTTTAAAGGCATGAAAAATTATATTTTATTTATAATCATGTAAAAAAAAATATTTTCACCATTAACTGCAAAGAATTATTATTCATTTTCAAAATTTCAACTTAAAATTTTATTACGTGTTTTGCACATAAGAGTCTAACAAAATCACCATTTTGTACAGAGTTGCTACCGAAGTAGTGCTTATTTTATTTGTTATTTTGTGATATGCTTACAAAAGAAAATTCCTATTACTACATTACAATAATGAGCTCATTTTTGCAGCTAATAGAATATTTATAAATTCTCAAATTTATATAAAAGTCCTTTGTATGGTAAATCATCCACATAAGTGGCTATAATGAGCAAAGCCGTGTACGTGAAGAAGTTTAAGTTGGCTGCTGTTTGTATTTTGGTTTTTATATCACGACAGATGGCGATGCGCTGGTTAATTTTGTCGCTGTAAGTGTCATTTATAGATTGTTGCGTTCGCATGGCCATCTGTTACCAAAAGGTAAACAGCCTGTAGCTTATGAATTAGATAAGTAAAAAGAAGCACCTAACTAACGTTTTTGTAATTCATTATTGTAATTAATTATTGTTGTGTTAATTGAGAAATAAAGAAGTAAAACTAAAATTGTCAATTGTGAAATTTAGCTTTCGAACTTTCTAGTGAGCGGACGTGTTATTAAGCCGGTCTCGGAAAAATTTAAATTTCAGTATAAAACAAGCAAATAACAATCACTTTTAAAAGAATTACTTTTGTTATTAATACAAAAATAAAAAACAGAACATTCTCGGACAAAAAAACAATTCCTAAAAGTTAATAGTGCATAAAATATTAATTTGAAAATAGCGCGCGCTTTTTCGATTTTTGTTGATTTTTGCACAACTTTAATATAAAAAAACTCAAATAGCTGACAGAGACAGCAAATTATTTTCTAAAGCTCAAAATAAAAAAATAAGAAGTGAGCAAGCATTCAAACAAAATATCAGTGCGGTTTTGGGTATATATAAACAAAACAAAAAAGTGCTGATAGAGACAGCTAGTATTTTATTACAAACGTGTTCCACAAAAGCTGTAATTGGAAGCCCGCAATTCATCACAACACAACACAAGATACCATATCAAAACACAACAAAACATCAAAACCAACATACTTGCTAACATTGGATTTTGGAATTTAAAGTTATTTATTTTATTAATTATTATTATTTTTATTATTATTATTATTATTATTATTATTATTATTATTATTATTATTATTATTATTATTATTATTATTATTATATATAATAATTATATATTATTATATATTTTAATATATTAATAACTTAATATATTTTAATATATTTAATTTAATATATTTTATATTATATAAAGTATAATATTTTACACATTTTCGTTTTATTTTTTACATCTTCATTTTTATTTTTATTATTTTCTTCTTTATATTAATTTAATTTAATTTTACTTATATTTATATAGTTAATTTAACTTAATATCAATTAATTTTAATAGTAGTTAAATTAAGTAAATCTTATAGCACACCTGCTATTTGCATATATAACCACGTATGCAAATGAGCAATCAAAATCTAGAAAGAAGACATACGATAAGCATTCCAAGTAAGCGTTATGCTTATTTGGTATTAGACGCATCGAATACGTTGCCTCTGAAAACTACACAAACTGACAAAAGTTTGTCAACGATTGCACCTTCAGCAACTTCGCTTGCATTTTCCGACTTAGCGAGTCCAAAAAATAAAATAAAGGTCCAAACAGGCATGGAACGCTATGTAAATATGAAACGTAAACTTAGTCCTCAAAAAAGCAATTCAAAAGGTGCTAAAATAACTAAAGCTATCTAAGATAGTGCAACTACAAGCATTCTTTCTGGCAATAGATTTGCTGAATTAGCTGAAACCACAGAAGAAGCTAATCAGCCTATTAACAAAAATTTTAAACCGCCTCCAATCTACCTGCGTGAGCGCAGCTCAAATAACCTAGTTACAATCCTTGCAAGTCTGATTGGAAATAATACTTTTCTTATTGTTCCTATAACCAGGGGCAATATACACGAAACCAAAATCCAAATCGACACTGAAAACAATTTTAGAGTCATAACCAAATATTTCGAAGACAGCTGTCCTATTTATAAAGAACTGAAGCACAGGTTAGCTCTGCAGAAAGAAGCGTTGCGTAATCCTACAAGAAGCAACACCATTAAATTAGTTGAAGTACCTCAACCTTTAACTTCTAAGCCTGTTACACCAGGTGTTTCATATGCTAATGTCGTTAAATCTGACAAGCAACAAGCCCCTCCAGTTCAAAGTAATAGTTTGGAAATAGTGATCTCCACTCTCACTCAGAGCTTAACTCAGTTCATGTCAATCATGCAAACTACTCTTAACGAGATAGTTAAAATGCAAAGCCAATTAAGTTTAGTTTAAAAATTTTTACATGAAATGTGAACGGCTTAAGCCAACATAAACTTGAACTCACAAATTTCATGTCCCAAGAAAGTGTGGATGTAATGCTTTGCTCAGAAACACATCTAACTAACAAAATTTTCTTTTCTATTCCTGGTTATTCATTCTATAAAACCAATCACCCAGATGGCAAAGCACATTGTGGTACAGGTATTTTGATACGAAGGCGTCTAAAACACAATTTTCTGGGTACATATGCTCATAATTATATGCAAGCCACATCAATATGCCTTAAGCACACAGGAAAAAATTTAACTTTATCGGCAGTTTACTGCCCTCCTCGCACTAGGTGAAAGATTTCTTGCGGCGGGAGACTACAACGCCAAGCACACGTATTGGGGTTCACGACTCTGTAATCCAAAAGGAAAACAGCTCTACAATTCAATTGTAAATAGAAAAAATGTACTAGACGTAATCTCTGCTGGGCAGCCAACATATTGGCCTGCTGATAACAATAAAATACCAGACCTAATAGACTTCACCGTAACCAGAGGCATCAGCAAAAATTTTATCTCAACATACACTAGCTGCGATTTGTCTTCTGACCATTCTCCAGTTACAGTTATATGACTGTTCCTATAGCCTTACAAGTCCTAGAACAAACTGGCTTAAATATAAAAAGTATATTAACTCACACATACACATAAATTACAAGATAAAGTGTAAGTCTCATTTGAAGACGCAACCTCAATTTTAAACTCAATTCTGATTTCAGCAGCAGAAAACTCCACCCCTAAAGGCAATAAAATTTACAGATTCTATAGAGTACTTACAAATAGTGACATAGAGAATTTAGTTTTACAAAAACGTAGATTAAGGTGTGAATGGCAAAAATCTAGGTCCCCATTAGCGCAAAACTTATTTAAGGAAGCCCAAAGGAGACTTAGATCTGCATTAAGCAAGGAAGTCAAAGTCAGACAATATAATTATATTCAAAACCTATGTCCAAATGGCAAAAACCATTCATCTTTGTGGAATGCTAGCAAAGGTATAAATCCTCCCATAGACTCCAATTCTCCAATATGAAACTCTCTTGGAAACTGGGCGCGAAGTGATGAAGAAAAATCTAACGTTTTTGCTGATTACCTAAAAGAGGTGTTCCAACCAAATCCTGCAGCAGGACAATATGACTTTCCCACTCAAGATCCACCAGCACCATCTATTGACATGAATATCACGGCCAATGATCTTGTTCAAATAATCACAAATAAGTTAGATTGCAAAAAAGCACCGGGATATGATAATATCTCACCCATCATGATAAAAAACTTACCCCTTTTGGCCATAAATTTTATCACAAGACTTTTTAATGCCATAATTAAATTTGGCTTTTATCCAACAGAGTGGAAAACATCCATGATTATTATAATTCATAAATCAGGTAAAGACCCCACGCTTGCCTGTTCATACAGGCCAATAAGCTTACTGCCATGCCTTTCTAAAACCATGCTAAAACCGTTCCTTGACGTTCAAAACTTAATACCGTCCCACCAGTTTGGTTTTAGGGAAAAACATGGAACTATTGAGCAAGTGAATCGTATAACGAATGAAATAAGACACGCATTTGAGCTCAGAGAATATTGTTCAGCGGTATTCCTTGATGTTAAACAAGCATTTGATAAAGTATGGCATAATGGACTCATATATAAGATACGCTATTCATTACCTGCAAATGTCCACTCAGTTCTAGAATCGTATCTGCATAATAGAAGCTTTAAAGTGAAATGCAAATCATATACTTCTAATAATTTCCCAATAGAAGCTGGCGTTCCACAAGGAAGTGTTCTTGGCCCTATATTGTATGTACTTTACACATCTGATATCCCGATAAGTAGTTCAGTTATCACCACAACGTTTGCCGATGATACGGCAATTTTATGCCGAAACAGAAACGCTGTGCTAGGTTCAAACCAACTTCAATCTCACTTATATCGGGTGGAGAAATGGTTGTCAAAATGGCGAATTAAAATTAACGAACTAAAATGTAGACACGTCATTTTTACCTTAAATCGGAGTACATCTCCAACAATTTTACTAAACAACATTCCCATACCACAAGCAGATAATATAACGTACTTAGGTATCCACCTAGACAGACGACTAACTTGGTGCAAACATATTGAAGCCAAAAAAATTCAGATGAAGCTTCAAGCCTCTAAGTTGCATTGGCTCATTAATAGCAGATCTTTCCTGTGCCTAGAGTATAAAGTACTCTTGTATGACAGCATTATAAAACCAATATAGACTTATGGTATCCAGCTATTTGGCAATGCTAGTGCATCAAATATTGAAATTATACAAAGAGCTCAGTCAAAAATACTAAGAATTATCACTGGTGCCCCATGGTATATTAGGAATGAAAGTATACACCGAGATCTACAAATTCCCCTAGTTAAAGCTGAATTTGACAATATAAGAAAAAAATACAATAAAAGGCTGACAGAGTATGTTAATCCCTTAGCAAGAAATCTCGCACTTCTATCCATTACTTCCCGCCTAAAAAGAGCTGACCGTCCAGCCGTTAATTAATATTCAACAGCTTGAAGTAAAAACCGCACCTTTCTTTTTAGTAATCACTTTCTTAAGAAACTACCTAACATTCACTCCAATGAAATTTAACCCATTAATCTAAGTGAGGTTCGTGATTACTTCCCGCCTAAAAAGAGCTGACCGTCCAGCTGTTAATTAATATTCAACAGCTTGAAGTAAAAACCGCACCTTTCTTTTTAGTAATCACTTTCTTAAGAAACCACCTAACATTCACTCCAATGAAATTTAACCCATTAATCTAAGTGAGGTTCGTGATATAAGGTTTACTTATTTTATTTTATTTTATACAATGTATAATTAAAATAAAAATTTGTAACATTATGTAATTAGTTATACAACTTATTGTTATTGTTAGTCTCATTTTAAGAGAGGACGCAATAAATAAATGTATGTTTTAAAAAAAAAAAAAAAAAATTGTGTAATTTTATTTGATATTATATATATGGCAAAGTGCACCAGTAACTATAATATTATATATAGTGAAACAGCTGTAACTATAATATGTTCGCCACATAGAGTGTTTTGTTCACATAGAGAGTTCTGTATAATGTGTCCAAAGATAATTAGGGGTATTCAGTCTCTCTTGTAAACTCATTGCAAGGAGCACGAAATGCAAGAATGCTATACAAAAACTGCAAGACTGCGAGAACACCTCTGTTGCAGAATTGCATCATCAAAATGAATCAGCTGTTTTTGCAGCCGTATCAAAATTGAGCAAAGAAAAATAAAAGTATAACAATGCCGCGAACAAGTGAAATACAAAAATGTATAGATTTTTTTATTGAAAATAGTGCTTTTAATATTCTGATTGAAGGTATTAACATGTTGTTAATGTAGTTTTCACTACTATATAGTTTCTATTTGTTAGATGATGCAAATTACTGGGAAGTGATGGAGCAATTAAATGAAGACCTTTTGTTTACTTTAGTAAACCATCACAGAAATCACCAACCCGTACCAAAATCTATTCCATGGAGATCTACCATTCTTCAAGAATTTGATGAAGGCCGTTTTTGTCAGATGCTTAGAGTAAATTGGAACGTATTTTCCTTAATAGTCTCACTAATAAACTATTAAGGATTGCTATTGTTTTATATCGTTTGGGTTCATCAGGCGAAAATGCGGCTATTCATTGTTTGTTGTTGGAGATATATGTAATAATAATATAATATAAAAATAATTAGTATAATAAAAATATAACTAATTCTTAATTTATTATTGTTATTTGTTATATTTTTTATCGAGGGGGGTAGTGGGGCTTTGCACAGCAGAACGCACGACTTTCGGTGCAGAGCTGGATGATGTGTTGTCTGCAGACGATTCAATAAAAAAAACTTCGTCGCCTAGCGCAGAACTAGTTGGTGGCCATGGCAATGTTTCCGTACAAAATTAGACATGCGTCCAAACACTTCATTCAATAGTTCAAAATGTGAACAAATTTTCGTAAGTTTCGCTGAAATTGATAAATAGATAAATTAATTCACAAATGTATATGTATATAATATTGTATTTGTGAAAACTTAATTAATGGTCACATCGATTTATATTATTGAACGAAACGAATGTATATAACATAACCATAGATTAACATATCTCGAAATTTTACTAACAGTCAATTCAAATTTAAAAATGAGAATCAACAAATGACAAAACAGCTGATTTCCGCCATTTCTGGTTTGTTGCAAGCAAATATACATAAGGGGTATTCACTCTCTCTTGCAAACTCATTGCAAGGTGCACGAAATGCACAGATTGTACGAGAATGCAAATAACAACAACAAAATACACGCACAAAATTTCGTGCAATTGCGTGCAATCTTCCAATGCTGAAACCTATGTATATTTGCTTGCAACAAACCAGAAATGGCGGAAATCAGCTGTTTTGTCATTTGTTGCTTCTCATTTTTAAATTTGAATTGACTGTTAGTAAAATTTCGAGATATGTTAATCTATGGCTATGCTATATACATGCGTTTCGTTCAATAATTTAAATCGATGTGACCATTAATTAAGTTTTCACAAATATAATATTATATACATATACATTTGTGACTTAATTTATCTATTTATCAATTTCAGCGAAACTTACGAAAATTTGTTCACATTTTCAACTATTGAATGAAGTGTTTGGACGCATGTCTAATTTTGTACGGAAACATTGCCATAGCCACCAACTAGTTCTGCGCTAGGCAACGAAGTTTTTTTTATTGAATCGTCTGCAGACAACACATCATCCAGCTCTGCACCGAAAGTCGTGCGTTCTGCTGTGCATAACCCCACTACCCCCCTCGATAAAAAATATAACAAATAACAATAATAAATTAAGAATTAGTTATATTTTTATTATACTAATTATTTTTATATTATATTATTATTACATAAATCTCCAACAACAAATAATGTAGCGACTTTACGAATAGCCGCATTTTCGCCTGATGAACCCAAACGATATAAAACAATAGCAATCCTTAATAGTTTATTAGTGAGACTATTAAGGAAAATACGTTCCAATTTACTCTAAGCATCTGACAAAAACGGCCTTCATCAAATTCTTGAAGAATGGTAGATCTCCATTGAATAGATTTTGGTACGGGTTGGTGATTTCTGTGATGGTTTACTAAAGTAAACAAAAGGTCTTCATTTAATTGCTCCATCACTTCCCAGTAATTTGCATCATCTAACAAATAGAAACTATATAGTAGTGAAAACTACATTAACAACATGTTAATACCTTCAATCAGAATATTAAAAGCACTATTTTCAATAAAAAAATCTATACATTTTTGTATTTCACTTGTTCGCGGCATTGTTATACTTTTATTTTTCTTTGCTCAATTTGATACGGCTGCAAAAACAGCTGATTCATTTTGATGATGCAATTCTGCAACAGAGGTGTTCTCGCAGTCTTGCAGTTTTTGTATAGCATTCTTGCATTTCATGCTCCTTGCAATGAGTTTACAAGAGAGAGTGAATACCCCTATAGGTTTCAGCATTGGAAGATTGCACGCAATTGCACGAAATTTTGTGCGTGTATTTTGTTGTTGTTATTTGCATTCTCGTACAATCTGTGCATTTCGTGCACCTTGCAATGAGTTTGCAAGAGAGAGTGAATACCCCTATTCTGTATTAGTTTTCGAAAATAAAAGTCTCCGTTATTTGTAAGATCTTTTCTGATGTAATCCTCTCGAATTATGTTGGTGCATGTAAGTGGGGTTTAGTAGTTTGAAGTACTGTGAAAAAGTTTTTTTATTAGTTAATATGAAAGATTTTATTTGGTACGTTATAAACAAAAGATCATTTCATTATGTATTTATTTATGTTCAGTGTCCAAGTTAGGCTTGATTTTCATCGACAGATCAAAAATTTACTTCAAAGGGACTTATATCCCTTTCATTTTAAACAACATAATAAACATGAATTGCGAAGAAATCTGCACTTAATTAAAATAAGTAATTTAAGTAAGCAATATTTGGATAATATGGAAAACAATATTGTTTTACGGAAAGATGTAAATAACATTCCTGCAATTCGAACATTGGTTAAAGATATAAGTCTTAGAAATGATCCACTTTTGTGTGATAAGTTGGAAGCGGAACTTAAGAAATTACCAAACTTAACCCATGCGAGATTAATTCAGTATGGAGATAAGCCTTGTGAGTTGTTGCGCTATTTTCCCATGATATCGTCCTCTGGCTTGACTGAATTTTCAGAAATTTGTAAACGATTAAATTTATTTCGAATGGAACACTTGGGTAATATCACAGGTCATAAAAGCTATTACCTCATTAGCTATTTGGCCATGCTGGAACATGCATTAATTGAACACGCAATTACTTTCCTTAGGAAAAATGATTTCAAGTTGGTGTCTGTACCTGATATTCTTCCTGCATTTCTTATTGAAGGCTGCGGAATGCACACTGCGCCGGAGAGAACTCAAGTACATTATGTTTTTATATGGAAAATTTATTGAAGAATGCAATTTTAGGTGTATACTTTAAAACCAAATATGTGCCTGTCGGGTACATCAGAAATGGCATTAGCTGGTATATTTCAGGATCGATTATATAAAAAAAAAGAGTTACCGATTAAAGTGTGTGCCGTAAGTCGTTGCTTTAGAGCAGAAACATCTGGTTCACATGAGGAAAAGGGCATATACAGGTATTGAACATATAAATACTATAGCTAAAAGGCGTAATATGGTGGTAGTTCTTAATTAAAAACATGTACAGTATACTTTGATAATACCAATACACAATAATTCGGACATAACGAAAGATATGTTTCCTGAGTAAACTGAGACCAACCTTTTTTACTTTTTTCCTTATTTTATTTATTTATTTAACGGAAGTTGATTTCTTTAACGTTCATTTGCAAGATTGATAAAATCTTTTTGTATATCTTTTATAGTATATACTCGTTTAAATTATTTCCTGTTGTAATAAATATATAGCATATAAATCGTAAATTATTACATTGTAGTGTGTACATGCTTTGGTTTATTTGCTGACTGCGCTATTTGTTAATATTTTCTATTCCCACGTTAAACTGTAAAAGTTTATGCCAGAGAAATACGATATCTTGTTTTTTTAACTTGACAGACCTTGACCGTCTTGCGCGAGGCATAAATGCTGAGCTTGCAAGTACGGTATGTGCACACTACCATCCAAATAAGCTTAAGAATAAATGACATAAATAAAAGCAGTATCGAGACGTAACTCAAATACAACGGAGTTTTATTTAATTATAAAGAGAACACTACAACATTACTAAAACATTAAAGCTTGATTATCAAAAGTATACTGTAAAACACTTTTTGTTACTGGCCTCTTTCTCAGCGTACATTTTTTAAAATTCAGTTACAATTATTTATTCAAAAGGTTACTTGGTATTTATATTATACTTGCATGTATGCTATTTTTTAATGTTTTTTTTAGAGTTCATCAATTCAATAAAGTCGAAATGTTTGCAGTATGTACAACTTCACAATCTGAAGAAATTATAAACTATTTTAAAAATCTAGAAATTTCTCTTTTTAAAAATTTAAATCTTACATTTCGGTTGCTTGATATGCCACCACCAGAGTTGGGAGCTCCTGCATACGAAAAATATGATATTGAATCGTGGATGTCGGGTCGAAAAATATGGGGTGAAATATCAAGTTGTAGTAACTGCACGGATTACCAATCAAAGCGATTAAATATCACCTATTTATCTAGTAATAAAACAAAATTTGTACATACTGTGAATGGAACCGCTGCTGCAATTCCCAGACTTCTTATATCTTTAATTGAATCAAATCAGGTACATTATACTAACCGTTTTTTGGTTATTTTTATAGTACTTAGGCTGTCTGAATTCGAAATTAACGATAGAAATAATCTACTAAACAGTTTTCGATATTTAAATTTTAAAATTATAACAACTTATAATTAAATTTAATTTAATTTTTTGAATAAAGTACTAGTGTTGCTGAAAAGCTATGCTTTCTTTGTATGATGACAAAGAAGCTTTATAAAAAATTTAGAGGGTTTTTCGAATAGCAAAGAAAGAAATAAAGGACAAATACAAAAATTTATTTTAATTTTTATTAAAATTAGGCTGACCATACAACGGTGTTTCGAGTATTGCCAAGCACTCATCATCAGTGGTCTTAGGAAATAATCGAATTTTATATAATTAGGTTATAGTCCGTATATAATTTGTTTGGAGTGCAAGTGCCAGGCTTAGAACTTGTGCCTGTCAAATTAGAAGCGATGACTAATCGTGTTTATCCACAAGTAGCCAAGGCTGCACAAATTTTCAATGCTCAAGTTCCAGGTTTTGTTGCCACATATTTTTATTTTAATTAGTGACACCAACCAAAGCACTTGCCGTGGTTTAAATTAGAACGCGCTTATAAACTACAGCTTTATTTGGAAACACAAGATCAACGAATTGGAAGTTAACTTTTGTCCAGACAAATAATATACAGATTGCGAATGCAGAACAAAAAAATTGACCCCTTTGATTTTATGGTAGCCAGCTCGAGTAGAAATGTATAAATTTTTTCTAAAATATATGATTGACTTTGTGTGCATGCAATGCACAACTTTTTCCAAATTATTATAAATTTGATTTTTGATGAAATTTTATATTGGTCTCATACAAATATATGAGGTTTGCCTATTATGAGGTGAGTAAACACCTGCTGTAGCCCAGTCATAGTTGATGATATCATGATATCATGATCTATGTTAATAAACACCATGTTAAATATCTATTTATGTTTTATGTTTTAATATACAAATAATTATATCCTATCTGCACAAATTTTAATATGTTTACATATGCACACTCGCATGTACAAACTAATAAATAGAAACAACAAAAATTTTCTTAACATTAAGTTACGCACTTTGAAAAAAAAACCTCTTGTTTAAAATAATCACCGGATACCGGTTCCACTTAAGTTTTTGTTTTTCTATTTCCTTGTTAAAAATAACCCTTACGTGTTCTTGCTGTGCTTAGGTTTTTCTTTCATTTTGAATATATTTTGTGTTTTTTCAATTTCCCCAAGCACTGCACTCACTCGAGTAAAAAAAACCCAAATACTCAGAATAGAAAACCTTGTAAACAGTAGAGTAGTATATTCGGTATTATCTTCGTCTTCGAACAATGCGAATAGTTCAAACTATTCGTTATAAAACAAATAACGAATTATTCGAAGCCATCTAAGGACGTGGGGTTGGGGCTGCCAATTTATAGTAAAACGTTTCCTTGGTTAATCGATAGTTAATAATAAATGTTTTCAGTAGAAATGTTTTCAATAGTGGTATTATATTTTTGAAAATTTTTCTTGTACATAATCATTCGAAAATTTTTTTTTGGGTCTACAAATACAAAGAGTTATATTTGTAGTATTCTATCAAATTTGCAGTTCAGATTCAGTGTTAATTAGCCAGCTGATCCAAAACAGTAACTGACTTATATTGTTCTAACTTCGAGTTTTGTTAAATTATTGTGAAGTATAAACCGAAAGAAAACAAAAAGTGCTTGGTGAATTAAATAATTATACAAAAAATAATAGGTCTTATTCCGACGCCAGTAGAAAATCCTATAGCAAAAGTTACCGTACGAAAGCATCAGCAAAGGAGACAGTCAAGGGAGACCCATTATCAGCAATACCATGACCCATCACTTTAAATGAAACATTTTGAAAAATTGGTGAAATAAATTAGAAAATTATACTAATAAATAAATCAACACAATTATAAGGATATGCATACGATCATGTTTTAATTGCAGCTAAAACAAATTCTTTTACCGATGTAGGTACTCTTAAAAATTGAAGCTAAAATATGTTAAAACTGGCGTACTTATAAATTGTAGCAAACAAAATGTATAGTCATATCGTCATATAAAGCAACACCTGCATAATTATTTAAAATTTTTTCTTTTGACAGCTAAAGCTACTGTACGATACTTGATGCTAACCCAGATCCTTAATTTGAATTAGCTTGGCAGCATTATTAGTGTCAAATAGCCTGAGCATTTGTAACCCAAACTAATCTTTGCGAGAAATAAAAATTCAAACACGAAAAGGTTGCTTAATATTATAATTCTGATTTTTATTAAAATTAATTAGTCTAAACAAATTTTTTTTAAATAATTAATATTGAATTATGCATTAATTATAAATATTAATGCAACAATTCGCAAAACAATAAATTTTTTTCACGCAGTACTTAAAAAATTATTAGTGAAAATATTAAACATTTTCTTCAGTGCAATGACCCACAATAAAGGGTGATAATGCAGAATTGCACTTTTCAGTGGTCAATGACTGGTGCCAGTGTTGGGCTAAAGAAAATGTGAACACACGTAACCTAATATTTATGTGTTATCATAAAAACAATTACTAAATAATTATGCACATAAACAATTAATATCAAAACTATCGGGTGAATGCAGTATAACTTCTAGAATTTCAGATATAAAAATTAACTTATGTATGTGCTTATATCTTGTTTCCTGACGTAATAAGCCAAACTACTTAACAAATGATTTAGTACAGCCTTGTCTTAAACTAATCTAAATTTGTAGAAATATGGTTTTTATTGTTTTACATTTCTTTTAATTTCAGATGAAAGCCAGTTCAATATCTGTGCCAAACGTTTTGCAAAAGTTTATAAAACAAAGTGATGTAAAAAAAGAAAAGAGATTTCCCGAATTAAAACTTGCTAAGCGTATTAAGCATTAGCAATAACTTTCAATTATTTATATTTCAATAAATAATTATAACCTATGTATTAATTTGCAGATTAATAATGAGTTATAATCTTTAAGAAGTTATTCGTTTTTATTTTATATTTAAACCAGCCGAAAATCGAAATCAGGAACTTTGTTAACTCGTAAATAGTGTATTTTTGTACAGAAAGGCATAAGCACAGCTGATCTAGCAGCAATATAGAATTTAAGTATACCTTTACTTTGCACTTCTGTGCAAAGATTTTATATCATACTAAAATTTAACCCGGCAAACGTTATTTTGCCGTATAAATTATTTTTACTGATTAATTTTTTTTTAAATAAATGATAATGAATGTATTGTATTGTATTGCCACTTGCCGCAGTATTGTGAACTATTTCCGTTGCTACGAACGAAGTCATTTGAAAGCATGAATTAAATATGCAAATGGACTTCAGGAACAGATTTGAATCTTCATGCGTGCCAATGAGCAAGTTCAATGGTTTTGGTGGCCTCTCAATTTCTGGTAGTTGCACTTTTCCTGATGCGCAACACAACCCGTCTGATTCTTGTTTGAATTTAAGTGACAATAAGGGCATTCTTTGTCCATAGAGCCAATCATCACTTTCGGATGTGCGGAATATTCAATATCTGGCTCGTACTTGAACGCAAGACGAAGAAACGAAGTGGATGTTGTAATGAACCCCTTTACGTGGGGCAGTCTATAGCTGGGATAGTTCAACGGTGTCCAGGGTACTTACAAGACCATTTATATTTTTAGACTCGACTGCGATTCCCCGCGTAATTTCGTCTGATTCACCCGTCCCTAGCCTCTGTTTTATTTAAAACCACAGTACTTTTATATCTACTTCTTTTTTATTGGTATTACATATATTATTCCAGTATACTAGAGTTTACAATAAATTTTATTTTTATTACGATATAGAGATTTTATCTTGAGCAATATAATAATTAGCAAAAATATCTTAACAATTTTCATAAATAAAAAATAGAATTTATATATACAAGTCTAGATATTATTTCAATACAATAGAGTTTACAATACTTTATTTTATTATCATATAGAGATTTTATCTTGAGCAATATAATTCTTAACAAAAAATCTTAACAATTTCCGAAGACGCCGGGATATAAAGTATTAACGTATTTATAATTATTCCGCGCATAGGTCGAAGACGCAGATATATAAAGTATTTAAAATTTAATTTAGTCAAAGCACAGATCGAAGACGCAGGAATATAACTACGATTCCTCAGCGTATTTTGCATTTGTTCGAACCACAAGTCGGGGACGTAGGAATATAAAGTATTAACGTATTTATAATTATTCAACGCACATGTCGAAGACGCAAATATATAAAGTATTTACAATTTAATTTAGTCAAAGCACAGATCGAAGACACAGGAATATAACTACGATTCCTCAGCGTATTTTGCATTTGTTCGCACCACAAGTCGAAGACGCAGGCATATAAAGTATTAACGTATTTATAATTATTCAACGCACATGTCGAAGTCGCCAATATATAAAGTATTTAAAAATTTAATTTAGTCAAAGCACAGATCGAAGACGCAGGAATATAACTACGATTCCCCAGCGTATTTTGCATTTGTTCGCACCACAATTCGAAGACGCAGGAATAGAAAGTATTTAAAAATTTAATTTAGTCAAAGCACAGATCGAAGACGCAGGAATATAACTACGATTCCCCAGCATATTTTGCATTTGTTCGTACCACAAGTCGGAGACGCAAATATATAAAGTATTAACGTATTTATAATTATTCAACGCACATGTCGAAGTCGCCAATATATAAAGTATTTAAAAATTTAATTTAGTCAAAGCACAGATCGAAGACGCAGGAATATAACTACGATTCCTCAGCGTATTTTGCATTTGTTCGAACCACAAGTCGAAGACGCAGGAATATAAAGTTTTTACGTATTTATAATTATTCAACGCACATGTCGAAGACGCCAATATATAAAGTATTTAAAAATTTAATTTAGTCAAAGCACAGATCGAAGACGAAGGAATATAACTACGATTCCTCAGCGTATTTTGCATTTGTTCGAACCACAAGTCGGAGACGCAGGAATATAAAGTATTAACGTATTTATAATTATTCAACGCACATGTCGAAGACGCAAATATCTAAAGTATTTAAAATTTAATTTAGTAAAAGCACAGATCGAAGACGCAGGAATATAACTACGATTCCTCAGCGTATTTTGCATTTGTTCGAACCACAAGTCGAAGACGCAGGAATATAAAGTTTTTACGTATTTATAATTATTCAACGCACATGTCGAAGACGCCAATATATAAAGTATTTAAAAATGCTTACCAATATCTTATCGTTTTCTCGGCTGCTCAGTTCTTCAGTACCTCGCTTCTTCTGGTGTCTGCCAAAGTCACGTGCCAAAGTTCACTCTGCTCTAGGATGATAAAAAAACGTCCACTCTACTCGAGGTTGATATTCAAAAAAGAGACCGAATTCACATTTTTGTCCCCTTTTATTCGATCTTGTCGACGCTTTTGATCCCGCTATTCTCAAGTTTGCATTTTTTTCCATATAAGTATTGTTTTTACTTGTTTACCATTTATGCCCATGCTTATTATTTTCTAAGTTTTTTTTTTTCTCTGTGCAGAATTGTTCTTGGCCGTTTACGGCTTGCTGTTGTGATGCATTTTTTTTTGTATAAGTTTTGTTTTTGCATGTTTACAGTTTTTGCTCATGCTTATTTTTATTATTTGCATAAATACGTTAGGGCAGCGTGGTATTATGCAACCCTTATTTTTTTTCCAGGGAAAAATAGGGTCGTTACACTCCCCCCTTTCTTTCAGAAAATGGAGTAAGCCGAGTCGTTCCATTTTTTGCAATCCTTACGAGCATCCATTTGCCATCAAGCAGTGCCTTGAAGCGGTGTCTTTGCCCTTTGGCCCATCTTGATACATCATATCCATGTCTTGCCAGTGTGTCGGCCGGGCATGTATCGGGCGATGGACCTTTGTTCTCGGTTATAACCGCATGGTTCATTACTGGGCTATCGTCTTCATTCTCGGTTGATGCCTTTAGAATGGTTTTTGCCGTAGGTGGAGTTGGTGGATATCCCCAATTAAAGGCTGTATGTAATGGGGAATGTGGTTCATCCCATGGTATAGGAGATGTTGTGACCAACAAGATGTCTTCATGTGGTGTCTCATGGTTTATCACGGGATGATCATATTCATGCTCCTTGGCTAGTTTTAGAATAGTTTTTGCCAGGGATGGAGTTGGCGGATATCCCCAATTAAAGGCTGTATGTAATGGGGAATGTGGTTCATCCCATGGTATAGGAGATGTTGTGACCAGTAATATGTCTTCCAAAGAGGTATTGGTCTTAGACCTGCTGTTCTCCTCATCATGTGCACCTTTTCCGGTATCAGCCTGCCTGATCATGCTTTGCTGCACCTCGCGTCCCATAGCTTCGGTATCCGAATCTTCCCCGAAAAGTTCGATATACCGTAAATATACATAGTTTACGCTTTGTTGCTAGGTTTATCTTATTGTCTTGTCGTTTCATGGTGATGTTTACTTGTGTTTATTTATTTCACATTCGTCTGGATTCTTCGATGCGGCATTCATTACATATGGAGAGCTATAGCGTTGCAACGGTCAAGTGGATATATTGTTTTTTTCTTTTTAAATATTAAAATTCTATTTCATAATTCATTTCTTTCCATTATTCAATTGTTTTCTTACAAATTTAGCATACTTTAGTACAAACAATTTTCAGTAATAATTATTACCTACATCACATTATAGTGATCTTTATATTCTAGTATATATATAATATATTAATATTGAAATTATAATGTACTTATAAAGAGCTTATTTATTTTTACTTACTTATTTAATAATATGTTTTCATATATTATAATGTATTTCTAGCAACTCCCTTTACCACATTATTTCTTACTGTCTTATAACGCCTATATACTCTATTAAGATTAGATTATAATGCATTTCTAACTAACTTATTTGATAGCTTATTTTTAATATAATATAATGTATTCATAACAATTCTTTTTTTTTTCCCCAACTTATACGAGAACATATTACAGTGCATATATCCTATCTTAATATTGATATTATAATATATTTATACATATATAAATATACAATTATATTTATACAATTAATAATTATTTATACAAATATTAATATTGATATTATAATATATTTATAACAATTCTTATTCGATAATATATAATGCATATATTCTATATTAATATTGATATTATAATATATTTATAACAATTCTTATTCGATAATATATAATGCATATATCCTATATTAATATTGATATTATAATATATTTATAACAATTCTTATTCGATAATATATAATGCATATACCCTATACTACTATTGATATTATAATATATTTATAACAATTCTTATTCGATAATATATAATGCATATATCCTATATTAATATTGATATTATAATATATTTATACCAACAATATTAGATATACCAATCGTCCAACCTGATTTATTTTCAGTTGCAAGTGCAATATTTTCACCTTTTCCTTGTCTTTCTAAGAGAAATTATATTACCAACAGTATTAGATGTAAATGTATGTTAATATAAAATGATGTATATAAAAAAAACCTGAACCTTTTCTTAGGATTGATATAACTTTAACTGACTCACATGTGCCGTAATAATCTTATCCGTAGACATTTCCCTCAATTTTATTATAACTGGTGACGTAAAATCAATAACCTCATAGGGCCTCGTGTATTTTGGTGCAAGTTTCGCAGCAAAACCTTCTTGTGCCTTTGACAGTGGGTGTGTTTTTGTTAAGACCAGTTCCCCGAGTAATGGTTTCCATTCTCGTCTGCGTAAGTTGTAATACCTAGATTGATCTATTGCGGCCTTGGTCATGTTTCTTTTGGGTATCCCGCAAATTTCGATCAAATGTCGTGCTTTACTGTCTGGTGACTCTGACTTCTTTCCAATGCCTGGAGTTACTTCATCATACAAGGTTCTGGGTAATCGTGGTTCCCTTCCTTGGACCACATACGCTGGCGTGAAGCCGGTTGAAGCGGAGATACTGGAGTTTATGGCCAACATTATCTCAGGTATACCCTCGTCCCAACGCCGTTGCTCTGTTGCTGTGTTCTGTGCGATCATTGTTTTTATAGTGCGATTTGCACGCTCAGTGGGGTTACCCTGCGGAGAATATGGTGCGGTTGTCTGGTGCCTAATTCCCAGATCCTCTAAGAATTGCCTAAAAGCGTGACTTGTGAATTGTGTTCCGTTATCAGTTATCAAAATCTTCGGTACCCCAAACCTCGCCAATATATTTTCTCTGAATGCTTTTTTTACACCTGCGGTCGTGGCTGCCCTCATAGGAATTATCTCTATCCATTTTGAGAATTTATCGAAGAATACTAAGGCCATCGTATTGCCTCGGATTGAGCGTGGCAATGGGCCTATGAAATCGGCACAAAGAATAGACCATGGTTCATCAGGAACCACTGTCAACATTTTCCCTGGTACTAGGTTCTGACTCACTTTAAATTTCTGACACACTATGCATTTCCACACATAGTCTTTTATATCCCGGTACATACCTGGCCAATAGTACTTGGCCGTAACTCGAAGTATGGTTTTGTGTTGTCCTCCATGTCCGGCGGTAGCGTCGTCGTGGGACTCTTTTAATACTTTTTCCCTCTCTCCTCGTGGTACGCATAGTTTCCAAGAGGGTTGTCCCTCATTCCCATACTGTGTTGGAAGGCGTCGATATAATTGTTTGTTTTCTACGGTGTAGTCTGGATATTTCTTCGGGTTCTTCAACACTGCTTTCTTCAGATTGCTGAGCCATGAGCATGCATCTTCCTGGTCCTCGGTGGTATCTAGCTGTGTAAATATGGTTTGGGGATGTCGTGATAAAGCGTCTGCTATTATGTTATGCTTACCCTTCCTGTACTGTACCTCGAAATTATACTGTTGGAGCTCTAACGCCCATCGCGCAATGCGACCAGAAGGATTATCAATTTTATTTAGCCTTTTCAGCGCCAAATGGTCCGTAATGACTGTGAAATGATACCCCTCAACATATTGCCGCATTTTCCTGACACCCCACACAATTGCCAGGCACTCCTTTTCAGTCGTGGTGTAATTCCTTTCCGCTGGGTTTAGCGTGCGACTGGCGTAAGCAATAACCTTCTCTTCTTCATCTATCTTCTGCGTTAAGGCAACTCCCAAACCATAGTTGCTGGCATCCGTCTGTAATATAAAGTGCTCATTAAAGTTGGGACAGGCCAAGATTGGGGCGCTGGTTAGCTTTTCTTTCAATATGTCAAACGCGGATTGTTGTTCCGACTTCCACTGCCATCGCTTACCCTTCTTCAACAACTGAGTTAAGGGCTGTATCGTACTCGAGAATTGCGGCACAAATCGACGGTACCATGAGGCAATTCCAATGCAGCGTCTTAATTCACTGATGTTCTTCGGCGCCGGGAGATCTTTAATGGCGGCAATCTTATCCGGGTCAGTATGGATGCCTTTTGGTATTACCAGGTGGCCAAGATACTTGATTTCCTTCGCAAAGAACTTACATTTCTTGATATTCAACTTTAACCTCGCTTTTTTAAGCCGATGGAATACCTCCTTCAAATTGGTCATATGTTCTTCCAGCGTGCGACCGATGACTATGATGTCATCTAGGTAGGCGAAGGCGTATGGTTCCAGATCGGACCCAATTACGGTGTCTAACGCCCTCTGGAAAGTTGCTGGTGCCGAATGCAGTCCAAATGGCATCACGCGCCATTGGTATAGTCCTCGTCCTGGCACCGTGAAAGCCGTATATACCTTACTATTCTCAGCCATCGGGATTTGCCAATACCCACTTTTTAAGTCTAGGCTGCTAATGTATTTCGCATCCCGCAGTTGGTCTAGAATATGCTGGATTCGTGGTATTGGGTAGGCATCTGGAATGGATCGTGCATTTATCTGCCGATAATCTACGCACAAACGCCAACTGTCGTCCTTCTTCTTCACGAGCACCACCGGGGAACTATATGCGCTGGTGGAGCGTTCTATATAACCCTTTTCGAGGAGTTCATCAATTTCTTGATTAAGGATTTTCTGCATTGCCGGATTCTTTGGGTAATAACGCTGTTTGATAGGTTTGTCATCCCTCATAGTGATAACATGGGTGGCGATGTCTGACAATCCAATTACTGTATCCAACTCCGCTAATTCTTTTTGGAGAAAATCTTCGATAGTCTGTGTTTCGTTCAACGTCGAATTATATACTATCCGTTGTTCAATTCGTGATGTATCTCCATCGAGCCTTATATTAATGCCACTAACATTGAGTATACTTTGTGTCAAAGCTAGAAAGTCCATCCCTAATACGACCTCTTGCGTCATTCCCTCCAGTAGTAGGAAGTCCATCTTGTACTGTTGCGTGCCTATCTTAACTGTCGCTCTGAAACTTTCACTGACCTGTCGTGGAGAGCCGTCCGCCAATCGAACCACTATATTCGTATCGGTAACCTTTCCGGGCACGCTTCGTACTACATTAGGGTTTATAAAACTTTTGCTGGCTCCCGTGTCGATAATTGCCTTCATTGGTTGTCCTTCAATAAATAAGCACGCAAATAGTCGATTATGTTCTATTGTGAACAGTTGGGCCCCTGTGTTTGATTTTTCGTCACGTCTCGGGGCTGTGGTAGACGTGGCCCCTCGGAGTTTCCCGGCCTCCTATTACAACACTCAATGGTCCGTAGATCCCGTTTCCCACATCGCCAGCAAAATAGGATTTGGGGATTCCGGCACGTTCTAGCTAGGTGGCCTGATTTGCCACACCGGAAGCATGCTGTTGAAATGTTTATTGGCACGATCTCCGCAAATGAAGTATCTTTATTTGCTTGTGGAAAGGAATTAGCATTTTTTATCCTCCTACCCTTCTCCTCAGTGTTGGCACCTTCAAGAGATATGTTACCCCGCCTTGAGATCCTTGCTCGTCCTTCCTCTCTTCCGCGCTCCTCTTTATTAATGTTCTCATAATCGTTTGCAAGCGTGATGAGTTCGTCCAATGAACTAAAGTCTCGTCGTTTTATATATCTCTGATACTCAGTTCTACAGTTACGATATAGTCGTTCCAATTTCTCCTGCTCAGTCATCCTCAAGTGTCGCATTAGTTTTTGCATTTGAAGAACATACCTTCGAAATGGTTCACCCGCTCGTTGCAACCGGGCTCGCAAATCATCTTCTAAACGTTCGAAATATCGGTGCGGTAGGAAGAAGCTTAAAAAGTCATGTTTGAACAAGTGCCAGTACCTCCACTCTTTCTTATTATGACGAAACCACTCCAGAGCCTGTCCTTTTAATAGTTCGGGCATACTTCTAGCCAGCATATCTTTTGGGATATCGTATACTTCCGCTAATTCCTCGACTCGTTCCACGAATGCTAGCGGATCTTGATTGTCGTCAAACCGGACCGACCATTTCCTAACCTGGTCAATGACTGCTGCCTGCGTATTCCTATACGGCGTATACAGGACTGAGAGAGTAAGTGCATCCCGCATTGGTGGTTCTGCCAGAGGCGATTCCACTGGAGTCCTTGGCTTCGTAGGTATTTCTAGTTGGGGGCCACACATTTGTCCCACAGGTTCCTGGCCTCCGCTGTCCGTATTTAACTCTTCAGTAGATGTTTTACTATGTTTAGCCTCCATCTCACTCAACCTTATGTGCTCATCTGGTTTATGATCTGTGTGGGCCACATAATTAGACAGACGACGACGTAAGTCTTCGACGGTCCCCGTTACCTCCAAGCCAAATTCCTCCAAATATGTAATTAAGTCCTCTTTCCGCACATTCCTTATCCATATACGTTTCATGTTGCTAATGTGCTACTCTGTACCGAACGGTTAATTTGATTGACCCAATGTATCTCGCCACTTATATCGTATCCTCTAATCTAGCGTCTAGAATCACTGCTCGGTCAGGTGCGCTAGTTGCTATACCGTAGATCAGCTCTCGAATCGTGTTCTTAAATCGAGTGTCCCTGCTCGGGCGCCACTTGGATGAACCCCTTTACGTGGGGCAGTCTATAGCTGGGATAGTTCAACGGTGTCCAGGGTACTTACAAGACCATTTATATTTTTAGACTCGATTGCGATTCCCCGCGTAATTTCGTCTGATTCACCCGTCCCTAGCCTCTGTTTTATTTAAAACCACAGTACTTTTATATCTACTTCTTCTTTGTTGGTATTACATATATTATTCCAGTATACTAGAGTTTACAATAAATTTTATTTTTATTACGATATAGAGATTTTATCTTGAGCAATATAATTCTTAGCAAAAATATCTTAACAATTTTCATAAATAAAAAATAGAATTTATATATACAAGTCTAGATATTATTTCAATACAATAGAGTTTACAATAAACTTTATTTTATTATCATATAAAGAGAGTTTATCTTGAGCAATATAATTCTAAAAAAAAATATCTTAACAATTTTCATAATTAAAAAAATGGAGTTTATATATACAAGTCTGGATATTATTTCAATACAATAGAGTTTACAATAAACTTTATTTTATTATCATATAAAGAGAGTTTATCTTGAGCAATATAATTCTAAAAAAAAATATCTTAACAATTTTCATAATTAAAAAAAGTGGAGTTTATATATACAAGTCTAGATATTATTTCAATACAATAGAGTTTACAATACTTTATTTTATTATCATATAGAGAGTTTATCTTAAGCAATATAATTCTTAACAAAAATCTTAACAATTTCCGAAGACGCCGGGATATAAAGTATTAACGTATTTATAATTATTCCGCGCATATGTCGAAGACGCAGATATATAAAGTATTTAAAATTTAATTTAGTCAAAGCACAGATCGAAGACGCAGGAATATAACTACGATTCCTCAGCGTATTTTGCATTTGTTCGAACCACAAGTCGGAGACGTAGGAATATAAAGTATTAACGTATTTATAATTATTCAACGCACATGTCGAAGACGCAAATATATAAAGTATTTACAATTTAATTTAGTCAAAGCACAGATCGAAGACACAGGAATATAACTACGATTCCTCAGCGTATTTTGCATTTGTTCGAACCACAAGTCGAAGACGCAGGCATATAAAGTATTAACGTATTTATAATTATTCAACGCACATGTCGAAGTCGCCAATATATAAAGTATTTAAAAATTTAATTTAGTCAAAGCACAGATCGAAGACGCAGGAATATAACTACGATTCCCCAGCGTATTTTGCATTTGTTCGCACCACAATTCGAAGACGCAGGAATAGAAAGTATTTAAAAATTTAATTTAGTCAAAGCACAGATCGAAGACGCAGGAATATAACTACGATTCCCCAGCATATTTTGCATTTGTTCGTACCACAAGTCGGAGACGCAAATATATAAAGTATTAACGTATTTATAATTATTCAACGCACATGTCGAAGTCGCCAATATATAAAGTATTTAAAAACTTAATTTAGTCAAAGCACAGATCGAAGACGCAGGAATATAACTACGATTCCCCAGCGTATTTTGCATTTGTTCGCACCACAATTCGAAGACGCAGGAATAGAAAGTATTTAAAAATTTAATTTAGTCAAAGCACAGATCGAAGACGCAGGAATATAACTACGATTCCCCAGCGTATTTTGCATTTGTTCGAACCACAAGTCGGAGACGCAGGAATATAAAGTATTTACGTATTTATAATTATTCAACGCACATGTCGAAGACGCCAATATATAAAGTATTTAAAAATGCTTACCAATATCTTATCGTTTTCTCGGCTGCTCAGTTCTTCAGTACCTCGCTTCTTCTGGTGTCTGCCAAAGTCACGTGCCAGTTCATACCTTCACTGAGATTTCCCATAGGGTACTTCTGAAGCCTCCTATGAGATTTCTCTATCTGGCAACTTTTAAAGCTCCCAGATCGGTATCCTGGGCGCGCAATGGTCCAGTAACTGTTATCCGCAACTGATATTAAAAAAACGTTCGCTCTGCTTTAGGATGATGTTCAAAAAAAAACGTTCACTCTGCTCTAAGATGATGTTAACAAAAATGTTCACTCAGCTTTAGGATGATGTTCAAAAAAACGTTCACTCTGCTCTAAGATGATGTTAAAAAAATAACGTTCACTCTGCTCTAGGATGATAAAAAAACGTCCACTCTACTCGAGGTTGATATTCAAAAAAGAGACCGAATTCACATTTTTGTCCCCTTTTATTCGATCTTGTCGACGCTTTTGATCCCGCTATCCTCAAGTTTGCATTTTTTTCCATATAAGTATTGTTTTTACTTGTTTACCATTTATGCCCATGCTTATTATTTTCTAAGTTTTTTTTTTTTTCTCTGTGCAGTATTGTTCTTGGCCGTTTACGGCTTGCTGTTGTGATGCATTTTTTTTTGTATAAGTTTTGTTTTTTGCTCATGCTTATTTTTATTATTTGCATAAATACGTTAGGGCAGCGTGGTATTATGCAACCCTTATTTTTTTTCCAGGGAAAAATAGGGTCGTTACA
>NC_051846.1:216027711-216029455 GCF_002237135.1 Teleopsis dalmanni | reverse complement strand
ACAGGCTGTGTTAATCAATTACTATCGCTTTGAAATTCTAACTTGTGTTTACAATTCTAAAGCTACGGATGAACTCCAGGCTGCGTTAATCAATTACTATCGCTTTGAAAATTCTAACTTGTGTTTACAATTCTATAGCTATGGCTGAAATCCAGGCTGTGTTAATCAATTACTATCGCTTTGAAATTCTAACTTGTGTTTATACTTCTATAGCTACGGCTGAAAAACAGGCTGTGTTAATCAATTACTATCGCTTTGAAATTCTAACTTGTGTTTACAATTCTATAGCTACGGCTGAAATACAGGCTGTGTTAATCAATTTCTATCGCTTTTAAATTCTAACTTGTGTTTATACTTCCATAGCTACGGCTGAGATCCACGCTGTGTTAATCAATTACTATCGCTTTGAAATTCTAACTTGTGTTTACAATTCTATAGCTACGGCTGAAATCCACGCTGTGTTAATCAATTACTATCGCTTTGAAATTCTAACTTGTGTTTACAATTCTATAGCTACGGCTGAAATACAGGCTGTGTTAATCAATTACTATCGCTTTGAAATTCTAACTTGTGTTTATACTTCTATAGCTACGGCTGAGATCCACGCTGTGTTAATCAATTACTATCGCTTTGAAATTCTAACTTGTGTTTTACAATTCTATAGCTACGGCTGAAATACAGGCTGTGTTAATCAATTACTATCGCTGTGAAATTCTAACTTGTGTTTATACTTCTATAGCTACGGCTGAAATACAGGCTGTGTTAATCAATTACTATCGCTTTGAAAATCTGACTTGTGTTTACAATTCTATAGCTGCGGCTGAAATACATGCTGTGTTAATCAATTACTATCGCTTTGAAATTCTAACTTGTGTTTACAATTCTATAGCTACGGCTGAGATCCAGACTGTGTTAAACAACTACGATCGCTGTGAAATTCTAACTTGTGTTTATACTTCTATAGCTACGGCTGAAATACAGGCTGTGTTAATCAATTACTATCGCTTTGAAATTCTGACTTTTGTTTATACTTCTATAGCTACGGCTGAAATCTAGGCTGTGTTAATCAATTACTATCGCTTTGAAATTCTAACTGGTGTTTACAATTCTATAGCTACGGCTGAACTCCAGGCTGCGTTAATCAATTACTATCGCTTTGAAAATTCTAACTTGTGTTTACAATTCTATAGCTACGGCTGAAATACAGGCTGTGTTAATCAATTACTATCGCTTTGAAATTCTAACTTATGTTTACAATTCTATAGCTACGGCTGAAATACAGGCTGTGTTAATCAATTACTATCGCTTTTAAATTCTAACTTGTGTTTATACTTCTATAGCTACGGCTGAGATCCAGACTATGTTAATCAATTACTATCGCTTTGAAATTCTAACTTGTGTTTACAATTCTATAGCTACGGCTGAAATACAAGCTGTGTTAATCAATTACTATCGCTTTGAAATTCTAACTTATGTTTACAATTCTATAGCTACGGCTGAAATACAGGCTGTGTTAATCAATTACTATCGCTTTTAAATTCTAACTTGTGTTTATACTTCTATAGCTACGGCTGAGATCCAGACTATGTTAATCAATTACTATCGCTTTGAAATTCTAACTTGTGTTTACAATTCTATAGCTACGGCTGAAATACAGGCTGTGGTAATCAATTACTACCGCTTTGAAAATTCTAACTTGTGTTTACAATTCTATAGCTACGGCTGAGATCCAGACTGTGTTAAA
>NC_051846.1:216005020-216027611 GCF_002237135.1 Teleopsis dalmanni | reverse complement strand
CTTTTTGGGTTTCCATGTCATAAATTACACATGGATTGAAACTTAAGTGTTTTGGGTAAATGTGTCATGCTAATTACCGCACACAGTACATTGTGTGTGGTCAAGGTTAATATGACACTACACTTACCCTTTTAAGAAAAAATTTTTGAAATAAGCAATTTAAATGAAAAAAATTTTTGAATTGACCAACGGTGATAAGAAAGTAATTACATTTAGTACTATAATAGTGTGTATAAAGTATTTTTATATTTGTTTATATATTTAGAAGAGTTTCGAAGTATACATAAAATATTGTATAATATTAAGTAATATTCTTGTTCATTTTTGATAAACAATTATTAGTTTACACTAAGTTGCATAATTATTGGTATTTATTTTACATATCTGTATAATATTTAGTCTATGTATATTAACACAACATTTTCGTTATAGTTTATATTTTAATTTTAGGTTAAATTGAAGTTAAAAATTAATAATTATTTACCAAAATATATATGTAATATATGTGTATCTTAATGTAATTATTTATATATATATTAATACTTATTTATATATATTTATATGTATATATTTTACGTATGGAATAACTTTGTGTTATTCTTATGTAATGTTTTTGTTTCATTACCGTTTTTAATTACAACATTGCTGTCTTGTATATCTACTATTTCATATGGACCTATGTATGGACTTGTACCTTTACGTCTATTCTGTGCTTTTACTAATATTTTGTCACCTATCTTTACATTAGTCGGATTGCTACTACTTTTTGATTCTAGGTGTCTTTTGTTTTTAACTTCTATAGTTAGTTTTCTCGCATTATTAAGAGATAGCCTAAGACGTGCTTTCAGTTCGTTAGCATAGTCATCTAGATTGAAATTTCCTTTCGTGGAATCTAAATTTTCGCCTAGTTTACCCAGTGTCTACATAGGACGTGGTATTATACGCGAATGTATAGTATGGTGTCCACTTATCCCAATTGTCATCGTTTGCGAAATTTAAAAAGTACTCATTTAGTACTCTGAGTTTTCTCTATTATACCAACTGTTTCGTGATGATAGGGTGTTGACAATGTTTGTTTAATATCCATTAGGTCTGTTACTCTAGTCATTAATTCGTTTAAAAATTCTGTACCTCTATCAGATTTTAGAGTTTTAAATGTACCGAATTTTAATATTAACTGTTCCACTAACGTTGTGGCAATGGTTTTAGCATCTTTGGTTACTATTGGGTATGCTATGACGAATCTACTTAGTTCGCATTGCATAGTTAATATATATCTGTAACCGTTTGATGGTCGCAGAGGTCCCACTGTATCAATTTGTACAGTTTCGAATGCTGAATGTGAAGTTGTAGTAACTTGGAGTTCTTCTCTGTTGTGTCTAACCTGTTTATTCTTTTGGCATTTTTCACAAGTTATAATGAATTTGTGTACCATTTGTTACATTTTTCTCCAAGTATATCTCTGTTTTAATTTTATGAGAGTTTTTCGTACTCCTAGATGTCCGCTAATAGGATTATTATGAAATTCTTCAATTAATCTATATTTCTTTATCGTATCCGCTACGATGTCTGGTTTCTTGTATAGCACTATTACTAATTTTTCTTTGTTTTTATTTTTTTGTTGCAACTCATTTATCATATCTTTAAATTCCTTTTTATCCATGGATTCAAATGTTCTATCGTTGTCTGCTAATGCTAACTGTAATACATTAATTTTTCTACTTGAGCTATAAGCTTAACCATGATCGAAATCGGCTTCGGAGGTATATCGCCTAACTCTATGACAACTTCTTTATCGTCGCAATATATAGATGCATCTTTATTATTCTTTAATTTTTCTTTAGATTTAAACTGCAGTTTTTTCATTCCTCTTATATCACTTATAGAAGTACAATTCCAACAGTAGAGTTGATCAGGCTCAGTAGTGTTTGTATCTAATAGTGTCTTTGAAGTGATCGCGACTTTTGTTTTGCTACGAGTGGCTATACATACTCGAGCATTTTCTTTTATAAGTTTTAAAATTTCATCTTCTTGCGGATTATTTAGCTTGCGGTTGGACATCTTATCATCATGTATTGGTATCAATGTTTTCAGTGTATCTGAATCTATTTTAATTCTAGATAAAGCATCTGCATTGGTGTTGATTTTTCCCTTCTTGTATATTATTTCAAAGTCGTAGTCAGACAAATCTACACGAATCCTAGTCATTTTTGAAGAAGGATTCTTATGAACGAATCAAGAGATAAGGGTCTATGATCAGTGATAACATAGAATCGTTTACCATATACGTATGGTCGAAAGTAATTTATTGCCCAATGTATAGCAAGAAGTTCCTTTTCAATAACTGGCTTGTTCAAGTCGTGTTTTTGTAAGGCTTTACTTGCATAACATAATGGCAAATCAGAACCAATTTCGCCTTGCGAAAGGACTGCACCAAGTGCATAGTCTGAAGCATCTGTGATTATTATGAATGGTTTATCGAAGTCTGGGTACCTAAGAATTGGTGGACTTATTAATATGGATTTAAGTGTTTCGAAAGCAATGTCACAGTCTGAATTCCATTCAAATGTTTTGTTCTTTTTTAGCAACTGGTTTAAAGGTTTTGCTATTAATGCAAAATTTTTGATGAATCTTCTATAATAATTGCAGAAGGCTACGTATCTCCTCACTTCGTCAACGTTTTTCGGTTTGGGATACTCTTGTATAACCTTATGCTTCGCTGGGTCAGTCTTGACGCCTTGCTCTGTTATTAAATGTCCAAGATATGTGACTTCATGCTTTAGGAAATTACATTTCTCAGGATTTAGTTTAAAATTTTATTCGCTCAATCTTTTGAAAACTTTTTCTAAATTGATGTTATGGTGTTTTAAACTATTGCCAAATATTATGATATCGTCGACATACAGAAAAGCTTCATTATCGAGGCCTGTTAATGCTAATGTTAGCATTCGTTGAAAACTGTTTGAACTAATCTTCAAACCAAAAGGTAGTCTTTTGAACTCATAGTGGCCGTCGGTAGTAGAAAAAGCAGTTTTTTTGTCGAGATTTCATGTCTATTGGTATTTGGTGAAAGCAGCGAGTCATGTCTAATGTCGAGAAATACCTAGCTCTACCTAGCTTGTCTAATACGTCTTCGAGACGTGTCAATGGGAATTTATCGTTTACAATTTTATCATTTAATTTCCTGTAATCAATCACAAGTCTCCACTTTTTATCACCATTTGATGATTTTTTTGGTACTAATAATATCGGTGAATTGTATGGACTTTTTGATGGCTGAATGATATCATCTTCTAATAATTTATTAACCTGGGATTTAATGTTATCATTTTGGCTATGCGGTAATCTATAATTTTTGATATAGATTGGTACGTCATCTGTGTAGATATTTGTTCTTTATAGAAATTGTTGCATGTTAATGGTTCTCCTTCCATAAGGAAAATGTTTTGGTAATTGGTTATTAACGGGATTAGGGTTTCGTCGTCACATTTTTGTGTGTTATTCAACTTGTAACGACACTTTTGGGTGACGTTCAAAATTTTTAGTTTTGCTGGGGTAACCTCAGCCGTCGTCCAGAGTCGAGACAATTTATTTATAGTTTCGCTGAGACGTTGTTTTAGAAGAAAAAAAAACGTTGTTTTATATATATAAATTATATATATCTTTATTTATTCCATAAAAACTTATGATCTAACAAAGTTTAGTTAACCAAATTCCAAATAAATTATTTAACCCATAATAAGTGATTATTCCTTGGAAAAAAAACATTTCTTTTGCTTTTTAATAATAATCAAAAAAAAATATATGTTGACGCCAGAATTTCCTTTCTCAATATATTACTTGTAAAAAAAAAAGATTTTTGGCAACCACAGTGCGACTTCCTGAGCCCCTCCTCTGTTGTTAAAATAAAAAAAAAAGCGTTTACTCCGTGCTGTGAAAAAAACTATTTGGCCGAATGAGCCAGGTTAAAAAAAATATAATACACATAAGACGAGAAAGAAAATTTTAAACTACGTTTGACTCAAGGAGCCAGGTTTTTGGCACAATGTGCCAGATTACCAATAGGCCAGTGTACTTGTTTTGGAAAAATAAAATTGCAAGTCTTTGGTAAATTTACCAGAAGGCTCAATGAGCCAGAGTACTTGTTCTTTTACTTGTCGAAAACCAAGTCCTCGATTATATGAAATGTGCCTCCTTTTATATCGAGCATACCGGAGCTTTTTGGTGTAGCATACCGGTATTCATTGCTGTACTTGACTTCGCCGTGAAGTTGAACACTGTGTTCTACTGTTTTCCTTTTCTTCTACTTCGCCGTGAGTTTTAGTACTTTTACTACGCGCCGTGTTTTGTGTGTGTTTTCTTAAAATTAGTGAAAATAAAGTAAATTAATAATTTAAACCAAGGTAAAAAAATATTTATATTGTGGATTCAATAATATTTAACCCCAAATGTGAAGATATAATTAAACAAATTAGAAATAAAAAAACTAGTGTTGATGTGCTTAGTTGGTGCCGGAGTTTTTTTGTTTTGTTTTGTTTTGTTTTGTTTATGTGTATAAAATAAATTTGTACAACCAAGAATGTTGAAATTATTTTGTGTTTGTTGTTTTTTTTTTCTTTTTATTTATAAATTTGTTTCAAATAGATATTTGTTAAAAAATTAAACGTGTTTTATAATAATGGTTCATTGTTGCTGTGTTTACAAGTTCTTTCATTCATTCATTCATTAAACAATTTAAAACAAAAATAAAAATTTTTTAAATTTTTTTTATTAGCATCTGCACATTGCATGTAGCTATGCTCGCGGTACATTGGCTTCGAGGATCGCAGGTAATGTCCATGATATGTTGAATAACATTTTAATTCAATTTTATGTTTTTTTTTTCAGCTAAGTCTATTTCAGTTATTTTCACGTGAGTTATTAAATATATTATGTGTAGCGGTGGCAGTTATTTAACATACAGACTGTATTTTTTTCTTCTTCTAGCTAATATGTAGCACAAAAATTTATTGTAAAAATTTATGTCGTTACATTTCCCTCCTTTAATTTAATTTAATAACGTGCGTAATTTCTGCTATGTTATTCGTTTCCATGATATTGTTTAATTTCGTTGACGTGTACTGTTTTAGTGGCATGTTTTTCTATATGATACATGCTATTACCTGTGCTACTAATATTCCTCTCAGAATGAGGCTCGATTTCTCTTTCTAATCTTTAGACTCTTGAAAATTTTGTAGTAATCATCTTGGTTTTTGACATGATGATGGTCATCCTTTCGTTTAAATGTGCCTAGACGTAGTACGAGAATCTCTGGTTTGTTTCCTTTTGTGCTTAGTTGAATGACGTTCAATTCCTCTTGTGGTGACCATGGTTCTTGTTGACTGTCACGCTTGACTTTATCCTTTGCTTGAGTTTCTTGGCTTGGTAGTTCCGTATTAAGTTTACTATCTGAAACATTGATATCTAATGGATCTAATGACTTCGTAGGTTGTATTTGACGATTGTTCGATACTGGCGGTACTGTAGTAGAATTCCTCTGTGGCGATGTAGTTGATGACGAAGATGATGGTGAACCAGACTGGTGATTATCTCTTGGTGGTACTTCTCGTGGTGCCTGTTGCTGATTAACCGGAGATGGCGGTTGCGGCTCAAGTTCCTTTGGTTGTAACGATGATTTGAAATTACCTTGCGAATGACACTGTGGCGTCTGCGACGATGATTTTAAATTACTTTGCGAATGACTCTGTGGCGTTTGCGACGATGATTTTAAATTACTTTGCGAATGACTCTGTGGCGTTTGCGACGATGATTTAGAATTACTTTGCGAATGACTCTGTGGCGTTTGCGACGATGATTTAAAATTACCTTGTGAATGACTCTGTGGCGTTTGCGACGATGATTTAAAATTACCTTGTGAATGACACTGTGGCGTTTGCGACGACGATTCTGAACTTGTAGAAGTTGGTAACAATGGATGATTGACATGTGATGACTCTGGTACTATCGGTAAACGTTGTGGTATTGCTGGACGTGATGATGAATCATGCTCTTCGATTTGATGCTTTTGTTCTCGTGGTTGTGTATTTTGATTGTGGTTGGCTGGCGACTGTTGTGCATAGGCTTGTTGATAACAAATTTTAGGACTTTCTTGATGATGCGTTGAAATCTGTGGAGGAGTTACGATGCATTTATGTAATGCCTGCTTTTGTGGTTTTCCCTGTAGTGGTACTGAGTGTGGTTCTGAGTGACTTCGATGTTGTATGCTGAGCGTGGGTAGTGTACTTGTTATTGGACTACTAACTGCTGTTGCTCGTTTTGCGATTGGTGGAATCGGTTGCTGGTTACTTCTCTGCTGGATATGATTATTCGATTCAATGCTTTGATTATGGACTATTCTTTCTTGCATCAGTTTTTGGTGACTGGATTCTAATTTGACGGGTAAGATGATCGGGTGGTTGTCGTTCCGCCTGACGTGACAACCCCCAAAGAGTTTTCCGATGGATTCTGACGGTTTCCATAAATTGGGTTTTTCCTACAGCATTCGTTGGTTCGACGGCCCAGAATACCACAAGTCCAACAAAAAAGTGCTTTAGGTTTTGTGCAACCTCGCGCAAAATGGTTCGCTTCCCCACATCTACGGCACGCACTTCGTACGTTCACCCTTTCGGTTTGTACTCTGTGAACAGAAACTGGCGGTGACCATTCTTGAGTGTGTTGTCGCTCTGTTTTGCTTAGTTGAATAAGTCGCTCGAATTCTCCTGCTAATTTGATCAACTCTCCCAATGAGCTAAATTCACGTGGTTTGATGTTTAGTTGATATTCCGCCCTACTGTTTCGATAGATTCGGCTTAGTTGTTGCCCCTCTGTAAACTCGGCATACCGCATCAACTTCTGTAGTGCTAAGACATAGTCTTGAAATGACTCATTCTTCTTTTGGTATCTGCTCCGAATCGTATCTTCTAGTTGCTCTAAATAATTAGAGGGCAAGAAAAATTCTCGAACGTCCTGGACAAAGCTTGACCAGTGTGTCCACTTCCGATTGTTATTTCGGAACCACATTAAGGCTCTCCCTTCGAGTATTTCTAGCATCATCCTGGACAGGATGTCTTTGGAAATGTTATGGTTGTCGGCGAGGCCTTCCAGTCTCTCCAGGAATGGTAATGGGTTCGTTTCGCCATTGAAATGCACAGCCCATTTGCGCACTTGATTCGCGATTCTCGCGAAGTCCTCAAACTTGTCATTCATCGTGGTGGGCTCTGAGATGTGTATTTTCGGTGTTTCTGCTTCGAAACCTGAAAGTTTGGGTGAGAGACTACGATCGTATTTAGTTTCCATTTCTCCAATTATGTCTAGTAATTTTGACGGGTTTTCCTCCGTTGTTAGATGATCACGTACCCGCTTTCGTAGCTCCTCAACGGTTCCTGATGTACTGACCCTGATTTCTTCTAGAATTAAAATCAGATCCTCTTTGCGCGCTATAGAAATCCATGCCGTCTTGACCATGTTACTAGTTTAATGATTTAAGCGACTTTGTGTGTAGTCTAATGATTTTTCCTGAAACGTTTGTACACTATTCTTTATGTTCCTAGTGCGTTCTTTTTTTTTCTTCTAAAACTCTGTCCCTGCTCGGGCGCCAATTGTAACGACACTTTTGGGTGACGTTCAAAATTTTTAGTTTTGCTGGGGTAACCTCAGCCGTCGTCCAGAGTCGAGACAATTTATTTATAGTTTCGCTGAGACGTTGTTTTAGAAGAAAAAAAAACGTTGTTTTATATATATAAATTATATATATCTTTATTTATTCCATAAAAACTTATGATCTAACAAAGTTTAGTTAACCAAATTCCAAATAAATTATTTAGCCCATAATAAGTGATTATTCCTTGGAAAAAAAACATTTCTTTTGCTTTTTAATAATAATCAAAAAAAAATATATGTTGACGCCAGAATTTCCTTTCTCAATATATTACTTGTAAAAAAAAAAGATTTTTGGCAACCACAGTGCGACTTCCTGAGCCCCTCCTCTGTTGTTAAAATAAAAAAAAAGCGTTTACTCCGTGCTGTGAAATAAAACTATTTGACCCAATGAGCCAGGTTAAAAAAATATAGTACACATAAGACGAGGCAGAAAATTTCAAACTACGTTTGACTCAAAGAGCCAGGTTTTTGGCACAATGTGCCAGATGACCAATAGGCCAGTGTACTTGTTTTGGAAAAATAAAATTGCAAGTCTTTGGTAAAATTTACCAGAAGGCCCAATGAGCCAGAGTACTTGTTCTTTTACTTGTCGAAAACCAAGTCCTCGATTATATGAAATGTGCCTCCTTTTATATCGAGCATACCGGAGCTTTTTGGTGTAGCGTACCGGTATTCATTGCTGTACTTGACTTCGCCGTGAAGTTGAACTTTGTGTTCTACTGTTTTCCTTTTCTTCTACTTCGCCGTGATTTTTTAGTACTTTTACTACGCGCCGTGTTTTGTGTGTGTTTTTCTTAAAATTAGTGAAAATAATTAACAATTTTAAACCAAGGTAAAAAAATATTTATATTGTGGATTCAATAATATTTAACCCCAAATGTGAAGATATAATTAAACAAATTAGAAATAATAAAAAACTAGTGTTGATGTGCTTAGTTGGTGCCGGAGTTTTTTTGGTTTTGTGTATAAAATAAATTTATACAACCAAGAATGTTGAAATTATTTTGTGTTTGTTGTTTTTTTTCCTTTTTATTTATAAATTTGTTTCAAATAGATATTTGTTAAAAAATTAAACGTGTTTTATAATAATGGTTCATTGTTGCTGTGTTTACAAGTTCTTTCATTCATTCATTCATTAAACAATTTAAAATAAAAATTAAAATTTTATTGTATTTTTTTTTATTAGCATCTGCACATTGCATGTAGCGATGCCCGCGGTACATTGGCTTCGAGGATCGCAGGTAATGTCCATGATATGTTGAATAACATTTTAATTCAATTTTATGTTTTTTTTTCAGCTAAGTCTATTTCAGTTATTTTCACGTGAGTTATTAAATATATTATGTGTAGCGGTGGCAGTTATTTAACATACAGACTGTATTTTTTTCTTCTTCTAGCTAATATGTAGCACAAAAATTTATTGTAAAAATTTATGTCGTTACATTTCCCTCCTTCTTCAGAAAGTGAAAAGAAAACTAACTCGCATGTATTTTATTTCACTAAGGATTTAATAACGTGCGTAATTTCTGCTATGTTATTCGTTTCCATGATATTGTTTAATTTCGTTGACGTGTACTGTTTTAGTGGCATGTTTTTCTATATGATACATGCTATTACCTGTGCTACTAATATTCCTCTCAGAATGAGGCTCGATTTCTCTTTCTAATCTTTAGACTCTTGAAAATTTTGTAGTAATCATCTTGGTTTTTGACATGATGATGGTCATCCTTTCGTTTAAATGTGCCTAGACGTAGTACGAGAATCTCTGGTTTGTTTCCTTTTGTGCTTAGTTGAATGACGTTCAATTCCTCTTGTGGTGACCATGGTTCTTGTTGACTGTCACGCTTGACTTTATCCTTTGCTTGAGTTTCTTGGCTTGGTAGTTCCGTATTAAGTTTACTATCTGAAACATTGATATCTAATGGATCTAATGACTTCGTAGGTTGTATTTGACGATTGTTCGATACTGGCGGTACTGTAGTAGAATTCCTCTGTGGCGATGTAGTTGATGACGAAGATGATGGTGAACCAGACTGGTGATTATCTCTTGGTGGTACTTCTCGTGGTGCCTGTTGCTGATTAACCGGAGATGGCGGTTGCGGCTCAAGTTCCTTTGGTTGTAACGATGATTTGAAATTACCTTGCGAATGACACTGTGGCGTCTGCGACGATGATTTTAAATTACTTTGCGAATGACTCTGTGGCGTTTGCGACGATGATTTTAAATTACTTTGCGAATGACTCTGTGGCGTTTGCGACGATGATTTAGAATTACTTTGCGAATGACTCTGTGGCGTTTGCGACGATGATTTAAAATTACCTTGTGAATGACTCTGTGGCGTTTGCGACGATGATTTAAAATTACCTTGTGAATGACACTGTGGCGTTTGCGACGACGATTCTGAACTTGTAGAAGTTGGTAACAATGGATGATTGACATGTGATGACTCTGGTACTATCGGTAAACGTTGTGGTATTGCTGGACGTGATGATGAATCATGCTCTTCGATTTGATGCTTTTGTTCTCGTGGTTGTGTATTTTGATTGTGGTTGGCTGGCGACTGTTGTGCATAGGCTTGTTGATAACAAATTTTAGGACTTTCTTGATGATGCGTTGAAATCTGTGGAGGAGTTACGATGCATTTATGTAATGCCTGCTTTTGTGGTTTTCCCTGTAGTGGTACTGAGTGTGGTTCTGAGTGACTTCGATGTTGTATGCTGAGCGTGGGTAGTGTACTTGTTATTGGACTACTAACTGCTGTTGCTCGTTTTGCGATTGGTGGAATCGGTTGCTGGTTACTTCTCTGCTGGATATGATTATTCGATTCAATGCTTTGATTATGGACTATTCTTTCTTGCATCAGTTTTTGGTGACTGGATTCTAATTTGACGGGTAAGATGATCGGGTGGTTGTCGTTCCGCCTGACGTGACAACCCCCAAAGAGTTTTCCGATGGATTCTGACGGTTTCCATAAATTGGGTTTTTCCTACAGCATTCGTTGGTTCGACGGCCCAGAATACCACAAGTCCAACAAAAAAGTGCTTTAGGTTTTGTGCAACCTCGCGCAAAATGGTTCGCTTCCCCACATCTACGGCACGCACTTCGTACGTTCACCCTTTCGGTTTGTACTCTGTGAACAGAAACTGGCGGTGACCATTCTTGAGTGTGTTGTCGCTCTGTTTTGCTTAGTTGAATAAGTCGCTCGAATTCTCCTGCTAATTTGATCAACTCTCCCAATGAGCTAAATTCACGTGGTTTGATGTTTAGTTGATATTCCGCCCTACTGTTTCGATAGATTCGGCTTAGTTGTTGCCCCTCTGTAAACTCGGCATACCGCATCAACTTCTGTAGTGCTAAGACATAGTCTTGAAATGACTCATTCTTCTTTTGGTATCTGCTCCGAATCGTATCTTCTAGTTGCTCTAAATAATTAGAGGGCAAGAAAAATTCTCGAACGTCCTGGACAAAGCTTGACCAGTGTGTCCACTTCCGATTGTTATTTCGGAACCACATTAAGGCTCTCCCTTCGAGTATTTCTAGCATCATCCTGGACAGGATGTCTTTGGAAATGTTATGGTTGTCGGCGAGGCCTTCCAGTCTCTCCAGGAATGGTAATGGGTTCGTTTCGCCATTGAAATGCACAGCCCATTTGCGCACTTGATTCGCGATTCTCGCGAAGTCCTCAAACTTGTCATTCATCGTGGTGGGCTCTGAGATGTGTATTTTCGGTGTTTCTGCTTCGAAACCTGAAAGTTTGGGTGAGAGACTACGATCGTATTTAGTTTCCATTTCTCCAATTATGTCTAGTAATTTTGACGGGTTTTCCTCCGTTGTTAGATGATCACGTACCCGCTTTCGTAGCTCCTCAACGGTTCCTGATGTACTGACCCTGATTTCTTCTAGAATTAAAATCAGATCCTCTTTGCGCGCTATAGAAATCCATGCCGTCTTGACCATGTTACTAGTTTAATGATTTAAGCGACTTTGTGTGTAGTCTAATGATTTTTCCTGAAACGTTTGTACACTATTCTTTATGTTCCTAGTGCGTTCTTTTTTTTTCTTCTAAAACTCTGTCCCTGCTCGGGCGCCAATTGTAACGACACTTTTGGGTGACGTTCAAAATTTTTAGTTTTGCTGGGGTAACCTCAGCCGTCGTCCAGAGTCGAGACAATTTATTTATAGTTTCGCTGAGACGTTGTTTTAGAAGAAAAAAAAACGTTGTTTTATATATATAAATTATATATATCTTTATTTATTCCATAAAAACTTATGATCTAACAAAGTTTAGTTAACCAAATTCCAAATAAATTATTTAGCCCATAATAAGTGATTATTCCTTGGAAAAAAAACATTTCTTTTGCTTTTTAATAATAATCAAAAAAAAATATATGTTGACGCCAGAATTTCCTTTCTCAATATATTACTTGTAAAAAAAAAAGATTTTTGGCAACCACAGTGCGACTTCCTGAGCCCCTCCTCTGTTGTTAAAATAAAAAAAAAGCGTTTACTCCGTGCTGTGAAATAAAACTATTTGACCCAATGAGCCAGGTTAAAAAAATATAGTACACATAAGACGAGGCAGAAAATTTCAAACTACGTTTGACTCAAAGAGCCAGGTTTTTGGCACAATGTGCCAGATGACCAATAGGCCAGTGTACTTGTTTTGGAAAAATAAAATTGCAAGTCTTTGGTAAAATTTACCAGAAGGCCCAATGAGCCAGAGTACTTGTTCTTTTACTTGTCGAAAACCAAGTCCTCGATTATATGAAATGTGCCTCCTTTTATATCGAGCATACCGGAGCTTTTTGGTGTAGCGTACCGGTATTCATTGCTGTACTTGACTTCGCCGTGAAGTTGAACTTTGTGTTCTACTGTTTTCCTTTTCTTCTACTTCGCCGTGATTTTTTAGTACTTTTACTACGCGCCGTGTTTTGTGTGTGTTTTTCTTAAAATTAGTGAAAATAATTAACAATTTTAAACCAAGGTAAAAAAATATTTATATTGTGGATTCAATAATATTTAACCCCAAATGTGAAGATATAATTAAACAAATTAGAAATAATAAAAAACTAGTGTTGATGTGCTTAGTTGGTGCCGGAGTTTTTTTGGTTTTGTGTATAAAATAAATTTATACAACCAAGAATGTTGAAATTATTTTGTGTTTGTTGTTTTTTTTCCTTTTTATTTATAAATTTGTTTCAAATAGATATTTGTTAAAAAATTAAACGTGTTTTATAATAATGGTTCATTGTTGCTGTGTTTACAAGTTCTTTCATTCATTCATTCATTAAACAATTTAAAATAAAAATTAAAATTTTATTGTATTTTTTTTTATTAGCATCTGCACATTGCATGTAGCGATGCCCGCGGTACATTGGCTTCGAGGATCGCAGGTAATGTCCATGATATGTTGAATAACATTTTAATTCAATTTTATGTTTTTTTTTTCAGCTAAGTCTATTTCAGTTATTTTCACGTGAGTTATTAAATATATTATGTGTAGCGGTGGCAGTTATTTAACATACAGACTGTATTTTTTTCTTCTTCTAGCTAATATGTAGCACAAAAATTTATTGTAAAAATTTATGTCGTTACATTTCCCTCCTTCTTCAGAAAGTGAAAAGAAAACTAACTCGCATGTATTTTATTTCACTAAGGATTTAATAACGTGCGTAATTTCTGCTATGTTATTCGTTTCCATGATATTGTTTAATTTCGTTGACGTGTACTGTTTTAGTGGCATGTTTTTCTATATGATACATGCTATTACCTGTGCTACTAATATTCCTCTCAGAATGAGGCTCGATTTCTCTTTCTAATCTTTAGACTCTTGAAAATTTTGTAGTAATCATCTTGGTTTTTGACATGATGATGGTCATCCTTTCGTTTAAATGTGCCTAGACGTAGTACGAGAATCTCTGGTTTGTTTCCTTTTGTGCTTAGTTGAATGACGTTCAATTCCTCTTGTGGTGACCATGGTTCTTGTTGACTGTCACGCTTGACTTTATCCTTTGCTTGAGTTTCTTGGCTTGGTAGTTCCGTATTAAGTTTACTATCTGAAACATTGATATCTAATGGATCTAATGACTTCGTAGGTTGTATTTGACGATTGTTCGATACTGGCGGTACTGTAGTAGAATTCCTCTGTGGCGATGTAGTTGATGACGAAGATGATGGTGAACCAGACTGGTGATTATCTCTTGGTGGTACTTCTCGTGGTGCCTGTTGCTGATTAACCGGAGATGGCGGTTGCGGCTCAAGTTCCTTTGGTTGTAACGATGATTTGAAATTACCTTGCGAATGACACTGTGGCGTCTGCGACGATGATTTTAAATTACTTTGCGAATGACTCTGTGGCGTTTGCGACGATGATTTTAAATTACTTTGCGAATGACTCTGTGGCGTTTGCGACGATGATTTAGAATTACTTTGCGAATGACTCTGTGGCGTTTGCGACGATGATTTAAAATTACCTTGTGAATGACTCTGTGGCGTTTGCGACGATGATTTAAAATTACCTTGTGAATGACACTGTGGCGTTTGCGACGACGATTCTGAACTTGTAGAAGTTGGTAACAATGGATGATTGACATGTGATGACTCTGGTACTATCGGTAAACGTTGTGGTATTGCTGGACGTGATGATGAATCATGCTCTTCGATTTGATGCTTTTGTTCTCGTGGTTGTGTATTTTGATTGTGGTTGGCTGGCGACTGTTGTGCATAGGCTTGTTGATAACAAATTTTAGGACTTTCTTGATGATGCGTTGAAATCTGTGGAGGAGTTACGATGCATTTATGTAATGCCTGCTTTTGTGGTTTTCCCTGTAGTGGTACTGAGTGTGGTTCTGAGTGACTTCGATGTTGTATGCTGAGCGTGGGTAGTGTACTTGTTATTGGACTACTAACTGCTGTTGCTCGTTTTGCGATTGGTGGAATCGGTTGCTGGTTACTTCTCTGCTGGATATGATTATTCGATTCAATGCTTTGATTATGGACTATTCTTTCTTGCATCAGTTTTTGGTGACTGGATTCTAATTTGACGGGTAAGATGATCGGGTGGTTGTCGTTCCGCCTGACGTGACAACCCCCAAAGAGTTTTCCGATGGATTCTGACGGTTTCCATAAATTGGGTTTTTCCTACAGCATTCGTTGGTTCGACGGCCCAGAATACCACAAGTCCAACAAAAAAGTGCTTTAGGTTTTGTGCAACCTCGCGCAAAATGGTTCGCTTCCCCACATCTACGGCACGCACTTCGTACGTTCACCCTTTCGGTTTGTACTCTGTGAACAGAAACTGGCGGTGACCATTCTTGAGTGTGTTGTCGCTCTGTTTTGCTTAGTTGAATAAGTCGCTCGAATTCTCCTGCTAATTTGATCAACTCTCCCAATGAGCTAAATTCACGTGGTTTGATGTTTAGTTGATATTCCGCCCTACTGTTTCGATAGATTCGGCTTAGTTGTTGCCCCTCTGTAAACTCGGCATACCGCATCAACTTCTGTAGTGCTAAGACATAGTCTTGAAATGACTCATTCTTCTTTTGGTATCTGCTCCGAATCGTATCTTCTAGTTGCTCTAAATAATTAGAGGGCAAGAAAAATTCTCGAACGTCCTGGACAAAGCTTGACCAGTGTGTCCACTTCCGATTGTTATTTCGGAACCACATTAAGGCTCTCCCTTCGAGTATTTCTAGCATCATCCTGGACAGGATGTCTTTGGAAATGTTATGGTTGTCGGCGAGGCCTTCCAGTCTCTCCAGGAATGGTAATGGGTTCGTTTCGCCATTGAAATGCACAGCCCATTTGCGCACTTGATTCGCGATTCTCGCGAAGTCCTCAAACTTGTCATTCATCGTGGTGGGCTCTGAGATGTGTATTTTCGGTGTTTCTGCTTCGAAACCTGAAAGTTTGGGTGAGAGACTACGATCGTATTTAGTTTCCATTTCTCCAATTATGTCTAGTAATTTTGACGGGTTTTCCTCCGTTGTTAGATGATCACGTACCCGCTTTCGTAGCTCCTCAACGGTTCCTGATGTACTGACCCTGATTTCTTCTAGAATTAAAATCAGATCCTCTTTGCGCGCTATAGAAATCCATGCCGTCTTGACCATGTTACTAGTTTAATGATTTAAGCGACTTTGTGTGTAGTCTAATGATTTTTCCTGAAACGTTTGTACACTATTCTTTATGTTCCTAGTGCGTTCTTTTTTTTTCTTCTAAAACTCTGTCCCTGCTCGGGCGCCAATTGTAACGACACTTTTGGGTGACGTTCAAAATTTTTAGTTTTGCTGGGGTAACCTCAGCCGTCGTCCAGAGTCGAGACAATTTATTTATAGTTTCGCTGAGACGTTGTTTTAGAAGAAAAAAAAACGTTGTTTTATATATATAAATTATATATATCTTTATTTATTCCATAAAAACTTATGATCTAACAAAGTTTAGTTAACCAAATTCCAAATAAATTATTTAGCCCATAATAAGTGATTATTCCTTGGAAAAAAAACATTTCTTTTGCTTTTTAATAATAATCAAAAAAAAATATATGTTGACGCCAGAATTTCCTTTCTCAATATATTACTTGTAAAAAAAAAAGATTTTTGGCAACCACAGTGCGACTTCCTGAGCCCCTCCTCTGTTGTTAAAATAAAAAAAAAAGCGTTTACTCCGTGCTGTGAAATAAAACTATTTGACCCAATGAGCCAGGTTAAAAAAATATAGTACACATAAGACGAGGCAGAAAATTTCAAACTACGTTTGACTCAAAGCGCCAGGTTTCTGGCACAATGTGCCAGATGACCAATAGGCCAGTGTACTTGTTTTGGAAAAATAAAATTGCAAGTCTTTGGTAAAATTTACCAGAAGGCCCAATGAGCCAGAGTACTTGTTCTTTTACTTGTCGAAAACCAAGTCCTCGATTATATGAAATGTGCCTCCTTTTATATCGAGCATACCGGAGCTTTTTGGTGTAGCGTACCGGTATTCATTGCTGTACTTGACTTCGCCGTGAAGTTGAACTTTGTGTTCTACTGTTTTCCTTTTCTTCTACTTCGCCGTGATTTTTAGTACTTTTACTACGCGCCGTGTTTTGTGTGTGTTTTCTTAAAATTAGTGAAAATAAAGTAAATTAATAATTTAAACCAAGGTAAAAAAATATTTATATTGTGGATTCAATAATATTTAACCCCAAATGTGAAGATATAATTAAACAAATTAGAAATAATAAAAAACTAGTGTTGATGTGCTTAGTTGGTGCCGGAGTTTTTTTGGTTTTGTGTATAAAATAAATTTATACAACCAAGAATGTTGAAATTATTTTGTGTTTGTTGTTTTTTTTCCTTTTTATTTATAAATTTGTTTCAAATAGATATTTGTTAAAAAATTAAACGTGTTTTATAATAATGGTTCATTGTTGCTGTGTTTACAAGTTCTTTCATTCATTCATTCATTAAACAATTTAAAATAAAAATTAAAATTTTATTGTATTTTTTTTTATTAGCATCTGCACATTGCATGTAGCGATGCCCGCGGTACATTGGCTTCGAGGATCGCAGGTAATGTCCATGATATGTTGAATAACATTTTAATTCAATTTTATGTTTTTTTTTTCAGCTAAGTCTATTTCAGTTATTTTCACGTGAGTTATTAAATATATTATGTGTAGCGGTGGCAGTTATTTAACATACAGACTGTGCAACGACACGGATTCGTCGTTTTAATTTTGCTGAGGTATTACTCAGTCGCGGTCCGGGTCGTTGCAATAAATTTGTTTTATTGACTAGTTCGAAGCTGGTAAACCAATGAGTGGAAAGTAAAAGACCGTTTGTTTTTATTATTTTAAAATTTTATTTATTAAAAAAAAAAAAAAAAGATTATTTTAAATAACTTATTCTAGTCTTGATTCTACTCAGTTAGTTTTATCCAAAGACGTCAGAACATCAAAGGTTTGTTTTTCCAAATCTACGTAATTAGTTTCTAGCCAAAGACGTCAAAACATCAAAGGCGTTTATAAAGTCTATTAAATAATTTTTACCCAAAGACGTCAGAACATCAAAGGGTTTTTTTTCCAAATCTACGTAATTAGTTTCTAGCCAAAGACGTCAAAACATCAAAGGCGTTATACGATCTACTCACAAGTTTCTACGAATTTATTTAGCCTTAGCGTCGAAACACTATAGGCTTCTAAAAGTGGACTTAGCGCTGGAGTAGCGATCTACTCACTTCGGTGTGCCGGTGCTAAGTGATCTTTCATATAAAATCTCCGCTATTTATATACGACACTTTGCTTTGCTTAATTGCACGCACAACCGCACAAGTATAATTCGCTGTCAGCTTTGTTATGCTTGTCGTGTGTGCGTATGTTCGCGGTTGGCTTTGTTTTGCTTGTCGTGTGTGCGTGTGTTCGCGGTTGGCTTTGTTTTGCTTGTCGTGTGTGCGTGTGTTCGCGGTTGGCTTTGTTTTGCGTGTCGTTTGTGCGTATGTTCGCGGTTAGCTTTGTTTATTTGTTTCAAATATATAAATCGAGTTTTATCCAGATGATTTTTAGTAAAAAATAATAAGTTTTATGTAGGGCGGAATTTGTACAAAATTCCGTCCTTACATTTGCCTCCATCTTCGGGGAATTTGAACTGGACTACTTCGTTGAATGGTTTCGTGTCCGCTTTCTAGGATTCCTAAAAACTTTGAGGAATTCATCTTGATGTGTACTGGTGTAATCATAATCCTGCTCACGTGGTACATCTGGACTCTGACTTTTCGACTCTGTGATGAGTATGAAACTTCGCTGACGCGGTACATCTGCACTCTGACTTTTCGACTCTGTGATGAGTTTTAAACTTCGCTGATGCGGTACATCTGGACTCTGACTTTTCGACTCTGTGATGAGTTTTAAACTTCGCTGACGCGGTACATCTGGACTCTGACTTTTCGACTCTGTGATGAGTTTTGAATTTCGCAGACGTGGTACGTCTGGACTCTGACTTTTCGACTCTGTGATGAGTTTTAAACTTTGATGACGCGGTACATCTGGACTCTGACTTTTCGACTCTGTGATGAGTTTTGAATTTCGCAGACGTGGTACATCTGGACTCTGACTTTTCGACTCTGTGATGAGTTTTAAACTTCGCTGACGCGGTACTTCTGGACTCTGTCTTTTCGACTCTGTGATGAGTTTTGAATTTCGTAGACGTGGTACATCTGGACTCTGACTTTTCGACTCTGTGATGAGTTTTAAATTTTTCTGACGCTGTACATCCGGACTCTGACTTTTCGACTCTGTGATGAGTTTTGAACTTCGCTGACGCGGTACATCTGGACTCTGACTTTTCGACTCTGTGATGAGTTTTAAATTTTCCTGACGCTGTACATCTGGACTCTGACTTTTCGACTCTGTGATGAGTTTTGAACTTCGCTGACGCGGTACATCTGGACTCTGACTTTTCGACTCTGTGATGAGTTTTGAACTTCGCTGACGCGGTACATCTGGACTCTGACTTTTCGACTCTGTGATGAGTTTTGAAGTTTGCTGACGCTGTGGTACTAAGCACCTACAAGGTGTCTGCTCTTGTGGATTTTCTTGCTGGTTTATTGCCTGGGCTTTTAAATAATCTCGAGGTTGTACGCGTTGTGTCGTTATGCTTGACTTTGATCGTGATGCTGAAGTCACATTTCTAGTTATAAATGCTGTTGCTTGCTTAGCGGTTTATTGGTTCTGAGGCTGATGACTTGGTTTCTGATGAGGAATGGATGACTCAGAGTTTGGACTATGAATAACGTTATCCCGTTCAGGCATATTGGGTATGCTTCTCATTGTATTTTGTAGCACCATTACTTGAGGGGACTCGACTACCATGCGTCCTACTTTCACTTCTCGAACACGATGACGGCTCACTTTATCCTGTTTGTGCTTAGTTCTTCGAAGTCATCAGCAAGTGTTGTTAATTCATTTAGGCTTGTAAACTCTGAACGTTTAATGTACATCCGGTAGTCTGCCTTCATGTTTCGATACACCCGCTCCAATTGCGAATCTGGATCCATGCCAGTGTGTCGCATTAAATTTATAATGTCAAGTGAGTAATCCTTGAAACTTTCGTTTGTCTTTTGTAGTCGTGTTCGTACCTCATTGTCCAATTTTTCGAAATATCTACATGATATGAAGAATTTTAAGAAATCTTCCTTGAAGCTTGACCAGAGGAGCCAAGGTTTATGGTTATTGCGGTACCATCTTAATGCTTTATCTTCAAGGAGTATTGGCATCATCTTGGGAATTAGATTAACATCGATACTGTACATATACTGTACGCCAGTTCCTCTATGTGATCGATGAAACCTAGTGGATCCTTACCACCGTCATATTTACAGGACCACTTCTGTACCTCTTCAACCATCTGAAGGTAGGAGCGCACTGGAGGATTTATTGAACTTCCATATGTTCCTGGTATTCCTCTTGATCCCACCGACATTGTTCCTTGTTGTGATATTTGTTAATATTTTATCCTCTGGATCTTAAATTTCCATTCGAGCCTTGACCACTGTGATTTGACCAATGAGGTCCCTGGTAATTATTCTTCTTTCCACTTGGAATACTATCGAACACTAGTCCCTGCTCGGGCGCCAATTGTAACGACACGGATTCGTCGTTTTTAATTTGCTGAGGTATCACTCAGTCGCGGTCCGGGTCGTTGCAATAAATTTGTTTTATTGACTAGTTCGAAGCTGGTAAACCAATGAGTGGAAAGTAAAAGACCGTTTGTTTTTATTATTTAAAATTTATTTAAAGTTTTCTTAAATAACTTATTCTAGTCTTGATTCTACTCAGTAAGTTTTATCCAAAGACGTCAGAACATCAAAGGGTTTTTTCCAAATCTACGTAATTAGTTTCTAGCCAAAGACGTCAAAACATCAAAGGCGTTTATAAAACCTATTCAATAATTTTTACCCAAAGACGTCAGAACATCAAAGGGTTTTTTCCAAATCTACGTAATTAGTTTCTAGCCAAAGACGTCAAAACATCAAAGGCGTTTATAAAATCTATACAATACCTTCTACTGATTTATTAAGCCTTAGCGTCGAAACACCATGGGCTTCTAAAAAGGGACTTAGCGCTGGAGTAGTGATCTACTCACTTCGGTGTGCCGGTGCTAAGTGATCTTTCATATAAAATCTCCGCTATTTATATACGACACTTTGCTTTGCTTAATTGCACGCACAACCGCACAAGTATAATTCGCTGTCAGCTTTGTTATGCTTGTCGTGTGTGCGTGTGTTCGCGGTTGGCTTTGTTTTGCTTGTCGTGTGTGCGTGTGTTGGCGGTTGGCTTCGTTTTGCTTGTCATGTGTGCGTGTGTTCGCGGTTGGCTTCGTTTTGCTTGTCGTGTTGCGTGTGTTCGCGGTTGGCTTTGTTTTGCTTGTCGTGTGTGCGTATGTTCGCGGTTGGCTTTGTTTATTTGTTTAAATAATTTTTTACGCAGACGAAATTTTATAAAAATAGTAAGCTTATGTAGGGCGGAAATTTGTGCAAAATTCCGTCCTTACAAAGTTTCACATAAATAAGGGTTTTAAAAAGTTCCGGTATAAAACATTAAAAAACGAATAATACATAATTGAGTTATTAACAAACATGCATGACAAAAATAATTCTCAACTTAGTTGTGTGGACTGCGTAACACATTTCAAAATATGTCATTCCATCACTATTTATTGACGGAATATAACGAAATGGCGCACTGTTGCGCACAATAAATTTCACATGTATAAGGGTTTTAAAAAGTTCCGGTATAAAACATTAAAAAACGAATAATACATAATTGAGTTATTAACAAACATGCATTACAAAAATAATTCCCAATTTAGTTGTGTGGACTGCATAACGCATTTCAAAATATGTCATTCCGTCACTATTTATTGACAGAATATAATGAAATGGCGCACTGTTGCGCACAATAAATTTCACATGTGTAAGGGTTTTAAAAAGTTCCGGTATAAAACATTAAAAATGAATAATACATAATTGAGTTATTAACAAACATGCAGGACAAAAATAATTCCCAACTTAGTTGTGTGGACTGCGTAACACATTTCAAAATATGTCATTCCGTCACTATTTATTAACAGAATATAATGAAATCGCGCACTGTTGTGCACAATAAGTTTCACATGTGTAAGGGTTTTAAAAAGTTCCGGTATAAAACATTAAAAAATGAATAATACATAATTGAGTTATTAACAAACATGCATGACAAAAGTAATTCTCAACTTTGTTGTGTGGATTGCGTAACACATTTCAAAATATGTCATTCCGTCACTATTTATTAACAGAATATAACGAAATGGCGCACTCTTGCGCACAATAAATTTCACATGTATAAGGGTTTTAAAAAGTTCCGGTATAAAACATTAAAAAATGAATAAATGAATAATACACAATTGAGTTATTAACAAACATGCAGGACAAAAATAATTCCCAACTTTGTTGTGTGGACTGCATAACACATTTCAAAATATGTCATTCCGACACTATTTCTTAACAGAATATAAAGAAATGGCGCACTGTTGCACACAATAATTTTCACATGTATAAGCGTTTTAAAAAGTACCGGTATAAAACATTAAAAAACGAATAATGCATAATTGAGTTTTTAACAAACATGCATGACAAAAATAATTCTCAACTTAATTGTGTGGACTGCGTAACACATTTCAAAATATGTCATTCCGTCACTATTTATTAACAGAATATAATGAAATCGCGCACTCTTGTGCACAAAAAGTTTCACATATATAAGGGTTCTAAAAAGTTCCGGTGTAAAACATTAAAAAATGAATAATACATAATTGAGTAATTAACAAACATGCTTGACAAAAATAATTCCCAACTTAGTTGTGTGGACTGCGTAAC
>NC_051846.1:215999417-216004920 GCF_002237135.1 Teleopsis dalmanni | reverse complement strand
AAACGCCACAGAGTCATTCGCAAAGTAATTTTAAATCATCGTCGCAAACGCCACAGAGTCATTCGCAAAGTAATTTAAAATCATCGTCGCAAACACCACAGTGTCATTCGCAAGGTAATTTCAAATCATCGGTACAACCAAAGGAACTTGAACCGCTGCCGCCATCTCCGGTTAATCAGCAACAGGCACCACGAGAAGCACTACCAAGAGATAATCACCAGTCTGGTCCACCATCAGATTCGTCATCAACTACATCGCAACAGAGGAATTATACTACAGTACCGCCAGTATCGAACAATCGTCAAGTACAACCTACGAAGTCATTAGATCCATTAGATATCAATGTTTCAGATAGTAAACTTAATACGGAACTACTAAGCCAAGAAACTCAAGCAAAGATAAAGTCAAGCGTTACAGTCAACAAGAACCATGGTCACCACAAGAGGAATTGAACGTCATTCAACCAAGCACAAAACGAAACAAACCAGAGATTCTCGTACGACGTCTAGGCGCATTTAAACGAAAGGATGACCATCATCATGTCAAAAACCAAGATGATTACTACAAAATTTTCAAGAGTCCAAAGATTAGAAAGAGAAATCAAGCCCCATTCTGAGAGGAATATTAATCACACAGGTAATAGCATGTATCATATAGAAACACAAGCCACTAAAACAGTACACGTCAACGAAATTAAACAATATCATGGAAACGAATAATATAGCAGAAATTACGCACGTTATTAAATCGTTAGTGACATAAAATACATGCGAGTTAGTTTTCTTTTCACTTTCTGAAGAAGGAGGGAAATGTAACGACATAAATTTTTACGATAAATTTTTGTGTTACATATTAGCTAGAAGAAGAGAAAAATACAGTCTGTATGTTAAATAACTGCCACCGCTACACATAATATATTTATTAACTCACGTGAAAATAACTGAAGTAGACTTAGCTGAAAAAAACATAAAATTGAATTAAAATGTTTTTCAACATATCATGGACATTACCTGCGATCCTCGAAGCCAATGTACCGCGGGCATCGCTACATGCAATGTGCAGATGCTAATAAAAAAAAATACAATAAAATTTTAATTTTTGTTTTAAATTGTTTAATGAATGAATGAATGAAAGAACTTGTAAACACAGCAACAATGAACCATTATTATAAAACACGTTTAATTTTTTAACAAATATCTATTTGAAACAAATTTATAAATAAAAAGAAAAAAAAAACAACAAACACAAAATAATTTCAACATTCTTGGTTGTACCAATTTATTTTATACACATAAACAAAACAAAAAAAAACTCCGGCACTAACTAAGCACATCAACACTAGTTTTTTATTTCTAATCTGTTTAATTATATCTTCACATTTGGGGTTAAATATTATTGAATCCACAATATAAATATTTTTTTACCTTGGTTTAAATTATTAATTCACTTTATTTTCACTAATTTTAAGAAAACACACACAAAACACGGCGCGTAGTAAAAGTACTAAAAATCACGGCGAAGTAGAAGAAAAGAAAAACAGTAGAACACAAAGTTCAACTTCACGGCGAAGTCAAGTACAGCAATGAATACCGGTACGCTACACTGTTGTGGTCCCTATCGGTGTTGATATAAAAAAAACACGTGGAGTTGGGGTTCAGCTTTTGTCTATTTATTAGATTTAATTTAATTCCTACTCTAAATGCCGTCGTTGCTTCGCTATGATCCAGAACTTCTGATGCCGACCTGTTGCTGCTGATGTTGTTTCTTCCAACTTAGTGGTTGATGGGATTACTTCCGCTGCAGTTGTTTGCTGATGTTGTTTTTGCTTATACCTCTGCTGTGCCTCCGCTGCTTTCTTTGTTATATCAGTTCAAAAGGAGGAAGAAACGTAGTAAAGTGGAAGATGAGGAAGAAGATAAAACTTATGTTGATTAACGGCTGCTGAAGAAGAACAAATTTTGGAGTAACGATATTTGTTTTAAATTGTATTAAACACAAAACGTTTTCGTTGCTTTTAAATATTTTAGTGTTCGCAATTGTGCTTTTAACGATATTTGTTTTAGATTGTATTAAACACAAAACGTTTTCGTTGCTTTTAAATATTTCAGTGTTCGCAATTGTGCTTCTAACGATATTTGTTTTACATTGTATTAAACACAAAACGTTTCGTTGCTTTAAATATTTTAGTGTTCGCAATTGTGCTTTTATGCTTATCAAGCAATTTAGAATCACTTTTATCAAATCTTCAACTTTAGATTGTGTTGATTCAAGTTATGGCTATTTTCTATCACTCATAGAATTAACTTTATTTCACTTTCCTTTATTTGCTTAACTTTAACAATTTTCTATTTTGAAATCACAAAGTCAAAATGCCTTAGAACCTTGCAGCCCGACTATTGTATATATGAACACTCATCTCCAGTTGGAAACGTCTTTTTTTCTTTTAAAATTTAATCGATAAAAGCTTCATTACCGAATTTTCTTCTAATAGAGTGAATAGGTTTATTATTGTGTTAGTGATACTAAAAACGTTAAGATCGCGCTATTGCTTCCGATCAAGATCGTTCTTCGTTCGATGGTGAAAAAACAGCAACTGCCAGTCAAAAGTTTCTGTACTTTTGCGTTAGCTTCAAAAGTAGCGTATTTGCTGATCACGTTTTGTAGTGTCAGCACATTCCACGCTCGCGTTGTGGGATCGTTGCCTTCTGCATAGTCTTAAGCTACCGCATCGTAACATGAGACTTAGTGCCAAGGCTATACTTGCATATTTATTTAATAACGGCCAAACCGTTTTTCTCACACCCTATCGTGCATGTAACCACAACATCCCTTCCCCCTTGCAGAGGAGCGTTGACGCTCTTCAAAGGACTTCCTCGTCATTGGTGACATAGCAAAAGCATAACGACAGCATTTACCCCTTTTTTTCATTTTTTCATTACATTAAAATTATTAAAAACATAATTTTACAATTACTTAACATATTGCACATTTAAATGTGTTTTTTTTTTCATTTTAAATAACAAAAATTAAAATTTTTATATTATTAGATATATGTAAATTTCATCTAACTGTAATATAAAATTGTTATAATAAGGATTAATTATTAAACCACAATGTTTGGTCAATTTTTAAAATTACTTTATATTGCACTTAATTTTACAATTATTTAATATATTGCACATTTAAATGTTTTTTTTTTCATTTTAAATACCAAAAATTAAAATTTTCATATTATTAGATATATGTAAATTTCATCTAACTGTAATATAAAATTGTTATAATAAGGATTAATTATTAAACCACAATGTTTGGTCAATTTTTAAAATTACTTTATATTGCACTTAATTTTACAAGTATTCAATATATTGCACATTTAAATATTTATGATTTAATTTAAAATACCAAAAATTAAAATTTTTCATATTATTAGATATATGTAAATTTAATCTAACTGTAATTTAAAATTGTTATAATAAGGATTAATTATTAAACCACAATGTTTGGTCAATTTTTTCTTTTGTTTTTAATAAATTTTTTTTTTAAAATACTATTTTTCTTTTTGTTGTATAAATTAAAAATAAATATGTTAATAATACATTACAAGTACTCTAACAGGAATTATATTAATATAATAAAAATTGCTTAATAAAATATTAATTGCCAAAACTGTTTACTACAAATTTTAAATAGTTTTTTTTTTTTAGATAATTATAAGATGTCAAACATTTAACAAACAGCTATAAACACATATTTATTATATGGGTCATTCTTTTACAAACCGGACGGATTTTGGCAAAAAATGACCTCATCACCTCCGATTTGGCTGAAATTTTTTTTATGAGCTCTTTTCATAAAATAAGAAGACCCGTATTTCGGGAAAAAATTTTGTAATTTTTTTCCTAGGAGATATGGACCCATGGGGTTTTGAGAATTGGCATTGTAGACACATTTTCAAATGGCTATACCTCAAGTTCTATAAAAGGTAGAAAATTGAAATTTATTGCGTTTTAAAGATAATTGGTTGAGCTTTTAAGAAATTGTTTGAACAATTAAGATTGTTTATATTTAAGTACTAATATTAACCGTTAAATTTCAAAAAAAAAGATATCTCAAAAGGGTACACAACATTTTTCATTTTTTATATTTTATTTAGATTCAGTTTTAAATTTTACTAAGAAATAAAAATTTTCATGATAGTATCGATTTTTATAAATTTTTTAAATTTTTTTTTTCTCATAAAACACATCAAACACATGCGTGCTATATTTACATTGAATGAATTTTCAAGAAATATACTACAAATATTCTTATATAATATTCTTGATTTCAATTAGTAATAAAATTGTACATAAAACTCAAAAATTTCAGGACGATATTGTCGTTGGAACTACTTTTAAAAAATTTATTTATCCTTCACATCACTCCAAACCCATACACACGATTTTTCAGTAAAAAAAAAACAGAGGAATACGTCACACAAATTTTTCATTTTTACTTTTAATTCCGATTAAACAATAAATTCTTCTTCGAAAATAAATATTTCCAGTGTGATATTGCTTCCAAAAGTAATTTAAAAAAAATTAATTTATCAGGTTTCCTTCATGTTACTCATACGCACCATAATACCCTTGAATCAATTTTCCAAGAAAAGTGACACAATATTCACATTTTAAATTAGTTCCGCATCATCTCTATTTTTAAATTATAAATGTTAACATAATTAAACCGTTTTATGAACTTTTTCTTATATTGATCAGTTTAAAAATTAATTAGTTAATTAGTTAATTTTTCCTGAGATACGGGTCTTCTTATTTTATGAAAGGAGCTCATAAAAAAAATTTCAGCCAAATCGGAGGTGATGAGGTCAAAAAGGTGTCCGGTTTGTAAAAGAATGACCCATATGCATTTTGTTCTATTTCCAACTCATAATTGTTAACAATATAGCTTAATGATTCTTAACACTAATATGTGTTGTTTTTGTTAAAATTTTATTTAATTCTAATTTAAATTTAATTCATTTTGTTCTCCTCTCGTAACATTTTTATTAAAATTGTTCATGTAGTTATTGCTTTTTTTTTTCAAAATAAAATTTATATGTACATATTGTTTGTTATTAGTACACAATAATTAATATTTTAAACATATAAGGTTTTCTTTTTCCATTATAAAATAATTTCTAACTATTTGTACACAAACAGTACATGCTTAGTAGTTGTTTTTTTTTTTTAAATTTTGTTTTTACAAAAATATTGTACCTTTGAATAAAAAAAAAAAATTTTATATTCAACCTTCTATATGATTTAAATATGATTATCATTTTAAATCATAATAATATTATGTGTTACTTATAAATTATTTAATTTTACATTTTACATTCTTTCATATAATATACATATGCATTTCAATGTATGTAACTCAATGCAGTATCTAGCATATAATGTACTGCATTTCTTATTTTTACATTTAATTAATGTTCATATCTATATATAACATATCTAACAAT
>NC_051846.1:215968863-215999317 GCF_002237135.1 Teleopsis dalmanni | reverse complement strand
TACATACACATATGAGATTTTTTTCTCCAACTATTTTGTGAAATGCGAAATTTGTTTGTGTAATAGTAACATTTGAAATTTTAAGAAATGCGTTGACGAAAATCAAAAAATTGTGATATTTCTTCAAACACGTTCGTGTTTTATCGTATACAGACAATGTTCTTCAACTATGAATGAATTATGTTTTATATTAAATATTATTTTTATTTTCTATCTAGGTAAAATGACTTGATTTTCTAAACATGTTATTGAGAAATTTAAAAAATTGAAAACCTTTTACCAATTACCAATATAAAATAACAATGAATCTTTTATTTTATATATAAATTGCATTGTGTACCTACGGAAAATTTATTACTAAAACATATCAAAAAAAAAACTTAAAATATTCAATACACTATAATATATAAAAACAAATATAAATATTTAAATTAAAATTATAAATTATACATATATAAAACAGCTATTTTCGTTATGAAATTACGTATAGCAGTCACTGTTGACACTTCAGCGATTGCTTTAATACTGATGAGTGAGCAATGTTTGTATTGTTCGCTGGAGGCGTGTTTAAAAAATTGTAGAAAAGTATGATGTGTAATGGCAAGCTTTAGCGCACTTTAGTTATAAAATAGATACAAAATCAAACAGTTGTCAATAAAACTTGACAGCAAAGAATAACTTACAAAGAACGGTAACTCCGCCCACTTCGAGCGTAAAGTGGGGTGCAGACTATCATACTGGTGTGTCATACGAGTTGCGCTCTCTCTTGCTCAAATTTCTTCTAGCGACCGAATTTGAACAGGTATGACACACAAGAGTAAGCAAAATTTTTGAAGAGTGCTTTTGCGGGTAATGCTGTGAAAATTTGTGTGTTTAAAATAAAATTTTAAAATTGAAAAAATTGATAGTTAACGTATAGGTTGTGCTTTGCTTATTGATTATAATGTTGTATATTTTATATATGCCGCGTTTTTTTTTTGCGATCTTCATATTCACAGCTTTGGACATCCCACAAACAGCGATTACTTTTATTAACATTCGATGAAAGCATCTAAAAAGGCTTTATCTGCATCCATATTCATATTTTTTTTAGGTTTATTGGTCATTAAGCACAGTAGTTAAAATGAAAAGATCAGTAAAGAACCGTAGTTAATTTCATTCACTACCTGTAAAGTTTCTTAAGAAATTTTTCATAAATAGATCATACAAATAATGTATATATATATATACATAAGAATGTATATATCTTCATTGTTTTTCAAGAAATTTGATCATTTCCATATTTTTGTTAGTTAAAGGTTATTAACATTTAAAATTCTTTTATTTTAATAACAAGTTTTAACAAAGAAAAGCATATTTAGAATACAAAGTATTATATCTTAAATTTGGGTTATTAATTAATTGTTATTACGACCAATTTTCAATATGTTTTTTTATTACTGGGCTTAGATCATAAATTTAATTATGTTTATATTTAGATGTTTTTTTAAAAAAAATTTTACTTATAATCATCGTTTATAAATTAAAATAAAAGAAAATAAAATATTTAATAAATTAAATAAAATATTTAATATATTACATAAAATATTTAATTGTATTTTAATTTTTTATAAGAATTTTATGTAAAAATTTATATTTTTTTTAACTAAAATACAATTAAATATTTAACACAAATTTATAAGTGTAATTTTAATAATAATAAATATAATAATAATAAATACAATAATAATAAAATAATAAAAAAACATATTAAATTCATATTAAAATTTTACATATACCACCTGCTCACAATAAATTTGCAGGCAAAAATGCTCTTGTATGACGTATGAATCAAGCAGGGTGCAGACTATCATACTGGTATGTCATACAAGAGAGAAAAACGTCGTATGACACACAGGTATGATAGTCTGCCACCTTTACCAACGTGTTGGCGTGCTCACCAAAATTTTGGTGAACAGCTCTCGCATACGCGTTGTGTATGATAGTCTGTCACCCCTAACGATTCATACGTCATACAAGAGCATTTTTGCCTTGCAAATTTATTGTAAGCAGGTGGAATATGTAGAATTATAATATAAATTTAATATGTTTTTTATTATTTTATTATAAATGTATTTATTATTATAATATTTATTATTATTAAAATTACACTTATAAATTTGTGTTAAATATTTAATTGTATCTTAGTTAAAAAAAATATAAATTTTTACATAAAATTCTTATAAAAAATTAAAATACAATTAAATATTTTATGTAATATATTAAATATTTTATTTAATTTATTAAATATTTTATTTTCTTTTATTTTAATTTATAAACGATGATTATAAGTAAAATTTTTTTTAAAAAAACACCTATATATAAACATCGTTAAATTTATGATCTAAGCCCAGTAATAAAAAAACATATTGAAAATTGGTCGTAATAACAATTAATTAATAACCTAAATTTAAGACATAATACTTTGTATTCTAAATATGCTTTTCTTTGTTAAAACTTGTTATTAAAATAAAAGAATTTTAAATGTTAATAACCTTCAACTAACAAAAATATGGAAATGATCAAATTTCTTCAAAAACAATGAAGATATATACATTCTTATGTATATATATATATACATTATTTGTATGATCTATTTATGAAAAATTTCTTAAGAAACTTTACAGGTAGTGAATGAAATTAACTACGGTCCTTTACTGATCTTTTCATTTTAACTACTGTGCTTAATGACCAATAAACCTAAAAAAAATATGAATATGGATGCAGATAAAGCATTTTTAGATGCTTTCATCGAATGTTAATAAAAGTAATCGCTGTTTGTGGGATGTCCAAAGCTGTGAATATAAAGATCGCAAAAAAAAACGCGGCATATATAAAATATACAAAATTATAATCAATTATAAGCAAAGCACAACCTATACGTTAACTATCAATTTTTTCAATTTTAAAATTTTATTTTAAACACACAAATTTTCACAACACTACCCGCAAAAGCACTCTTCAAAAATTTTGCCTAATCTTGTGTGTCATACCTGTTCAAATTCGGTCGCTAGAAGAAATTTGAGCAAGAGAGAGCGCAACTCGTATGACACACCAGTATGATAGTCTGCACCCCACTTTGGGGTGACACAGACTATCAGACCAACGCGTATGCGAGAGCCTGTTCCACCAAAAAGTTGGTGAGCACGCCAAAAAAGTTGTAAAGGTGGCAGACTATCATACCTGTGTGTCATACGACGTTTTTCTCTCTCGTATGACATACCAGTATGATAGTCTGCACCCCACTTTAAGTTTCCGTTCTATGTAAAATCTTCTTTGACAGTAATCATACCATGATAACATGAAATTACTTTCTTTTGGGGTTGCACTATAATAATTTCTTACTACTTACTTATCATATGTTTACCTTTTAATAACGTAAAATGTTCGGTGATAAAACTTTAGTAAAAGAGAATTTTTTTTATAAAATATAAAAACCAGTTTTGAATATTTCTTATTTACTGAGTTATATTTTCTTTAATACTTTTTGAGCTTGTAAAACATTGTTTCTAAACTAATTTTGAAATAATATCATTAAATGCTGTTATGATGAGTAATTAATAACAAAGACCGAAGCTACTACCAATTTACTTTTTGATACGGCAATACTCGAGTAGCGAATGATGAATTGTATTGCTCTGTATAGGCAAATTTTTCGAATTTCGGCTGAAAAATCTGTTAATATGGGAGGATTTACGCTCCAAATGTATGTGGTGAATGATGTCTATTATTAGTTTACATACATTTCTTTATGATCAGTAGCGAAAAATCTATTGATGAGATTGGGTACATGCGCATTCGTTGTTAGATTTATATTAGGTTTTTAAGTATTAATAATTTCATATAAAATTTAATAAAAAAGAGTATTGAAAAATTAATACTGAAAAATTTTGATTTTTCATTATGATTATGAAATATATTAATAAATAAATATTGAAGTATTTAAAAAAATTAGTTTAGTTTATCTAAAAGAAGTATAAGTTGTTCATATAAGTTTTTATTGTTATGAAATAAAATAGGCTCAATTACTTACCAGAATTAGAGCAAGATTTAAACAAGATATATTCTGTACATTTTTAATTTATCTGTTTAATGAATATTATAAATATTTTATATAATATAAAAATTAAAAAATATTTTTTTTTGTATTGTTTATGTGCAGAATATATGAATATTCTCTTCAGATTTTAAATAATATTATAAGCATATAAATTTATTAGTGTTCATGATATGATCATGATCATATAGCGTCTTATATGAAGGAATTTCAGATAGTTTACAAATATTTACAGTTGTTATAAACCGAGCTAAAAATAAAAGCATAATCAGTTTCCTTTAAGGTTTTTTAGAACTAATTTAAAAGTCTTCAGCAAAAGCTAAATTGTAAAACAAAATTACTACAATTTTGTAAATACTGCAATAAATAGTTAAAAGATGAAAAAAAATTTTTTTAATTATTATAATATATCTCAATGTGAACATAAAATGCACACTTACTAATATTTTAACATAAATAGTAAAATACTTTAGCAAAACTGTTATATTAGAAATGTGCATAGAACTTAAATATAAATTTATCTTTATTCATCATTATTGTAGGAAAATTTAAAAGAAAAACATTTTAAATATTTCATCGTTTGTATTTTCCGATTTCTACATTTGAAATTATGTTTTTGCCAAAAGCATTTATTCCTTATATTATTAGAGCAAAATATACTACTATCAAAGAATCTAGAGCATACAAACGAAATACCCACTTAATTTTACTTGATTTAATAAAAATTGTAACGACATAAATTTTTACAATAAATTTTTGTGCTACATATTATCTAGAAGAAGAAAAAAATAAAGTCTGTTCGTAAACTAACTACCACCGCTACACACCATATAGAGAAAATAACTCACATGAAGAAAATTGAAGCGGAGTTATCTAAAAAAATATGAAATTGAATTAAAATGTTTATCTAAAATATCATGGACATTACCTGCGATCCCCGATTCCAACGTGCCGCGGGCATCGATACATGTGCAGAATCTAAAAATATACGAAAAAAATTTAATTTGTTTGTTACAAATTTTATGAATGAAAACAAAAAAAAAAAAACTTGTAAAGAAATTCTAAACACAACAACACTGAACAATTATTACCGAAAACACGTTTAATTATTAAATAAATATCTATTTAAAATATATATAAATAAAATAATACACAAAATAATTTAACACTCATGCTTGTACGATTTTATTTTTATACACGTAAACAAAACAAACTCCGGCAGCAACTAAGCACATCAACACTAGTTTTTTTGTATTATTTCTAATTTATTTCTTTTCTTTTCATATTTAGATTTGAATAATATTAAATTCACAAAATATATATGTATATTTCATACCTTGTTTTGAATTATTAATACACTTTATTTTTAATAATAAAATATAAATTAGAGAGAGAAAAAAACACACACGAAATAAAAAAACACTACGCGTAGTAAATACTCAAAGTCGCGGCGAAGTAAAAGAAGAGGAAAACAAGCAAACACGAAAAGACACAAGCAGTACACAGTAGAACACAAAAAGTTCAACTTCACGGCGAAGTGAACTACAGCAAGTAATACCGGTGCGCTACACCAAAAAGCTCCGGTATGCTCGATATAAAAGGAGGAACATTTCATGTAATAGGGGACTTGGTTTTTGACAAGTAATGGAACAAGTACTCTGGCTCATTGAGCCTTCTGGTAAATTTTACCAAAGACTTGAAATTTTACTTATCCAAGACAAGTACACTGGCCTATTGGTCACCTGGCACATTTTGCCAAAAACCTGGCTCCTTCAGCCAAACGTAGTCTTATGTATATTATTTTTTAACCTGGCTCATTCGGCCAAATGATTTCTTTTACAGTACAAGGTATTCATTGTTTTTTTTATAACAACAGAGGAGAGGACCTAGAACGTCACACTGTCCTGCCAGAAATCTTTTAACGAGTAACACACTGGGGAATAATAATTTCTGTCGTCAACGGCGATCCATACATATTTTTTTTTATTTAGAAAAAAAAAAAAAAGTTTGCTTTAAGTGAATAATAACTTATTATATGCTGAATTTGTTTAATTATACTTTGTTAATAATAAGTTTTTTTTTATGAAATAAATAAAAATATATTATTTATATATATATAAATAACGTTCTTTCTTCTAAAACAACGTCTCAGCGAAACTATAAATAAATTGTCTCGACTCTGGACGACGGCTGAGGATACCCAGCAAAAACTAAAAATTTTTGAACGTCACCCAAAGTGTCGTTACAATTGGCGCCCGAGCAGGGACAGAGTTTTAGAAGAAAAAAAAAAGAACGCACTTGGAACATAAAGAACAGTGTACAAGCGTTTCAGGAAAAATCATTAGACTACACACAAAGTCGCTTAAATAACTAAACTAGTAACATGGTCAAGACGGCATGGATTTCTATAGCGCGCAAAGAGGATCTGATTTTAATTCTAGAAGAAATCAAGGTCAGTACATCAGGAACCGTTGAGGAGCTACGGAAGCGGGTACGTGATCATCTAACAACGGAAGAAAACCCATCAAAATTACTAGACATAATTGGGGAAATAGAAGCTAAATATGATCGTAGTCTCTCACCCAAACTTCCAGGTTTCGAAACCGAAGCACCGAAAATACACATCTCAGAGCCCAAAACGATGAATGACAAGTTTGAGGACATAGCGAGAATCGCGAATCAAGTTCGCAAATGGGCTGTGCATTTCAATGGCGAAACGAACCCACTACCATTTCTGGAGAGACTGGAAGGCCTCGCCGACAACCATAACATTTCCAAAGACATCCTGCCCAGGATGATGCTAGAAATTTTCGAAGGGAGAGCTTTAATGTGGTTCCGAAATAACAATCGGAAGTGGACACATTGGTCAAGTTTTGCCCAGGATGTTCGAGAATTTTTCTTGCCCTCTAACTATTTAGAACAACTAGAAGATACGATTCGGAACAGATACCAAAAGAAGAATGATCATTTCAAGACTATGTCTTAGCACTACAGGAGTTGATGCGGCATGCCGAGTTTACAAGGGGGCAACAATTAAGCCGAATCTATCGAAACAGTAGGGCGGAATACCAACTAAACATCAAACCACGTGAATTTAGCTCCTTGGGAGAGTTGATCAAATTAGCAGGAGAATTCGAGTGACTTATTCAACTAAGCAAAACAGAGCGACAACACACTCAAGAAACCTAAAGTGCTTTTTTGTTGGACTTGTGGCATTCTGGGCCGTCGAACGATCGAATGCTGTAGGAAAAACCCAATTTATGGAAACCGTCAGAACCCATCGGAAAACTCCTTGGGGGTTGTCATGCCAGGCGGGGCGACAACCACCCGATCATCTTACCCGTCAAATTAGAATCCAGTCACCCAAAACTGATGCAAGAAAGAATAGTCCATAATCAAAGCATTGAATCGAATAATCATATCCAGCAAAGAAGTGACCAGCAACCGATTCCACCAATCGCAAAGCGAGCAATAACAGTTAGTAGTCCAATAACAAGCACACTACCCACGCTAAGCATGCAACATCGAAGTGACTCAGAACCACACTCAGTACCACTACAGGGAAAACCACAAAAACAGGCATTACATAAATGCATCGTAACTCCTCCACAGATTTCAACGCATCATCAAGAAAGTCCTAAAGTATGTTATCAACAAGCCTATGCACAACAGTCGCCAGCCAACCGCAATCAAAATACACAACCACGAGAACAAAAGCATCGAATCGAAGAGCATGATTTATCATCACGTCCAGCACTGCCACAACGTTTAACGATAGTACCAGAGTCATCACATGTCAATCATCCATGGTTACCAACTTCTACAAGTTCAGAATCATCGTCACAAACGCCACAGTGTCATTCGCAAAGTAATTTCAAATCGTCGTCACAAACGCCACAGTGTCATTCGAAAAGTAATTTCAAATCATCGTCGCAAACGCCACAGAGTCATTCGCAAAGTAATTTTAAATCATCGTCACAAACGCCACAGTGTCATTCGCAAAGTAATTTCAAATCGTCGTCGCAAACGCCACAGAGTCATTCGCAAAGTAATTTCAAATCATCGTTACAATCAAAGGAGTTTGAGCCGCAACCGCCATCTCCTGTTAATCACCAACAAGCACCACGAGAAGCACCACCAAGAGATAATCACCAGTCTGGTCCACCATCATCTTCGTCATCAACTACATCGCCACAGAGGAATTCTACTACAGTACAGCCAGTATCGAACAATCGTCATGTACCACCTACAAAGTCATTGGATCCATTAGATATCAATGTTCTAGATAGTAAACTTAATACGGAACTACCAAGCCAAGAAACTCAAGCAAAGGATAAAGTCAAGCGCGACAGTCTACAAGAACCATGGTCACCACAAGAGGAATGGAACGACATTCAACCAAGCACAAAAGGAAACAAACCAGAAATTCTCGTAAGACGTCTAGGCACATTAAAACGAAAGGATGACCATCATCATGTCAAAAACCAAGATGATTACTACAAAATTTTCAAGAATCCAAAGATTAGAAAGAGAAATCGAGCCTCATTCTGAGAGGAATATTAATCACACAGGTAATATCATGTATCATATGGAATATAACCAGGAAAACAGTACACGTCAACGAAATTAAACAATATCATGGAAACGAATAATATAGCAGAAATTACGCACATTATTAAATCCTTAATGAAATAAAATACATGAGAGTTAGTATTCTTTTCACTCTCTGAAGAAGGAGGGAAATGTAACGACATAAATTTTTACAATAAATTTTTGTGCTACATATTAGCTAGAAGAAGAAAAAAATAAAGTCTGTTCGTAAACTAACTACCACCGCTACACACCATATAGAGAAAATAACTCACATGAAGAAAATTGAAGCGGAGTTATCTAAAAAAATATGAAATTGAATTAAAATGTTTATTTAAAATATCATGGACATTACCTGCGATCCTCGATTCCAACGTGCCGCGGGCATCGATACATGTGCAGAATCTAAAAATATACGAAAAAAAATTTAATTTGTTTGTAACAAATTTTATGAATGAAAACAAAAACGTGTTAAGAAATTCTAAACACAACAACACTGAACAATTATTACCGAAAACACGTTTAATTATTAAAAAAAATTCTATTTAAAATATATATAAATAAAATAATACACAAAATAATTTAACACTCATGCTTGTACGATTTTATTTTTATACACGTAAACAAAACAAACTTCGGCAGCAACTAAGCACATCAACACTAGTTTTTTTGTATTATTTCTAATTTATTTCTTTTCTTTTCACATTTAGATTTGAATAATATTAAATTCACAAAATATATATGTACATTTCATACCTTGTTTTGAATTATTAATACACTTTATTTTTAATAATAAAATATAAATTAAAGAGAAAAAAAAACACACACGAAATAAAATTATACTTTGTTAATAATAAGTTTTTTTTTATGAAATAAATAAAAATATATAATTTATATATATATATAAATAACGTTCTTTCTTCTAAAACAACGTCTCAGCGAAACTATAAATAAATTGTCTCGACTCTGGACGACGGCTGAGGATACCCAGCAAAAACTAAAAATTTTTGAACGTCACCCAAAGTGTCGTTACATAATTTAATTTATTATTTAATTTATTATTTAATCAAGAAAGGCGCGAGCGAGAGGAAATCGAGGTGTGTAGAAATAGGAATGATGCCCGTAAATTTTATCAAAAAGTCAACCGTCTGACTCAAGGCTTTAAGCCTGTTGCATCAACCTGTAAGGACGAAAATGGTAATCTGGTTACAGATATGCAGAATGTACTGAAAGTATGGAAGGAGCATTTCTCCAAACTACTATCTGGCGATGATAACATCAACTCTGCCATTGAAGAAATGCCCTCTGTATCTCCAATCGAAAATGATGACGTTGAAATTCCACCACCTAGCCATAACGAAGTGCGTGTTGCTATACAGCGACTTAAGAACAACAAAGCGGCAGGCCCAGATGGCCTGCCTGCTGAATTGTTCAAGGCCGGCGGCGATATGCTGATAGGGTGCATGCATCAGCTTATCTGCAGAATATGGTTAGATGAAAGTATGCCCAGCGATTGGAATCTCAGTAGCCTTTGTCCTGTCTTGAAAAAAGGTGACCCGACGATTTGCGCCAACTATCGCGGGATTAGCCTGATACCTGTCGCGTACAAGGTTCTTTCAACTGTACTGTGTGAAAGGTTGAAGCCACATGCCAACTCACTGATTGGACCTTATCAGTGCGGCTTTCGACCTGGTCGCTCCACCATTGATCAGATATTCACACTGCGACAAATCCTGGAAAAAGCCCACGAACATAACATCGACACTCATCACCTTTTTGTCGATTATAAAGCAGCTTTCGATAGCCCCATTAGGGATCGCGTTTACGCCGCAATGTCTGAGCTCGGTATCCCTGCAAAATTAATTCGGCTTTGCAGAATGACGCTGAGTAATACCCGTAGCTCCGTCAAGGTAGGATCGAGTCTCTCTGAACCTTTTGATATCGTGCGATGCTTCAGACAAGGTGATCCCTTATCATGTGACCTCTTCAATTTCGTCATGGAAGTGATAATGCGCAGGGCAGGTGTTAATCGTAATGGAACAATATTCTACAAATGTGTCCAGCTCCTTGCTTACGCCGACGACATTGACATCATTGGGCGTAGCAAGCGTGATGTTACAGCTGCTTTTGCTGCTATCGAAAAGGAATCTGCAAGAATGGGTTTAGCGGTGAATGAGGGAAAAACGAAGTATATGTCGGCTACTGGTAGAAATGTGCGTCGCTCGGACGCCGGGCTAGTGGCTGGCGACTATACTTTCGAATCTGTCAAGGATTTCATCTACCTTGGCACCGTCGTAACGAATACAAATGATGTCAGTCTGGAGATCAGACGAAGAATCACCATTGCTAATAGGTGCTACTATGGGCTCAGTAGGCAATTGGGATGTAGAGCTCTCTCTCGACAAACAAAACTTACGCTCTATAGGTCGCTAATCCTCCCTGTGCTTCTGTATGGCGCAGAAGCATGGACGTTATCACAGAATGATGAAGCAGCACTGGGAGTGTTCGAGAGAAAAGTTCTTCGTAAGATCTTTGGTCCTCTACGAGTTGGCGACGACTACCGCATTAGAATGACGAGCGTTATCACGACATTGACGTAATTCAGCGCATTAACATCCAGCGGCTTCGCTGGCTTGGTCATGTCGTGAGAATGGATGAAGACGCTCCGGCGAAAAAGGTGTTTGAAGCAGTAGTTGGCGGAAGAAGACGTAGAGGTAGACCGTGTCTCCGGTGGAGTCATCAAGTTGAGGGAGCACTAACTGGACTTGATATACGAGACTGGAGAAGGCGCGCACGCAGCAGAGGCGCCTGGGGAGACATGCTGTGTCAGGCCGAAACTCGGTAACGGGTTGTTATGGCCACATAAGTAAGTAAGTATTTAATTTAATTTAAATAATAAATCCACCAAACCTCATGCAACAATGTTCGATCGAGTCACAGCTTGTATGATGCACAGTTCAAACCTATATGTGAGTCGAGGAAGGCTGACAAAAGCCCGACTGCATACGTATTCAATCATACATGCACCTCTGTATTACATTATATGCATGTTTGTATGTATGTTCGCTGTAAAATGTTCAAGCGATCAAGCATTTCAGTGACGAAATCAAAATTGTGTACATTTGATAAGTTTTTGAATTTAATAGTATATAAAACAAAGTTACCTGTTTGCTATTGTTATGAATTACAGTGTAAAAACACATTACGAATTTATTTATGTCTCAAATCTGATTTTTTTCATTCCATGAAGCTTTATTTTTAAATGTTGTCCATGCGCAATGTTTCCGTAGCTATATCGTAATCACCAATTTTAACGTTTCAATCCGGTGTAAATAGCATTCATGCGTTTCGTCAAACCAGGAAACATTGTTAGTGGTTTTAGTGACTTCTACATATTTTTTCATTATAATTTTTCTTATATATCTAATATTTTTATTTTCTTTAAAAATCTTTTCAAACCCTTTTATATTAACCTTGCAAATATTTTTTAAAAAAATTACAAAAAGTCACCAAAAATTCGAACTATGTATTAAGAAGTAGTTCCATTTGAGGAAAAAAATATGCACAAATGTGCAACAAAAACATACATATTTATATACTGCAGACTTAATGTCTCCAATATCACATTTAAACATACATAATGGGTTTTGTAGTGCATCATTTCTTGCAATAAAAAAAAACTATATTCTATTACTCTCAACTCCTATGATATGGGCCTTACCAGTACTCTAGATTCTTTGCTACTACTATGTTATGTTAAGTGCATACTTTTTTAAACTACTTGCGCATTAAATTTTTATACTTTGGCGCAATGATGTTTTTATTTCTCTCATTAAATCAAAACTAAAAAACAAAACCACATTCTTTCTTACCCTTATCGTGGTATACTTTTCGAAATATTTCGTTCTCAAAAGTACCAAAAGTAGTATCAGAAAAGGGTAAAAATGTGAAAAATTTCAGTGTATCAGGTGGTGTTAGAGCATTAATCACTAACACTTTCAAAAGCTCCACGGTTAATTGATATTGTGCGAAAAAACAAATTTTAGTTCACAATGGAGTTGCAGTTCTTGTAAGGTATTGTAAGATACAAGGTATCTTGTAAGGTAATGCGCAAGTACTTTAAAAAAAGTATGTACTCAACATATAAAGTAGTATAATAGTAGAATAGTAGTAGTATTATAGTTATATAATAGTATTGCTAAAGTATTTTACTATTTATATTTATATAGTAGTAAGTGTGCATTTTATGTTCACATTAAAATTATGTGATTAACCTGGCAACCCTTATGGAGTCAAGGGCTTAAAATAATGCTACGGGAAATCAAATTTATGAAATATAAAAACATATAGTTTACGAAAATAGAAGCCGGTGCAAAAAAAGGTCTACGTGTAAATTGTGTTTCATTTGTTATAAATTCAGATAAGTACATTCTAAAAAAATCTAATATAAATTTATTTACATAAATATTCTCCGTAATATCAATTGCTTCGCGGCAAAAGTTGCTCAGTAAATTGGAACTTTCGTCCTAACAAAACTGTTTGCAAAAAGCTTTTAGCAACTGCCTAAAAGTATACTAAAACCATTCATGATGGCGACTACTTATACTTTTACTCTGAGTAAAAGTATACTCAGCGGAAATTCTAGTACTTAAGTATGAAAATCAAGCCCCTAAATCGCAACTTGAAATAAACAGTCCATGTTCTTTAGACGAGTACTATACTGATGAAGAAGAATTAACTCGCGAAACAAACTGGATATATAAAAGACATATGAAGGGAAATACACATAAAAAACGGAAAGCAGAAACTGTACATAACCATGTTAAAAAGGAATATAAAATTAAATTGCTTAATAACAAAGTTATGAAATAAATACTGCAGATAGTACAGATTACAGAAGTCTCACTGCATTCTTTTCAACAAGTCAAGCATCATGGCATACTTACCAAGACAAACAATCTCGTTCAATCAGGGTTATGGTCAGAAATCTACACCATTCTTGTCATCCGGTTGACATTATTAATGATCATAAATCTAAAGGGTTTAAAGTTATAAATGCTGTCAATAAACTACAGTAGAGAACGAAAAGCCCCTCAATATCTTTCTGCTAACTTTTAATCAGATCGAAGACGTAAACAAAATATACAAAATACAGACCATACCTAGTTGCGTAGTTACGATTGAACCTACGAAAAAGCAATGTAATACCACAGTGTTTAAAATGTCAGTCTTATGGGCATACTAAAAACTATTGCTCTAAACAAGCAAGATGTGTAAAGTGTTCAGGTCGGCATGAGTCTGACAAATGTCAAATCAATTTACCGCAAAAAGCTAAATGCTGCAACTGTGGTGAAGATCACCCTACCAACTATCGTGGTTGTACAGTTGCTCAGGAATTGCATTTCGAGAACAAAGTAGAAAGCAGCGCAATCTTAGAGTACAACTAACACTTCGTTCAATAATGTGTGTGACTGTCACATAGATGGCGGCACTAATACTAAATAAATATTTTTTTTCGAAAGTGGCAACCTTTTTAGGCTTACTGTCAAAATCATATATTAATCCGACCATTTGTTTAGAAGTTACAGTGCTTTAAGTGACGCTACTTTTGAGTTTTCAAAAAAAAATGAATTCAAAGCAATTCCGTGTGCTGATTTATCATTGTTTTTTAATGAAAAAAATACTGTTCAATGCCAGGAATGGCTTGAAAAACATTACTCGGACTCTGCTCCATCAAAAAGAAGTATTTGTTATTGGTATGCCGAATTCAAACGTGGCGTACAGACACCGATGACATTCCATCTACTGGACGGCCAAATGACGCTGTTATTCCGGAAAACGTTGAAAAAACACTGAAAATCATTTTGTCCGACCGTAAAGTGAAAGAGAGGGAGATTGCTGACATTCTACAGATATCAGCAGGCAGTGTACATACCATAATACATGAACATTTGGGTATGAAAAAGGTGTTTTCCAAATGGGTGCCGCATTTGCTCAAACCGGAGCAAAAACAACAACGAATCGATGATTCAAAGAGCTGTTTGGACATGTTTACGCGCAATAAGTCGGAGTTTTTGAATCGGTACATCACGATGGATGAAATATGGATCCACCATTTCACTCCAGAGTCAAATCGGCAGTCTGCTGAGTGGCATGCAGCCGGAGAAAGCCGCCCAAAGCGACCAAAGACGCAGCAGTTGGCTGGCAAGGTTATAGCGTCTATATTTTGGGATGCGCATGGAATAATATTCATCGACTATCTTCAGAAGGGGAAGACCATCAACAGCACCTATTATATAGCGTTATTGGAGCGTTTGAAAGACGAAATCGCAAAGAAACGGTCTCATATGGCGAAGAAAACAATTTTGTTCCACCAAGACAATGCGCCGTGTCACAAGTCGATGAAAACGATGGCAAAATTGAACGAATTGAGCTACAAATTGCTGCCGCACCCACCGTATTCTCCAGATCTGGCCCCCAGCGACTACTGGCTATTTGCAGACCTCAAAAAGATGCTCCGTGGTAAGAGATTTGGCTCAAATGATGAAGTAATCGCCGAAACTAATCGCCTATATTGAAGGCAAAGAAAAATCATTTTACAAAGGCGGTATCGAAAGATTGCAAAAGCGTTGGAATGATTGTATCTCCCTAAAAGGGGACTATGTTGATGAATAAAAACGAATTTTGGCAAAAAAATGTGTTTTAATTAGTTAGTCACACACATTATTGAACGAAGTGTTACGTCAAAATGAGGGCGTTGAATTCTCATCTAAACCGATATCTGAGATACTAAAATCTCGAGAAAAAAACATTACACAGTCAGCAGTAGCTACCCCGATTCCACAAAATGCACCTATGCTGGAGTTGTTTAAAAGACTGGCAAAACTACTGCAATTGCAAACAATGTCGTTTTACAGACAACCGATGCAATCTAGAACTTGTAAAAAAGTATCTACACTGGAACTGTAAGAAAAAATAAGAAACTTGCTGAATACAAATATTCTGAACACCAAAACTCAGAAAACGCAGACACACTAAATGCGCTGGCTTTAATGCAATTATTTTTCTTAAAACAAGAAGCCTTCAACAAACAGCTTCAAACGACTTGAACAAATAGAAAGATCGTTGAACACTTTGTGATAAACAAACTCCGAATTATGACATGGAACGCAAACTGCTTAATCAAAAATAGAAATGAACTTGAAGCTGTACTAGAAACTGAAAATGTAGGCATCTATTTAATACCTGAAACACACTTTACCAACGAATTCCATTTTAATTTTAAAAACTAAGCCTTGTACTACAAAACGCATCCCAGGAAAAATGCGAGGGGCGGAAGTGCAATTATTATTAGAAAAAACATTCAGCAGCATGAGGAAGAGCACATATGCATTGATAAATTTCAAAGCGAAGCAGCAATTTCTCATAGTTGGCTCATTATACAGTCCATCAAGACACACAACAGCAATTAAAGAGTACAAGCAACTTTTAGAACGTTATCAACACAAATGGGTAATTGGTGGGGACTTTAATTCGAAACACACTTCCTGGGGTTTGAGGGTCAATACCACCAGCACTATCAAATGCACTAATAGAATAAAATTGGGATGTCACATCAACAGCGAAACCAACATATTGGCCAACTGATTGCAACAAATCTCTAGACCTACTAGTTTTTTTCCTAATTAACAAAATCTCAACCAATTCCTTGTGTATCGAAGAAGAAATGGATCTAAGCTCGGACCACTCACCAGTATATTTAACTTTCTCTAATGATATCATTAGAAAAGAAGAAAACACATTTAAACTAGCAGTAACACCAATTGGGAGTATTTTTATATAAAACTGGACGAACATATTGAGTCTGAGATAAATATTGGCACCACCGAAGACCGAATCTGTACAGAAAGCAGCCTGGGAAAGCACTCCTCAGAGCAAAAGCAAGCTGATAGGCTTAAAGTATCCACATGAACTGTGAACTTATAGCACAAAAACGTAGGTTGAGATAAAAATGGTACTAAACTAGATCACTCTCTGATAAACGTAATTTTAATAGTGCAAATCAAATTTACAGAGATCTTTAAAGGAATTCAAAAATGACTCCAACAATTCGTGGTTTCCAATCTAAGCATGGACCAGAGTTCCGGATATTCGCTATAAAAATGTACAAAGCTACTAAAACGGCCAATTCAGCATATCTCGCCAGTTAAAACTCCCAATGGTAAATGGGTCAGAAGTGCAACTGAAAAAGCGAATGTGTTTGCTGAAACTCTAATGAGAACTTTTTCCACAGATAATACTAATTCATATGATAACGAAACAACACATCAAAACTCCGATTTGTCTAGCAATGAACAAACGCTCCAAGTTAATCCACAAGAAGTGAAAAATGTTATAAAATGCGAATTTAAAAACAAATCACCAGGCTTTGATCTCATCACTTCAGAAGTTCTCAAGAAAATAACACACAAGGCTGTAGTTAGACTGACTAATATAATAAAAGCCTGTTTCGCTCTAAAATATGTTCTCACCGGCTGAAAAGTTGTGGATGTTGTAATTGTTTCCAAACCAGGAAAGTCACCGCACGCACCCTCGTCTTACAGACCAATATCATTGTCAACAATATCAAAAATTTTTTAAGAACTATGACTGCAACGACTACAACTTATCATTGAAAGTTCCAATCTTATTCCGCAACACAATTTGGCTTTAGAGCCAAGCATTCCACCACTGAGCAAATACACAGAATAACAAATGCTACCGAAAAATGCTTTGATAATAAAGCAATTTCCTCCGCTGCACATAGGGGTATTTGCTCAATTTAGGCGGCCAAAAATTCAATTTTTGAAATTACTTTGAATTTTTTTGATTTAAGCGAATGCATTATACTTAAGAAGTTATAGAATTCCGCAATATTCCACTATGATATTATATGCATTATAAAGGTGAAAGTTTCTTCATTTAAGAAAAAAAAGTTTGGCTGCGGATTTTTGCGGATGGCTTTGTAAGTAGCAAAAAAGTGGAGTAGAGTCATGCATATTTGAAGCAATATTTTGCATTGCTTCGTATACAAACGAGTAAACATAATATTTGGATAATGTAGGAGACAAAATATTATTATGCCTGAAATGTAAAGATCTGTCACATTGAAACATTGAAGATAAAGTTAATATTTACTAATTGTTGTGAGTATTTGAAATCCTAATCAAGCGCACCAGCAGCATTCAGTGTACTCATGAGCAGCGTTTGTGATCTCTGTATACTATGTGTTTCTAATTTGATAATGAGTTGGTACCACTACAACTAATATTATCAAACACTCAGAAAGTGATATGGGAGAACCCAACTCCTTCTTTACCACGCTATTGTCATCCTATCCGGTTCCGATTTGTAAAAGAAACAGTAGATGTAACGAATGAAGAAGTAATTTTGAGCTTTAGTAATTAAGTTGTATTAAGTAGAACTTGTGAATTGTTGAATTCCGCCAATCATAATTATATATTGTAGTAATAAATATTTCACTCCCTTTCTTGAACAAGGAACGAGCAAACATGATTGGCGCCCAACGTGAACAAAACAGTGGTTTTAATGACTAGATAATATAGTTCTTATTAGAACTAATAAAGAAGTGTCAGTTCATTAGAAAATTAAGTATGCATCAAACGATGGTAGTACTTTGAATTAAAATTGCTTTTAAATAAAATAAGTCACCGAAAGCGCGCGCGAAAAGTGTTCACTCCGTAACTTTTGTCTTTTTTTGATTAGAAATAGTTAAATTTAAATTTCAAAGTTATGATCATTTGAACGATAGACGATAAGTAAAAGGAATCTGTAAAAAAACTGTGCTAGTGGACGGTGTTAATCAGTCTTTTGTAAATATAAAAAATTTTTGTTAAACATATTAAATTTTAAATTTGCAAAAAATAACAAAACCAAAACAAAATTGAGTTTTGCTCAAAACAGCTGATAGAGACAGCATATGATCGAAAGCAAAGAATACTTTTACAAGAACGGAAACTCCGCCCACTTCCATCAAAACGAAGAGAAATTTATTACACTTTGGCACACGTATGGAATACATGTGATTTTACCACGATAACATCAAATTACTCTCTTTTGGGGTTGCAGTGTATTAATTTCTTACTACTTGCTTATCATATGCTTTCCTTTTAATAATATAAAAAAGTTGTGCGTACCTTATTTGGTTAATAATATCACATCACGTAAACAAAATATATATTATAACAACATAAATATATGATAAATAAATATATAAATTAATATATAAACATTTAAATCAGTCAATTTTAATCAGTTTAGTTTACTTAATCATGTAATATGTATTCAGCAAATTCATAATTTTAATTAATTTTTTCATATAAATTTTAAAGTATTTTGATTTATTATGTTCGGCAACAAACTTTTGTAGAAGAGAATTTTTTTATAAAATAAAAAAAGCAGTATTGATTATATCTTATTTAATGATTTATATTTTTTTAAATATTTTTTGAGCGTATAAAACATTATTTATAATATAATATTGAAATAATATCATTAAATGCTGTTATGATGTGTAATTAATAATAAAACCTGAAGCTACTACCAATATACTTTTTTATACGGCAACACTCAAGTGGTGAATGATGAATTATATTTTTCTGCATAGGCAAATTTTTCAAATTTAGTGCTGAAAAATCTATTGATGGGGGAGGGTGTACGCGCATTCGCTGTAAATTTATGTGATGAATGTACGTATTTTTAATTTGCATGCATTTCTAACTGATCAGTAGCGATAAATCTGTTGATGGGCGAGGATGTACGCGCATTGGCTTCAAATATATGAGGTGAATGATGCGTATTATTCATTTACATACATTATTGTATGATTAGATTTATATGAATTTTTTAAGTAGGAATATTTTTATATGCAATTTAGTAAAAAAGTATTTTATAAATATTGAAAAATTTTTAATATACCATCATATTTATAAAATATATTTATTAACAAATATTAAAATATTTAAGAATATTAGCTGGGTTTAATTAAAAGAAGTACAAGTTGTACTCATAATTTATTACTTTTAAGAATTGAAATAATAATAACAATAATTTAATAAACATACAAATTTATTAAAGGCATTTGTTTAAAACAATATATATTGTTTGCGTACATAAGGAATAATATTTAAATAAAAGAAATTATCTTTTTTGAATAATATACTAAAAATATGTTCAATATGATATTAAAATCTGGGACTAGATAATTGTAAACATACATACATATATATTAAACTTTATTGCCATGCATCACTTTTATAGAAAATGCACTTGCGATATACCCGAAAATAATTGAATAAGATTACCGGATCAAAAATGCATTAAAGCTGTTAAACGAAAAAAACTTTAAGAAAATATCATATTAAAATTTTTAATAATAAATTAATATGTTTTTTATAATACACAATTCTTATTCCAGAAAAAGAATAATTTTTAAAAAAAATGTTATATTAAGGCAATTCAATTATTGTTGAAAATAAAACAGAAAACAGAAAACAACAAAATACAAAATATTAATAACGCAAAATAAGCAATCTCAATTTTTGACAAAAATTGTCAAAAATTTATATTTTCTAATTTCAAGCAGTCTCAAGAAATATACGATTTAATTCAATTCAGTGTTTTTAACATGAACAAATGAAATAGTAAAATTTGTTAATTAGAAAACATATTAAAAGTTATTTTATTGCATAAAAGTATTTTATTAAAAATAAAATTGTTGAATTAAATTAATAATAAATTAAATAATATTAAAAGTCTTTAAACTATTCATACATTTGAATATGAATATTTTAATATACAAATATAATTTACATACTCCACTCTTTTTACCACCAAAAAATTGTTTACAATTTTTGTTTTTTTTTTTATTTCTTATTGGATTTTTCACATATTTAACAAACACAAATTAACACACAGCACAACTTTATTAAAATATATTATATATATACTCACATATATTTTTGCTTTACTAATTTGTATTTATACACATCAAAACAAACAAATCACATTAAACACAAAACATGTATTTTAAATCCACAATGAATAAATTATTGTTTATTTTACCTTCTTTCGTCATTTTTAGGAAATTCATACATTCCCTTAAATAACTTACATCCCATCACGCAATTTCGCACCATCTTCAAATATTAATAATAATATATAATAATTTACTATAATAACAATTATAATAAATATAATTATTTTTTCAAAGAAACTTATTCACTACTTTTTATAACTCAGTTTGATTTGACTACGTTTTTCAGTTTTTGGCGCATTTCTCCTGTCAAAATAACTAAACAAAACCCAATTTGCGCTCTTCATATTGCTCTTTCGTAATAAAAAAAATTAAGACCGTTCGTGGTGGTGAAACGTTCCGTTCGGGGTGGTGAAACTTTTCAGTCGTGGTGGGTCGAATTGCAACAACAAAACAACGTGCAACGCCAATAAAATTAAATTAATAAATAATAAAAACGAAAAGTTAAAACATAGTTTCCCAAACCAGCACGCAACAATACAAATCAATACATCCAAAGAAACTAACATGAACACTTTACAGGCACCAAGCAATGCGACTTCGGGTTATCTAAAAGATAAAACAGCTAAATCAGTTTAGGTAAAAAATACACAACAACAAATTCTACAACTTCAACAACAGCTTCAAAAATTGTATAATGATGAAAAAAATAACCTCCTTCAAGACAAAGGTTCGAATCAAGCTTTAGCCACCAGAAACGCTTTCTCTGTTAACGACACTTGGACAGTAGTTAATAATCGTAAACGTAAACGCGATAGTCCAAGTAAAAATCATCAAGCAAGTCAAAAACAAACCATACTGAAAAAAAAAACAAACTCATACTGGCTAAATGAACCCGTCAAACCAAACCGGTATGCAGATCTTCAGGTAGATGACTCTGAAGAAACTGAAGAATTGTTAATAAATAATGATACGGTTCCAAAAATACTGAAACCTCCACCTATATTTATTGATAAGGTACCTTGCATCAAGCCTCTAATAGATGTATTAAACGAACATGCGGCTAATCAATACAACTTAAAAGTGCTAAATCCAACTCAAGTAAGAGTTCAATCTTCTACATCTGACTAATACGTAAGCATTGTAAAACAGTTGGAACTCAAAAACATTGAATTTTTCATTTACAAACTAAAAACCGAGAGAAGCTATATTAAAAAATTTGCATCATTCAACCGATATTGATGAAATCAAAAATGCACTGTTGGAGCAAGAACATACGACTGTAAACTTTTGGAACATTAAGCGTAGAGGGTCAGGAGAACCCCTTCCCATGTTTATTATTGAACTTGCACCAAACCTAAACAATGAGGATAACTATTTGGTTAAGAAACTCTTATATACTATAGTTACATTCGAACCACCTCATACGAAACGTGAAATTCCTCAATGTGCAAACTGCCAGCAGTATATGTATACGAAACGATACTGTCACCGCAAACCCAAATGCATCAAGTGCGCTGGAAACCATGCATCTGTAAATCGCGAAAGGAAAAGCAGATCAAATGATGTCAAATGTATTTTATGTGAGGGAAATCATCCGGCCAACTACAAAGGATGTCAAATACACAAAAACCTGCAAAAAAAATGTATCCCCAATTAAAGCCTAGGGCGCCGGAAGTGCAAATTCAAGAAAATCCTCTTCCTTCTCTAAACAAAAATCATATCACGAATTCTCATTCATCTCAAACATTCACACAAATAGTGAAGTCAAACACCAGTAGCGCAACAGAGGAGAAGCTATTACCAATTTCAAATAATTTTGAGGAAGAATTCCGTGAGATGACATCGCTATTGAAGCAAATGATGCAACAAATCGTAGTAATGACAAATTTATTGATCAATTTGACAACTAAACAAAATTCTTGATTTAGTAGTAGTCATATGGAACGTTAATGGTCTATCAAAACATGCTATCGGAATAAAAGCATTCTTAAAAATAAACCAGGTTGACATAATGATGGTATGAGAAACCCATTTTACAAAGCGTAGTTTCTTAAAAATTCCGAACTATAAACTTTATCACACAATGCATCCCAGTGGTAAAGGAAATGGAGGCTCTGCGGTCCTCATAAGAAAATCGATAAAATATTATTAAGTAAAACCATATTGCACGAATGAAATTCAGGCAACAAACTTTGTAGTACAAACTAAAGAAGGCGATATGACTTTCTCATCACTCTACAGCTCACAGCGTCACTGTATTTCGAAGAATATATACATATCATTTTTTCAGTTGCTTGGATCTGGGTTTCTAGTAGACGGAGATTTTAATGCCAAACACTTAAAATGGGGTTCCCGCCTAATATCTCCAAAAGGACGACAAGTTTTCTAAGCAATAAATGTACTTAACCTCCACACAATCTCAACAGGTGAACCCACATACTGGCCAACGGATAGAAGAAAAATACCTGACTTAATTGATTTAACGGTATCAAAGAGTGTACGTATCGAGACAAATACATGTAAGTCCAATTTCGACTTGTCATCTGACCACTCGCCAATAATAATCGCTCTCAATGACTGCTCTAAAATGATTGAAAAATGTATTCTTCATAACAGAATTAATGACTGGAACAGTTATCGTCAACTAATTACATTTGGTCTAAATACCGAAGTCCAGTTGAAAACTGAATTTGATGTAACTGAAGCGGTAGAGCATTTCAACTCATGTGTCAAAATGTCCGCATGGGAATCAACTCCACTGTTAAGCAAGATTATCCATTTAACAGTAGATACCTGATCAAAAAAAGCATAGGATGAGAAAACATTGACAAAAGACGAGATTCCCAGCGGATAAAACTCTGGATAGTAAGCTAACCTGAAAATCACACATATTCAAAAAGAGTAAGACCCTAGGTCTTAAATTACGAAACTTATTTTGGTTCCTCATTATGGGGCCCAATTATAAGGTACTGCAGCAGACTCAAACCTGGCAATTATCCAACGTTTACAATCTAAATCATTGCGAATGATCACAAATGCACATTGGTGTATAACGAATGTACCTTGGTGCATAAACAATTACATGTTCGGACAATCAAGGAAGAAATAGCCAGTATTTTAAAGAATTACGCTCATCGCATATATAGGCACCCAAACCCGCTGGGTACACTACTGATGTCCCCTTCCAATACTTTCACAAGGCTGAGAAGGAAAACATCGAGAGATATTTTAGATATGTATATGTAGATCACACACTGTTATTTTAAATATATATGGATATGTCAGTGGGCATAGTCCATACGTGTCTTTCTTTTTTAGATCGTAATAATTATTATTACGATTTATAATTATATATATTACTTATTGTCATTCATACCTGACAGATTGTAATAAAATAAATGGATTTCAAAAAACAAAAAAAAAAAAAATAAATAAAATAGAGTACTTATCAGAACTAATTAAGAAGTGTTAAATGCTAAATTTAAAAAATGGATGCTGATCAGCTAGGTAAAGTAATTCAAGAATCGATATAGTGAAGTCTTTGCCCGAATTTGATCTGGAACAATGTAATTAGATATCACCTATTCAGACAAGCATCCTATATGCATAATTGAGTAGGAAATGTCGAAACTAAAATTCGTCTGTTTTAAAATTTTTCGACGAGGTGGAGAAAAAGTCAACGATTTTAGTGAATAAAACTGTCATAACATATGAGGGTGAAGTAGCGAAAATTATTAATGAAGTATGTCGAGCAGATTTGCTTCGTGTATTAATTTCAGGCTTAAGTAAACCCCTTTGCAATATTCTGTTGCTACCCGATCAATCGATCTCAAATTAACCATGAAATTTATGATGACACAGGCCACAGGCAAGTCTCTGATATTGATGAATTCGATGAGATGAATTTTTTAAGGGAAAAGTCATCTGACTTCCATTGATTTGTAAAACCATAGGCAACACAGGAAGAAGCGTAAGACTTTTAATAGATACAGGTGCCTCAAAAACTTATATAAAAAGGTTACCAGATTTAAAAGTCAATAAACTGATGTTTTCCCCATCTTAGTAAAATCGATTAACGGCTTTAGTCAAATCGTAAAAAAGTATAATTTAAATATTTTTGGAATTATTATTTTTATTTTGCCACAATTGGCAAAGTTTGACGGGATTATCGGCTTTGATCTTTTAACAAAAGTAAATGAAAAAATTAAATGAAAACGTCAACAAATAATTCAATACGATTTCGGTGTTGGAAAAATTTTATTTTTAGACTGTGAGAATGTGAATTTACTTATAATTCAAAAAGAAGAAATGCATGCAGAAGTGAGAGAATCATTTTTGAAAATGATCAAAAAGTTAAGAAATGCATTCGCAGACTTTAAGAAAAAGCTTTCTTTTAATACAAATATCGTTGCGACGATCAGAATTATGGACCAAGGCACGGTTTATTCAAAACTGTATCAATACCATATGGGTGTAGCAAGCTTTATAATGAGAAAATAAAGCAATTACTACCTGATGGCATAATTGGTCCATCTAACTTACTTATAATAACCCTTATTGTATCAAGAGGCGGCATAAAAACGTGCCCCGAAAAAAAAGAGGCAGTTAAAAATTTCGAACAGCCCACCATGATACATGCAATGAGATCATTCCTTAGGTTAGCGAGTTATTACAGGTGTTTTATCAAAGACCGCAAATATAGCTAGGATATTAACAGATATTTTAAAAGGTGAAAATGGTGAGGTTAAGGCAAGTCTGTCAAAAAAAAAATCAAAATACAGTCAAACCCGCAACAAGTTCAACATTTACTAAATGAACAGAGATTTTAATTGCCGAAGATGTTATCCTTAGATATCCAGATTTTAACACAGCATTCGATTCAACAACAGATGCCTCTTCTTACGGATTAAGAGCGGTCTTGTCACAAGACGGTATACCTATAACCATGATTTCAAGAACTTTAAAAGGTGGAGAACTGCATCTTGCTGCAAACGAAAAAGAATTATTAGCCATTGTCTGGGCGCCAAAAATATAAGGAACTACTTGTATGGTGTTAGCAATTTGAATATATTTACCGACCACCAGCCGCTAACTTTCGCAGTTTCTAATAAAAATACAAATGCAAAAATCAAACGATGGATAACTTATATAGATGAACATAATGCGAAGCTACATTTTAAATCAGGTGAAGGTGCTAGACAATAACTCAGAAAATGCAACTATTCATAGTGAGGAATCATTAACCAACAGTATGGAAACCACCGATAAGCCAGTTAATTGTTATCGGAATCAAATAATTATGAAGTCGGAGTACTCTTCAAAACATACTTCTATATTGTTTAGGAAAAAACCTAGACATTCCATTTACTTTCGTGATAAAAATAACCTTTTTATTGTACACAAAGTTTCGTAGTGAACGGACGTGTTTTTTAACCGGTCTCGAAGAAATTTAAATTACAGTATAAAAACAAGTAAATAAGAAGTACTCTTATAAATATCACTTCTGTTATAAATACAAATTCACAAAAATAAATCATTTTTGGGCAAAAAACAATTAGTAAAAGTTTAAAGTGCATAAAATATTAATTTGAAAATAGTGCGCGCTTTTTTCGATTTTTGTTGACTTTCTTTCTTTTTGCACAACTTTATTCAAAAAGCTGACAGAGACAGCAGATTAATTTCTAAAGCTTATAATCAAAAGTGAATAAGCATTCAAACAAAAGAACAGTGCGGTTTTGTGTATATATAAACAAAACAAAAATTGCTGATAGAGACAGCAATTATTATATTTTATTTTATTACTGAAAAAGCTGTTTATAGAAATTAAACAAAATTAAAATATTCAGCTGAGACAGCATATACAACCTATTCTTTGTTTAGTGTACTATATTAAAAGTCTTATAACACAAGATCAACAACAAAAGCATAAAACGCACCAACAAGCTGTCCTATGCTCAAAAGCATCCAATAATAATAATCAAACAACACTTCTACAATCAAATCAACAGTTACAACTACAAAAAAATCATTGCAAACCCAACAAAAACAACCACAACAGAACTAGTAAATAGAGAAACAACAAATACAGCAGGAGTACCACATAAAACTCCAACAATCAAACCATCATCAACACAATTCACCATCAAAACTCATTCAGAATTTGGAAAACTCTGATATTAACACCAGAACTGCAAACACAACTGAAGATGCAACCACAAACAAAAACAATGGCTTCAACACGCCAGTAGTGAATAAGAGAATTCGTAGCTCCCCTGGTAAGAAAATCAATGAAATAAGCGCCAAAAAGCACAAACAAAACAAAAAACAGTACACATTAAACGAGTATTTCTTAGCTACCAATAGGTTTGCTGTCCTAGCAACTGATAATGATGAAGAACCCACTAAAGATAGCAAAACAACACAAAATCAAGCGGCGAAAAATAAAAAACCACCACCCATTTACGTACAAAAAGTATAGCTGCTAGACAACATAATTAAAACGTTAGATGCACTACAAATATCCTAAATATGAAATTCGTGTATTACAAAACAATGAAATAAAAATCCAGCCATACGAATCAGTAGATCACACTAGCATAGTAAAATTTCTTGAAGAAAAGAGCGTAGAGTACTACACGTATAAACCAAAAGAAGAAAGACCTTCTTACGCGGTATGTACCACTCCGCTAACAAAAATGAAATTATATTAGAGCTAGCTGAACTAGGACATGAAGTATGCAATATACAAAACGTATTACATCCGCGCACAAAATCTCCATTAAACTCCAGCAAATGATGAAACAGCTTATGACGCAAGTTGCCAACGTTATACATATTTTAACCATCCTAATCACCAAACTGGATGAACAGAAATAAATTAAAAATTTTAGATTGGAATGCAAACAGTCTCAGCAAACAACTACTAGAACTGAGAACATACTTAAATATCAATTCCATTGATGTACTACTGGTATCAGAGACACACTTCACAGACAAAAGTTTCATCAAAATCCCTAACTATTCGATATATCATACAAATCATCCCGACAACAAAGCCCATGGTGGAACAGCAGTAATTATTAAGCAAAATATGCAATGCTCGATAGCCAGTATATACCAAACAGATCAAATACAAGCTACAAGTGTCCATATTCATGATTCAAAAGGCGAATTAACAGTATCAGTTATTTACTGCCCTCCGAAACACAATACCTCGAAGGATGTATACCTGAGCTACCTTAACACTCTCGGCAATCGGTACATTGTTGGTGGAGACTTTAATGCAAAAAATACTTTGTGGGGCTCAAGAATTACAAACTGCAAAGGGAAAAATTTACATAATGCTATCATTGACAAAAAAGCAGACATTCTAAGCACAGGTGAACCTACGTACTGTCCTACCGATATGAACAAAATACCAAACGTGATTGACTTCTTCGTGGCCAAAAATATAAATAAACGATTTCTTACAGTAAGTATACTTCCTGACTTATCATCTGATCACTCACCAATTATGCTATCATATGAAAGCGACACAAAACTAAACATCTCAAGGACAAAATTAATCTATAATAACAAAACATGTTGGGACACGTTTAGAGATATTCTTAATACTGACCTGACAATAAATATTTCCTTAAAATCTGAAGACGAAATCGAAAGCGCGATTGTGAAATGATCGCTGTTGCCGTGACAAATTCTACCCCAGTTCTTAAACAAAACGACACTTAAAATAAAATCTCGATGGCAGTTAGAAGCAAGATAATGGACAGAAGAAAACTGAGAAAACAATGGCAAATAAATTGGTCCCCTGAACTAAAAAAGGAATTAAACAAACTAACCAAAGAACTTAAAATTATGCTACTTAATGAGCAAAATAAAAACATGCAAAAACGCATAAAGAACTTGACAGCTGACAAAGCCACTAACTATTCTTTATGAAAAGTTACTAAAAATATCAACAACTCAGTAATGCATCAACCACCACTGAGGAAAGCAAATGGAACTTGGGCTAGAACTAACATCGAAAAAACTGAACTTTTCGCCACGTACTTCGAAACTACGTTTAGTAACCCAAAACAGCATGATAGCAACGTTACACGGAGCAGCTCTACTCAAAATGTCGCAATAAAGAAAGTTTCAATAACAGAGATTAAGAATACTATTAAAAATAAAATTAAAGCAAAAAAATCACAGGGATATGATAGTATCACAGGAAAGATTTTGACTGAACTGCCTCTTCAAGCACTTGCATATATGAGAAATCTGTTTAATTGCGCTTTTCGCCTTAAGTATTTTCCAAAAGTTGGGAAAGTAGCAGAAGTAATCACTATACCTAAACCAAATAAGGACATATCTGTAACGAAACCAATTAGCCTATTACCAGTTATGTCAAAATTGTTTGAAAAAATAATTTTATCAAAGACTAGAACCGATTCTCCATAAAGAAAAACTTATACCTGACCATCAATTCGGCTTTCGGAAAAAGTATTCGACTATACAACAAGTTCAAAGAGTTGTTAATAAAATAACTAGTGATATTGACACAAAACAATTTTCATCGGGGGTATATCTAGATGTCGCAAAGGCTTTCGACAGCGTTTGGCATGGAGGTCTACTAACTAAACTATCAGAGCTTTTTCCAACAAACTTTTACCTCATACTTAAGAGCTATCTACAAAATAGATACTTTTATGAAAAGTATAAAAACTCAATCTCCGAACTTAAACAAATGAAAGCTGGTGTGCCCCAAGGAAGCGTACTAGGTCCATTACTCTACTTGCTATACACGGCTGATGTCCCGATACCTTCTGATTCTCAAAGTTTGATAGCAACTTTTGCAGACGATACAGCACTAATTGCAGCTCATAAAAATTTTAACATATCCACAGACAACTTGCAACGCTCGAATGGTTCGACAAATGGGGAGTTCAAATAAATACAAGCAAAACAGTTTATGTTATCTACACGAATAGAAAATATGACCTAAAACGTATAAAAATTAACAATGACGATGTCTTCACACACACAAAGGCAAATTACCTTGGCATTACTATAGATAGCAGATTAACTTGGAAAGACCATATTAAAGCTAAAAGCAATGAAATTAAGCGTCGCTTTGGACAATTGTACTGGCTACTCTGCTCGAAATCAAAACTAACAGTGGATAATGAACTACTAATATATAAAACGATAATCGATCCAATATGTAAATATGGAGCCGAAATATGGGGTACAGCATGCAAATACAACATTCAAATACTGCAAAGACTACAATCAAAAATACTAAGGACTACCATCAACGCTGAATGGTACATCTCAAACTATGACATTCATCGCGATTTAAAGATACCCTTCGTTGCAGACGTTATCCGAAAAAATAGTAAAAAGCACACAGACAGATTACTTTTCCATCCTATCCCAACAATGAGGCAGCTGCCTAATGACGAAGCCACACATAACAGAAGATTGAAACGCTTATTTCCATCAGAACTAGCAATACTATAATAATCTAACTAATATATTCATAGTAAATTCATAGCAGTCTATTTAATTGACTCATTTATTATATCATCTATCCATTAATTTTAATTATTTTATAATATTTAGTTTATATAATTTAAAGAAAAGTTTTCTTTTACTTTTTATCCACTATTAATAGTTCACTCATGTAATTCTTAATCTTGTTTTTGAATTATTACTTGAAGTTCCATTATGTAAAAATGTATACT
>NC_051846.1:215936125-215968763 GCF_002237135.1 Teleopsis dalmanni | reverse complement strand
ATTTCAACCAAATCGGAGATCATGAGGTCAAAAAGGTGTCCGAGTTGTAAAAGAATGACCCATATACATACAAAAAAAATGATGACGAGGTGCAGACAGTGGCCATAGACAGGGTGCTCTCGGTTCCTCGTGGGACGTCCCAAGTAATATCTAGAATTTTTGTTGCGTATTTTACACTTTTATGTTTTTTTAACTCTTTGACACAGGCCTACATAATAATATGTATCAGACAAACGATATGCGCCAACAGTCCACTACTCATTAGAAAAGAATGCAATTTCTTCGTGTACACTTAGCAGACTTTCTAAAAAATTTTAATTTTGAGTTTTGACAACAAAAAATCATTTTTTATTAACTTTTGACATAATAATGAAGAATTAATCGCAACATCAGCAACTGTAAATTCAAAGAGTATTTTATTTTGCGTAGATTGTAAATAAATAACACCGCTCGCAGTGCGTTTTATTTTGTAGCATTTTTTACTTTTAATGTTAAAATAATAATTATTTCTACGTTTTACAACAGAAGGTTGAATGTTCGAGTTATTTGTGCGCTGAAAACTTAACGACAAATTGAAGTATTGATTTTTGCGCAATATATGTATAAAGTACACATCACATTTCAATACATATTATTGTTCCGAAGATTATTTAATATCAAAATATGTTAAAATAATATTCTTAATATGAAATCATATTATTAAAAAAAAAGAAAAACAATTCAATATAACAAATATATGTATATGAAATATACACATTCTTCTATTAATTCTTAAAACAAATTAATATAATTCAAATGAGCAATTGTTTGTCATTAAAGATTAGCAGCTTTATTATTGGAATACTAGCGATGTTCGATATTTTTTATATAAAAAGTCAAGTGTTTTTACACTAACCATCATATAAACTGAATTGCATCACCTAAATAATTTCTCTAACATATTTTTTTTATATTTAATATTATTGGCTGAATATATAAATATGAAGTAGCCTAATATAAAGTTAGTTATTCTTCAAAACATTTATTAATTTTAAAATACATCCAGTTAATTTAAATTAAATTTTCATTCAAAATAATTAAATTTTTAAATTCTTCGATAAAAGTTTTCAGAATAATTTTTCTATTACTTTACGGAGTGCTTAGTTGTACCGATGTTGTTGCCATCTCAACACGTTCACATTGGCGGCGTTCTACAATCACCGCCATTGATGTCGATTATTCTGTTGAGGGTCATACATTCAATGAGTAATAAACTGAGCCTTGAGCGGCTTGCACAGTATCAGTTTTTTTTGCTTGATTACAATTAGGTGGCTGTTGTTGCTCAAATTGTTGATGTTGACTATGCTGTACAGTTGTTGGTGACAGCATATTATGACATTCACTATGTGATACTACTGTTGCACCTTCAGGTATACCTCTTTCGCTAAAATTGAGTATATTTCCTTCCTGTTCGAATTGATATCGTTGAGCTATAATGCGTTCATGTGGATACTGTGATTGGGAATGTGCCGTATAATGTGTTGAATGCCCACGGCCAGCAATGACATGTAACTGCATTCCTGGCAAACCGTAACCAATCGGAACTCTAATAGTTTGCTGTGTCACCTAAGAAGAAAAACATTAAATTATTAAATAGTTTAAATTACATTGATAATAGACTATAACAAGTTTTGTAACCATCACACATGCATATGTGGCAATGATAAATTTGCGAGATGTTTATAACACGATGAAGGAGTGTGAAAGATTTCACTACCACCACACATTAACACGGCAGTACGAATTGGAGCCTATCGTATTAATTGATAAATTCCATACCAAATTAAGGGCTAGTGTTAATTTTAATATAATATTGGCAAGAACACTAAATACATGAGGACTTCTCAACTCAAGCGATTTTATTTCTACACACATTAGGCCATTTAAGAGGAAGGCGGAGATTTTGCATTGGCTGTGTAGACATTGATTTTGATTTCTCTCTATAGTTCACATTTCTGATTCACGTATTGCTACATGTGTGAATGTAGGATTAATCAATGCTGGAGGCTTCCCACAACAATTTCCTTTAGTTAACCAACACTATAGACAAAAAGCATCACACATCTATTCTTCATTCTTATTGCACACTACAGTCATAGTCAAAAGTAGCATTTTTGTACATATTGTATAAAAACATGTTTTTATTGTTGTTGTTGGGCGTAAGTTGCAAAAAATTTTTTTGTTGTCACTTAGTTTTATCTATGCATAACCAAATAAAAAAAGAATTGGTAAGATAACTGTTCATTTGACAAATATATAAGCAACTGCTCTAATGCTTATTAGTTGTCTATAGTATTTACACACACTTTTTTTGCGTCAAAAGTATTTACACAAAACGTTAATTAGCATTTATTCTAGGATTTCCTTTATGTAAGTGCAGTTGTTAGTTTTTGGCAAAAACTACACAAATTTAGAGATTTCAAAATTGCAAAAATTATTCAGGAAAATAGTAAAACCCAAGGAATTATCAGTTGAAATTCGATCTGAGGTTGATACCTAATATAAGAGTGGGATTTCGGCGACGAACTTGGTAAAAACGGTGTAAAATCTAGTTAAAAATAAGAACATATGTGAAAATTTAAAAACTTTGAAGAGAACTGAGTGGAAACCTCCCATGAATTAAAGGAAATGCAGAAGATTATTACGAGTAATCGTAGCAAATCCTACAATAAGTCCTGTCAAAATAGCAACATCATCAGAAAAGTTGATTGGCAAGATTGTTAGTGATGCTACACTACATCGCAGGTTGAAAGATGCTTATATCAATCACCTATGTGGTGCACAAAAGAGTCAATATTACTCTAACGACCCTATCAAATATTCTCTCATTTGCTTTGAAGTTTTTTAAGAAACCTATACAGTTTTGTTACAATGTGTTATGTACAAATGTGTCTAGATTTCAATTCTAGGGTTAGTTTTGTTTGCACTTACGACAACGCCAAAAGAATAAAGCAGTGTAGCCAATTAATAGAATTGAAGGTGGCCGAGTTTGTTTTGGAGATGTCTATTATGCTATGCATTTGGAGATTTGGTACCGAAAAATGGCACCTTAAATCAGTCCGGTAATATTGATATCTTAAATAACCATGTCTTAACGCCAGAAAATAGACCTTTTCCAATCAATAACTGCGTTCTACAACATGACAATGCACCATGTCATCAAGAATGTAGACTTAATCCAATTTTAAAAATGTTAAATCATGCTGTTTTTTTATAGCGTGCACGGAACCCTGGTCTTAATGTCATTGAAAATGTATGAAGCTTCATAAAGTATCAAAGGACTATTGATAAAAATCCAAAATGTAGTGATAGCATAATTGAAATAGCGAATATTCGGTCCAAACTGATTCGCAACTTGATTGGATAAATTCCAGCTAGGTTGCGGGCAGTTATTGATACCAAAGGTGGTGTAACCAAACATTAATTATATTAATTAAATAAGCATAAAAATATTTTTAAAAAATTCATCAATTAAAAAGAAGAAAATGAAATTAACGTTTTGTGTAAATACTTTTGACGCAAAAAAAATGTGTGTAAATACTTTTGACAACTAATAAGCATCAGCGCAGTTGATGAAACTAAGTGACAACAAAAAAAATTTTTTGCAACTTACGTCCAACAACAACAATAAAAATATGTTTTATGCAGTATGAACAAAAATGTTTGTTGTGTAAATACTTTTGACTATGGCTATATATGATTTCGTATGCAGGAGTAGATGTGGCAATATTTCTGAAGTTAATGCATAGTCTTTGTGTTTTATGTTTTTCGTAAAATATACATACATATGATTGACTTTATGTGCATGCAATGCACAAGTAGTATCAAATTATTATAAATTTGATTTTTGATGAAATTTTATTCTGGTCTCATACAAATATACGAAGTTTGCTTATTATGAGGTTAGTAAGCACTGGCAGTAGTACAGTACTATGCCCTGTAGTAGCAATGATATGAAGTATATTAATAAACACCAAATTGTTTTTTAAAATATTTTATTATTAAAGTTCAAAACATCAAGTTATTAACATTACATTTATTCTTAAATCTAATCTTACATGATAACTTATATAATTTACGAATTATTTACGACCTATTTACAATCTATATATAATTACGCCAACAAATAAGTTTGTGTTCCCTTTTTAACTGTGTTGCCGTTGACATATGTATATGAGTAAAATTTATACCGTTGGAAAGGTGAAGATGTGCAGAAGTGCACAACGTTATTTTTTACGCATGTATATTAACGGAAACGCAGATAAAAATGCGTTGGTACAAATTTAGCGACTACAACAACAAAAGACGTGTTTTTTAATGTTTTTGTTTTTGTAGTGAATTGTGTATTGTTTACGTTGGATTTGTGTGTCCGATTTTTTTCCACTTTTAATTGCGTTTGGATTTTTCGTGCTGCAAAACTGAATTCTGTTACAATTACATTTTAAATGCACATTAAATTTCAAGTATTGTTTGAAGTGGAAATAACCTTCGTTATCATTCGTTTTATTTTGGTGAGTTTGAAATTTTTAGATTAATTTCAAGTGCATTGTGTGATAGTTAAATTTTTTACCAATTTTTTTAAAGGTTAATTAGTTGGTTGAATCGACATTAACAACACTTAAATTCGAGAGATAATTTCTTCGTGTGATTTGACGATATCCCATTGCTTTCTTTATTATTGGTGAGTTTTTTTTTTTTCTTTACTTTCAATTTGTGAATAAATTGAAAGTTCCTTTGCGAAGTTCGTTCAAATGTGCTTTGGTTGAAATACCGCCTAATTTTGATCCCTTTCATATTGGTTCTATGAACTTGGTTTGTAGGCATTGTTTACCTAAGCATTTTGCTTCAGAGTCTACAATGCGTGAAAGAAATTCATTCAATATATGTTAACATAAGGGTAAAGTTCATCTTCCATTATTAACACAAAATGATTTTTTTAATTCATTGTAAGACGGTCTCACATCAAATGATAAAAATATAAAGAAAAAGTCCAAAAATTATTCGACAATATTTTAAGCTACAATTTGGCCTATACTGATGTTGCTGTAATATTTACGACTGTTGATGGTCAACAACCATTTGAGAGAAATATGAATCTTTTTCAAAAACAAATGGTGTGGTTAAGAATGTATCAGTATTAGATTGTGCTTTGGATCCATTAGCATATCCTTTACTATTCCCAAATGGAGATTTTAATTGGCATGTTAATTAATATATCACTTAACGTGCAACAGAATTCTAATGGTAGGCAGGTAAATAATAATAATAAAGTAAATAAAGTTCGAAATAAAGTTATATAAGGGATGCAATAAGGGATGAACTTAGCTTTTTGCATAAATCGCAAAAACTATTTTTGCGGTACATTGTTGATATATATGTGAGAATAGAAGGATGTCGACTACATTTTATAAGACAGAATCAAGTGAATTTGAGGGCAGATGTGTATAACAATATTACTGATTATTTGCAAACGAATCAAGTAGGAGATAATAGCTTAGTTTCCTATGCATTTTCAGTCTCATATCATAATTCGTCTTTACATTCATTTTCCACAAAGACAAAATATTATATTTCGCGAAGGCCAAGAACGGCAAGCAGTGGAAAATCTTAAGCTTACGAGGCTATTAGCTTTCTTTCAATAGAATCAAAGTAATCCATCTGCTAATCAATATACGTATACAGAAATTCCATTGCATTAAGTTTGGATTGATAGTAGGCATAAAAGATAACAAGAAGGAGATAATATTATTACTCGGATGTATATGGTGACTCCCAAAGAAATTGAGCTATTCCATTTAAGATTACTTTTGTTGCATGTAAAAGGGGGAAAAATCATATGAAAATGTGCGTACATACAATGGAATTGTTTATAACACATTTATCGAAGCATGTCATGCTAGGGGAATTGCGTCCAACGATAATGAGTGGAGAGTTTGTCTCAATGAAGCTAAGACATTTAATTCAGCAAAACAAATGCGTAATTTGTTTGCAATTATTTGTGCTTTAAATATTCTAGCAAATGCATTTGCACTTTGGGTGGAATGTAGAGATAATTTAAGTGAAGATTTCGTTAGAGATGGTTGTAGTGTAGATGTTTCTTTCAATAGAGGATTATTGGAAATCAAGGATATTTTATTAACACATAATGTTACATGTACGTCACTTGGGTTGCCCACACCTACAATAATATCAGAAGTTGCTGATCTCGATATTTTTGATCCTTTTGAAGAAGCATGTTTATTTAATAAGCTTTATATGATAGCGCAAATAATGAACAATGTGATGCTATTGATAAAGTTATACGTGTAGTTCAGTATCATGACACAGGATCAAATGTGTTTTGTTTGACAGTCCATGCAAGTTGTGAAAAAACATGCACACAAATGGCTATAATTCGTAAATTAAATTCCCTTAATCTTCGATGTATTTCGTGTGCATTTAGTGGAATTGCTTCCACATTATTGATTGGTGGAAAAACACTTCATAATGTTTTAAAACTCCCCATAAATCTAATGGAAAATACAGTACCAAATAGTAAAAAAACGTAGTAGTTATGTCAGATTTATTAATTCAGCGGCATTATTCATTATTGATAAAATTTCGATGTATCCGTTATAAGTGATGAAATGTATTGATACGTTCTTGAAAGACTTATGCGAAGATTCACAAAAAAAACAAATAATTTTTACTGGAAAAACTGTATTATTATGTGGAGATTTTAGACAGATATTGCCCGTTGTTCCTCATGCATCACGATCAGTAGTGATTGCAAATTGTATTACGAGTTGGACAGAGTTCCCGTTTTTCAATCATATAACTTTAACCCAAAATATGAGAGCACTCTCCGAAGAGTTGTAATTCGTTGTTTCTAAAGAGAATTGGCAATGGTGAATCTAATTTCAGACCGTTTAATGAAGAATTTTATATTGGTACAGTGTAACAATATTAGTTGGATTCAATATTATTCTGTAATTATAGATATTAATTTATAAATATTATAAAACTAGGTAAATACAATGTAAGTAAAATATATCTTTCTTTTGCGGAAAATATTAAACAGGTTTTTATAAAAGTAAGATCTGTTTCTTTAGCTTGGAACGATAAAATTGAAACCTATTTTGAAACCCAATGGCGAAATTTGAATATGTTGAGATTATAAAGTAACGATAAATGAGCACCTATTAGATTTTAAATACCCTTTACCTCGTATTGATGAAATTTTTGTTTCATTACAAGGTGGTGAAATATTCACAAAATTAGATAAATATAATCAATTAATTTTAGATGAAAAATCTCAACATTTATGCACTTGGTCAATTCATATAGGTACATTGAAAATGAAAAAGTTGCCTTTTGGCAACTGCAATTTTTCGAAAGACCATTGAAAACTTATTATGTGGCATTCCTTTTGTAGTTGTGTATCAGGATAACATAACAATTTCTGAAAAAAAAATTAGAATATTTGAAAACTTTGAAATTACTCTTGAGCAAACTAAAAATGGTTAAAATTGAATTCTTTGAAGTTTGTATTTTTTCAATCAAAAATTTCATATTTAGGATTTACCATTGATAAACATGGATTAATCCAAAATCAAGAGAGAATTGAATCCGTGCAGAATGCACCGGTTCCTACCCAGCAGTTCCTTAGGAGACAATTGTCGCTAGACACTAGTATACGAAGTAGTCCAAAGGAACTAGTGAAATGACTGGTACGTGGGGATGAGTTAAATCGCCACTTAGAACATATAAATTACTCAATACTTTTTTTGCACAAAATTTGATATTGCATTCTATTATTTTTGAATAAGATAAAACCAAAACAAATGAGAAACAAAGAAATTCAATCACATATTAGAGTTATTTCTTTTGGAACTAGTGCATATTCTGACCCCTGGTAATGCATCGATTCACCAGTTGAAACGAAAATCCACTGCTTGTGCTTCCCAGTAGTCCGTTTGGTAAGCACATGAAAAAGGTATGCATGACATCATGTTTACAAAAGAATGTGAGAAGTCATCATACTAAAAGAATGTACTGGTAATGTATCATGTCATGCGGCTAGCGAAAAAAAAAACCCTTACTCTTCGTGAAATTAACCGAACGACAGATATTATTTTGTCATATTTGTTGTTGTTTCTGTACAATTATTCGAGCATGCTCAGTATTCGTGTGCATTTAAGTGCGGTGCGTTTAATTTTTCGATGCGGATCGATTTTGTGAATTTTTGGTGTATTGCTAAATTTATTAAATTTAATTAATTAATAAACGAATATTATTTAACAAAAGAAATTTATAAGATATTGTGAATTTGTGTTTAACAATATTAATTATTGTTTTTCCTTAGGAATTGCAGTGTAAGTTGAAATTTAAATTGAAAACATTTTTTTTGATTGCACTTTATATACCTGGCGGGTTTTTTAAAAACTGTATTTATTATTTCTGTTTCAGTCTACAGTTCTGTTGCTGTTTCCAGTTTATTTACTGGAATATTTATTTATTATTTTAATAATAATTGTTATTATTTAATTATTTGTTTATATTTTAATTTAAGTTGTTAGTTATTATTTTTTATTCCGTTTTTGTGTTTTTTTTCAACAGTAGTTTATATATTTGGTTGTTTCCTAATTATTTAAATGGAAGGTTTTTCAAATAAAAATAAATAAATAAAACTAACAACTTATTTTTCTTTACAGAAGCCTTACAAAAAGATGGCTATACAGAAAAGGAGTATATTTCGGATATACGAATAGCCATAAAGAATGTTAAAGGAATTTATTATAAACAGCAGTGCATCGACCGGAAGAAGCACAGAATGGAAGAAAGCAGCAAATAATTTTTATTTATTTATATAATATTTATAATAATAAAAAAGCAAATAAAAAAAACAAAAAAAAATTAAAATCTATAATTATAATATCAATAAATTTTGCTTTTGTAATTTTTATTTATTTATATTAAAAAAAAATTTATATTTATATAAAAAAAAAATTAAAACAAAAAAAAATTATAATTTATAATATTGTAATTTTTATTTATTTATATTAAAGAAAAAATTAAAACAAAAAAAATTAATAATATTTATATTTAAAAAAAAATTTAAACCAAAAAAATTTATAATCTATTGTTTTTGTAATGTTTATTTATTTTTCTAATAAATTAAAACAAAAAAATATATTGTTTTATTTTTTTTATAAAAATTTATTTTAGAATAAATATATGTAAAATGCAAGAGCATGCATTTAACATCCTTACAACCTACTGACTTCGTAAGCTACAAAAGAAGGTGACCACCTTCTTTGGAAGCAGGTCGTAAGGCAGAAAATGATCACCTCATATTTTGCGTGCACAAGCATCGCCCATGACGATTTAGTTTACTTTGTCATGTTTACAACATGCTTTCATCGTAAAGTGCATTTGGATTCGTAAACGAAGTTTTACGAATGTCAATTCCGTATTTCGTGCCGCATACCTTTTGCACTTTACCAAGTCATGCATGATTTCGGCGGCCAACTGCTAATGAAAGTCATGGGAATTTGGAAAGGAACTCGTCATGATGACCGGCGAAAAGTAAGCATGATGTAAGGGAAGATAGCAGCATGACGGTCCCTACTGGGTTGTTGTGTACACACAAATTGAGAGCAATCCCAGTAGGGACCGTCATGCTGCTATCTTCCCTTACATCATGCTTACTTTTCGCCGGTCATCATGACGAGTTCCTTTCCAAATTCCCATGACTTTCATTAGCAGTTGGCCGCCGAAATCATGCATGACTTGGTAAAGTGCAAAAGGTATGCGGCACGAAATACGGAATTGACATTCGTAAAACTTCGTTTACGAATCCAAATGCACTTTACGATGAAAGCATGTTGTAAACATGACAAAGTAAACTAAATCGTCATGGGCGATGCTTGTGCACGCAAAATATGAGGTGATCATTTTCTGCCTTACGACCTGCTTCCAAAGAAGGTGGTCACCTTCTTTTGTAGCTTACGAAGTCAGTAGGTTGTAAGGATGTTAAATGCATGCTCTTGCATTTTACATATATTTATTCTAAAATAAATTTTTATAAAAAAAATAAAAAACAATATATTTTTTTGTTTTAATTTATTAGAAAAATAAATAAACATTACAAAAACAATAGATTATAAATTTTTTTGGTTTAAATTTTTTTTTAAATATAAATATTATTAATTTTTTTTGTTTTAATTTTTTCTTTAATATAAATAAATAAAAATTACAATATTATAAATTATAATTTTTTTTTGTTTTAATTTTTTTTTTATATAAATATAAATTTTTTTTTAATATAAATAAATAAAAATTACAAAAGCAAAATTTATTGATATTATAATTATAGATTTTAATTTTTTTTTGTTTTTTTTATTTGCTTTTTTATTATTATAAATATTATATAAATAAATAAAAATTATTTGCTGCTTTCTTCCATTCTGTGCTTCTTCCGGTCGATGCACTGCTGTTTATAATGAATTCCTTTAACATTCTCCTTTTCTGTATAGCCATCTTTTTGTAAGGCTTCTGTAAAGAAAAATAAGTTGTTAGTTTTATTTATTTATTTTTATTTGAAAAACCTTCCATTTAAATAATTAGGAAACAACCAAATATATAAACTACTGTTGAAAAAAAACACAAAAACGGAATAAAAAATAATAACTAACAACTTAAATTAAAATATAAACAAATAATTAAATAATAACAATTATTATTAAAATAATAAATAAATATTCCAGTAAATAAACTGGAAACAGCAACAGAACTGTAGACTGAAACAGAAATAATAAATACAGTTTTTAAAAAACCCGCCAGGTATATAAAGTGCAATCAAAAAAAATGTTTTCAATTTAAATTTCAACTTACACTGCAATTCCTAAGGAAAAACAATAATTAATATTGTTAAACACAAATTCACAATATCTTATAAATTTCTTTTGTTAAATAATATTCGTTTATTAATTAATTAAATTTAATAAATTTAGCAATACACCAAAAATTCACAAAATCGATCCGCATCGAAAAATTAAACGCACCGCACTTAAATGCACACGAATACTGAGCATGCTCGAATAATTGTACAGAAACAACAACAAATATGACAAAAAAATATCTGTCGTTCGGTTAATTTCACGAAGAGTAAGGGTTTTTTTTTTCGCTAGCCGCATGACATGATACATTACCAGTACATTCTTTTAGTATGATGACTTCTCACATTCTTTTGTAAACATGATGTCATGCATACCTTTTTCATGTGCTTACCAAACGGACTACTGGGATATGCTTCGTTCTCTTGTTTGTTCTCTTGTTTTTTTCTTTGGCCTTCTTCGTAATAATGCGTTAAAATGTAAATACATGCAACATGCAACATTCTTTAAAAAGTACATAAAAAAGAATAATTGTAAACAAAACCTAGTCTAATTTTGTGGTAAACATTAAATGTGCGTTAATAATAATTTATACAAATTAAATTAAAAATTCCGTATGTAAACAAATTTTTAGTAAAAAATTATTAATTTTTAATAAATACTTATTAGTTTTTAATAAAAGTAGAAAATAAAATGAGTAGTGTGCGCAACATTAAAAGAAAAATGAAAAAAGAACGCGAATTTTATTTAAATAAAATCGCGCATTTTGAAATAACGGGTAGCAGTGAAAGTGTTGTTGATACGGAAATTGAGACACCGGTGGTAGTTGATGAAGAAATAGAGTGCCCATGTCCAAATTTTAATGATGTTGCTCCAATGTCATTATCAGAAAAATTAAAAAAATGGTATTTTAAGCATAGGCCATCACGTGCATGCGTTTCTGACTTATGCGAAAGTTTCTTGTTCGCATTATTAATACAAAGTGGAATTAAAAATGATGTGCCAATTTAAAAATGCAATACCAGAGAAATTAATTTCTCTAAACAAGTGTATCCCAAAAGACTTTGTTTGTAAGCCAAGATCCCTTGATGAAATTGCAAACTGGAAAGCAACTGAGTTCAGAGAGTTTCTGTTATATACTGGCATTTGCGTTTTAAAAAATAAGATTCATGATGACTTATTCTATGAATTTTTGCTGCTCCATTGCGCATACAAGTTGTTGTGCTGCCCAAAGCATTACTCTAAAAATCTAGGGATAGCGCAGAATATGATGAAATTATTCGTTGAAAATTTTCTAATTTTGTTTGATGAAAATAGTGTCTCATACAATGTACATAACTTACTTCATATTAAAGAAAGTGTAGAAGTGTTGGGTGTCCCATCGAACAACTCATCGTACGCATTTGAAAACTATTTGCAGAAATTAAAAAAATATGTAAGAAAACCAACTCAAATTCTGCAGCAAATTAGTAATAGAATAAGGGCGGATATATATTTTGATAAATCGAAAGAAAATGGAATCAAACTGTCCAAAAAAAAACTTTGTGGTTTATTTATTGATGGCACTCTTTTATGGTATATATATATTTTAGACATCTACAATTATGTCAAGTGAGTGGTATTTTCTTGTGTTGTGCTCTTGAAAATTATTAATTCTATACTGTTTTATGTAGGTTAGAAATTGTTAAAAATTTTATCCTTACAATCCGCAGTCGTTAAAAACCAAGTAGCGATATAATACGAACGATTACCTTGTAAGCGTGTCTTTTAAATTCGGTTTGCTGCAGCATTTCTCTCCTGGATTTAAACGCTGATGTTATTGTTGCAATTGCTAAGGACACCAAGGTACTTACCGCTTTCAAACTATTGAAAAGTGCATTTACCATCTTGTATAGGCTCTAAGGTTCGAATCTGCACGTTTCTTATAACCATAATCTCGTTAATGTAAACTCTTACTACCTAAACTCTGTGTTGTAAGTCGTCGATCTTTTATTTCATATTGTGTAGTGACCTGAGTTTAGATGGTTATGTCATTTGCGTAGACAATCGTCAGTAATATTTTATTGAATAGGTTCCCTGTTACCTCAAGCGACTTAATAGCACCGTGAAGAACTATTTTGAAAATGATCATGATTCCCATAACGAATTTTTTGCGTTGAAATCCCCTCTGATTATAAATCTTTGACCAAGAGATTTGAGGAAATTTAAAAACGTGTCTTTGGTATTTGAAAACTTTGGAGGACAGTAAGCAGCCAATTTTAATAGATCATGAGAATCTTCAATCATTATTGTGGTCGCTTCTACTTCTATTGTTCTGTACTATGATTTTCTGATTCAGAGCTAACAATACAGTTTTTTAAAAAGATGGTAGTTCCACCGTATCCGTCGGAATGGTTAATTGGAATTATTGTATAATTGTCTATTTTAACATAGCTTTTTTCAGTGAAATTCATTTCTGAGTTTGATATAATAGTATGTCAAACGAATTTGAGTACAGAAAAGTTTTCAATTCCGACACCGTTTGCATACCATGTTACTATTTTCAGGTTATTGTATGTATCCACCGATTTTTGTAACTAACGCCTTTATAAACTTTATTTCCCTAAGGTCGTTGATAATTGCTGGAGTATCCTCAAGCTATCCAGAATCGTCACAATATATTTCTAATTGCGACCAAAATACTCAAAGATTAATTAATTGGTTTTTTTTTGTTTATAATTTATTATAGTTAAGATTTTATAAAAGACAAAGAATAATGAAATATTTAGATATATTATTACTACGGTAAATACCAATCGATCCAGAGTAGAGTAATTGTCTCGTATGTCTTGGTGTAGATATTGAACTGCTTGTGTTTTCTTTAAAGCTGTTATTTTAAAGCGTACAACAAAATTCGTATTATGATCGTATTAAGATAAGTTTGGTTTGAATAGTTCTTTATCTCGAAGTATTCTTTTTGTTAACTAATTCTTCGATTGAATAGATCCTTTTATGGAAATATTCTTTTGTATTTTAATTAAAAGTATTTCACTTGCAGTAGGCATACTACAGCCGATCGCAGTGCTTATAATTTTAAATGTTAGCTATTTCTTCGTGTAAATATATCTTGATATGGATATACTCCTTTGTGTTTTGGTTAAAAATTCTTTTACTTGCAGTAAGCGTACTACAGCCAAATTGTAATTTGCAAAATTGTAGAAATTTTTTTATGTGCAACTAGTACTAATATGAACTTGTATTTTCCAGGTGTATGTGCCATACTAATTATTTAACAAGTCGCTGTTTGAACAAAAATGCGTGTCTTAAATATCCATCCGACCGAGCTTTTTTGTAGCGTTTCGTTTTATTTACAGCTAATTTCACTCTATTTTTAATTGTTTAAAAATTTCACTCAATTGTTTACTTTTCCGTTCCGTAATTTTTTGTTTCATCTTGGGTGCGGTACCCAGTATGCATACTTCATCTTCTCTTAGATTTCTTTTTACGGCGAATATTTTTGGAAGTTCTTGGTTTCTTATTCCGCTATTCTGCTACTTTGTTTTGATTATTGTAAAATGACTTCTTAAATGCATTCGGTGCTTCTTTTGTAATTTTTAATTTAGTTTAATAAACATAAAAATGAATTCAAAAAAATATAAATATAATTCGTAAATAAATAAGGTAAGTGTATTATTCATTTAATTAATTATATTTTTTTTTAATTTTATTTCAATGTAGTTGCAGATCACTTGGTTACGTTGACAGCTCATGCTGTAATTAGTTTCATGCGGGGGTGGATTTTGGTAAGTAGTTTATAATAAATATGATAAACATTTATTAAATGAACTTTATTTCAGGTATTTCCAAGATTTGTTACCAGTAAGTGTTTTCTTAGGTGTTTGCGATGATAGCACTTGTGTTGTGTATAAAATAGATAAAATTGTGTTGTGATGTTATTTTTTAGTTCATTGTAAGGTTTGTACCAAAGTGATGTGTCCAATGTATATTTATGTAGGCGGAAATTTAATGTAAATTTTTGTCCTTATTCATTTTGTTATCAATGTATTAATCATTTCCTTTAACTCTGCGAGTTCTGAGTTGAAAGAGTTTGATTCAAAAGGTGTTTGGCGTGTAACTTTGGCATATGATAATGTTTGGGGGATGTTGGCATTTGTATTTTGAGTGGTTGCATTGGTTGTTTATTAGAAGAATGTTGATGACTTGTTTGGACGGGTGATACTTTTTCTCTCAAGATAGAATATCGTTTGATTTCAAGTGATTTATATACCCCACATCTTTTGTAATTGGCTGTATGCTTTTCTTCGCATAAGGCACAGCTTATGTTTTCTGTATTTCCATTTATTGGACAACAGGCGATTTTATGATTTCCCGCACATTTGACACAAACCGGTAGCTTAGTGCAGAAATTTTTTGTGTCCCCATATTTTGGACAGTTAGAACATTGAGGTAGGACTTTTTAAGGGCAAGGTGACTCAAATTGGATTTTGCAGTGAAACAAACACTGAATTGAGTAAATTTCTTTGTTATTTGCATTTTGTTTTTATTCTATAGAGAATAAATTTAATGGCCTCTTAGTTCGTGGCTGTAAAATGTTTCTGTTGTGAGTCGAAAGGCTCAGGCTATAAGGCATGCCTGGTAGTAGGCAGCGTTGTATGCAGCTTGATCAATAGCAGTAACCAAGGTCAGCTCGACAGCTGATGGCTTCATAAGAATTTGTGATGATTTTAAACAAGCAGTTAATGCGCAAATTGACATTGAACAATATCCTTTCCTCACGTGGAAGCCTTTTCCTTAAAATTCGGTTAACATTTTACAAAAATCGACCTTTAGGACGTGTATTTACAAATGGAACTCGAAAACGAAGCAAAAACAATAATAGTTGTCAACACTCCGCTTGGATTATTTCAATAACAACGTTTACCGCTTGGAATTGCCAGCGCTCCAGCTATATTCCAAAAATATCTTCAGCAGTTAATTCAAGGCGTAGAAGATTGCGGAAATTATTTCGGTGATATCATCATCTCCGCACCTACATTTCAACAACACATCAGCCGCCTAGAACAAGTACTTCGAATTTTGCATCCAAATGGTATCAGGTGCAAGCAAGAAAAATGTTTTTTTCTACGAGATAAAATCGAATATTTCGGGAATTAATTAGTGCAAAAGGCATATTGCCAGACGAGTCGGGACTGAAAGCAGTAAAAACCCTGCAACCGCCAAAAGATCTAAAGCAAGCAGAGGCATTCATGGGTAAGGTGAACTTATACCATAATTTCATACCTAACTTTTCGCAATTACCTGCTCCAATCAACATGTTGCGCCGGAAAAATGTGAAATTAACATGGGGCTCAGCACAACAACAAGCGTTTATAGCTCTTAAGACGCATATTCTCAATGCAGCGCGAATGCAGCAACGAAATAGTAAGATAGAGAAGGAAGGTCTAGCTATCATTTTTGGAGTGAAGCGTTTCCATCAATATTTATATGGAAGGAAATACACCCTGGTTACTGACCATAAACCGCTTGTTAGCATTTTCAATATAGGTTATCAGTTGTCGTCGATGACATCACATCGTCTGCAGCGATGGGCTGTAGATTAATGGTTTATCAGTATGATGTACGGTATCGTAAAATTACCGACCATGGAAATGCCGAAGCTTTATCTCGTTTCCCGTTGGTGAAGACAAAGCGTTTGAGCATGAGGAATCCTGATTCAATATTAATGACATTATCACAACTATCGATGCTGAAATTATTCGCCAATATGCTTAAAATGATCCAATCCTTCGCTGAGTTTCTTCCCTTGGTAAAAACGTTTGGCCTGAATAGCTAACATCTTGGTAAAATGGTTTACCGAGTGAACACATCTGTTGGCCACATCAAACGTCACGCTAACCAGCTAAAAACTAGAACTAATTCTGACTCAATATCTTCACAACCAATTTCTGAATTCGTTCCAAATATCGACAATTCCATCCAACATAAATGCCTAGTGAAGAACCTTCTACCGAAGTAGTATAACTTCGGAAAAGTGCACGTATTCGGAAGGATGTAAAATGATTTCAAGTCTACAACTTTAGGAAAACTTAAAATCATTTTTATTTCATAAATTTCAATTTACAAGCAATTTAATTTTATTGTCGTGAATTAAGGGCGGAGAAGTGTTGTAATCAATAGAAATAATTAACTTGTAAAATCACTTTGTATTTTAGAACTAGTATGTTGGGTATTAGTTTTGGCAACCGTCGATAATGAAATGTAAATAAAAGTGAGTCAAATATTAACTGTCAATTGTGTCGGTTGTATTTACTTCAATTTATTACTATCGCTTCTTTTAGGTTTTTAACTTTCACATTAGTAAATCTCGACTCCTACATCTGGTTTTTTGTATTAAAATCTTCACAAGTGTTTTCACGTGAATTTTGTTGGAACTTGCAGAAGCATTTGGCGAAGTTGTAAAGGAATGTCGTCTTACAGGCACAGGTACAGGTCTTTCATCTACTAACTTTTGTGAAGATATATATTTATATGTTGTTGCGTTTTTTTAAAAGGAATTTGTTGATTTGTTGTTAATTATTTTAATTTTGTTAGCGGTGGCAATTTCACTACCTATTTTTGCTATATTTGTTTCGGTATTTGCTAGATGTAGAGAATTTATTGTGAATTTATTATTTATTTTAACGTCTTCTGTACGAAACATAATATAGCCACTTAACTTCATTTTCGCATTTCGTCGTATTTCTTCCACAAGCATATTTATCTGTAGATCACGATGCAGATCATTGTTTCTTAAGGGGTGCATTTGTCACACCCTTTAGTCCAACGTTTTGTAGTTTTTGTTTGGTTTCAAAATACGTGCTGGTAGTGCATCCCTAGAGCTGAATACGATATGTCCAGATTGATTTCAATATTTGTTTATAATTATAAGTTAGTTATAGAGTAATAGTTTCGACTTCTTTCCAATAAGCTATTTTATCGATCTGTATTTTATATTAAGTTCATTTCTCATTTTTTTAACATGTTCATTCCATTTCAGCTTAGCATCCAATGTCATACCGAGGTATTTAGCCGTATGAGAACGTGGAATTTGAATTCCATTAAAATAGAGGGACATTAATCTGATATTTGGTTTATAAAGTTGACGTGAACAGATTTTGTGTTGATTGGTTTTATTTTCCACTTTACAGACCAAGCGATAATATCATTAACAGAAGACTGCAGATGCCGGGCAGCTGTTAATTTATTAATCTTCAATAGTTAGGATAGCTGTATCGTCAGCAAATGTCGCTGTAAACGATGCTGAGCTCGTTGAAAATAATTTGTATAGATTAAAACTCCCTTGGGGTACCCCAGCGTTGATTTGTAGTTCACTGTAATCGCTTCCCTGCTTAACACGTAAGTAACAATTAGAAAAGTAAGTGGAGACCATATCGAAATACTCCAAGGGAAAAATGTAAAAAAAAATGAAAATTTTCGTTAGTAGACCTATATGCCAAACTTTGTCGAAAGCCTGAGATACGTTCAAAAAAACGGCTGAACAGATTTTATTTTCTTCACGAGCGGCTTCGATTACGCTAGTGATTCTGTAGACTTGATCAATGGTCGAGTGATCATATCTGAATTTAATTTGTACTTGGGTATGGTCTGCTGCTGTTCAAGTAAAGGTAACATCCGTTTGAGTAAAATCTTTTCAAATACTTTTAAAAGCATTGGTAGGAGGGCTATTGGGCTATAGGAGGTAACATCGTTTGCATCTTTCCCCGGTTTATGGACCATAATAGTTTCAAAGACCTTTGGAGATGCTTGTAACTTGCATTGAAGATGTTTGTAACTTTTACTATGCACTTAGCTGGGATTTCTCTTAAAAGTTCTACAGTTATAAGAATATACCCTGGGGTCTTTTTTGCTTAAGTTCATTCTTTATTATCATAATGACTTCGAGCTAACTAGATGGCGACAAATTGCATCTGCTATTAGTCCCCAGATTGCAAGTTTCAATACTATTCTCACTGCCAGAAATTGAGAATACATGTACGGTCTCCAATTTCGAACTTCACATCGTAAATTTCAGTCAAAGCCGAAGTATTATTAGAAAGGAATATTCTAAAGTAATTCCAGCCAGTTGACTTGTTGACAATTTTAGAGGCCACGTTATTAACAAGAGGAGAACCATAAGCATTAAGATTTGCCGGGAATTGGTCAGAGTTAAGTTCGGTTTCGTGTTTGATTTTAAGATTGTATGTCGAGCCTTGTTTTATGATAAAAAAATCAAGAACGTCTGGAAGCTGTTCCGTATGAGTTGGCCAATACGTAGGGTTTCTGGATGACATACTTTCACAGCCATCGCTCAAATGATCACAACTTTGAAACTAATCAAAACAATAAAAGTTACTGAGTGATCTCATTTCGCGCGTGAGTTACATTCTCCTATCTTATCCCTGTGTCAAATATTTTATTATCGTTGTTCGAATTAATCAAATAATGATATACTTTACTATATTCAACTATCTTTAACTAAACATTATAACTAAAAATATTATTATCGTTGTTCGGCCTAACCAAACAACGAAATGTTCTCATCGTGTTATATTCTCCTAAACCTGTTGTAATAAATGATGTTTATTAAGTGAGACTAAAAAATAAATTACAAAAAAGAGGGGTTACCAATGTAATTAAAATAAACATTATATTTTCAATAATAATAAAAGAATTATTATCTCTTCCATCATTCAGCAACTTATGAATTAAGCGACTGTGAAAGGTGCAGCAGCGAATGACATCCGAAGTATACACGACTGACTGTTCACTGGAAAAGTTACTAGCATTAAATAATTTGACCATTGATAGTAGTTCCTGGAGTCCAATATTGTTATAGGCACTAACTCAAAAATTCGATAAACAAACTAGACTATATATAGTAGTTCATAAATGTTAATATACTCGTGAATTACAGTCAGTAAATAATTTTCTGCTGTTTTTGCAAAAGAGGTTTCCGTCAAGGTCAATATTGTTACAAACGCTGGTGAAACAATTGAATGCAGGGACACTCTGCACTCAGCCGCTCAAATAAATTTAATAACAGAAAAGCTGATCGAAAGGTTACAGCTGAAACTAAGTCTAAACTTCATATGGATCAAAGAAATTGGCACAGCTAAAACAGGGGCAAATTATCAGGTCACTGTCAACATTTCATCACGTGCCACTAATTTTAACATAGAAATAAAAGCATTTGAGGTGTCAAAAATTATTTGGCCTCAACCAAACATATTATTCGACACATCTCAGTAGCCTATTCATAAAAACATCAAACTTGCCGATTCCGATTTCAACGTGAACGGTGATGATGATTTGTAGGTGCGGAATATTTCCATTCACTGTTATCAGTAGGCACATACATCTTGTCGACAATTTAACAGTATGGCAGAAAATAGTCTTTTGGTGGATATGTAGTGGCGCATTAAGTGGATGTAGTCAGGACACAATTATATGTACATTAGCCACTGAAAGTGAGCAAAAACTACATAATCTACCCACAAAATTCTGGCAATTAGATTTTTTTCTAAGTCAAAGCGCGAATTAAATGAATAAAGGCACAAAACTTCGGTTTTTGTAACTTCATAATTGAACGTGAGTCTTAAGGCTAACTTATATTTAACATTTTTGCTTATATTTGGTGAGTTCGAACAACGAAATGTTCTCGTCGTATTATATTCTTACTATATACCTTATTATACCTCACAATCTCTAACTAAACATTGTAACTAAAAATATTATTATCGTTGTTCGGCCTAACCAAACAACGAATTGTCTTATCAGGATTCGATACTTCGAATCCTCTCTATGAATATAAGCAAAAATGTTGAATATAAGTTAGCCTTAAGACTCACGTTCAATAAAGAAGTTACAAAAACCGAAGTTTTGTGCCTTTATTCATTTAATTCGCGCTTCGACTTAGAAAAAAATCTAATTGCCAGAATTTAGTGGGTAGATTATGTAGTTTTTGCTCACTTTCAGCATTTATCATTTAATAATAAACATCATTTATTACAACAGGTTATGGATTCAGAGCTTTAACTGCTAATTTTTTTTTAAAAAAAGGTATATATTCCTGTTTAGTCTCTTTGCTTTTTAACGTTCTGTATTAGTTAAGTGTCGCGCTTTTTTGGTTAAAAATTTTTGAAAGTTCTTTTTTACTAAATAGTCTTTAAAATACTAAAGCAATGGCATCGGAAGTGAAATTAGAATTAAAGTGGCTCAAACTTTGGAGGCGTGGTGACTGGGACTGAACTATTGCAGGAAGATAAAAAATTAGTATGGCCGAATGGCTCTGCTGAACGTAGGATGCGAACAGTAATGGAGCTAGGGCGCACAATGATTTATGCTAATGACATGGATTTGAAATTTTGGGTTGAGATAATGAATACTAGCTTAAGTATTAAAACACCATATGAGTTGTGATATGGACAACAGGTATATATAAATCATATCCGCAGTTTTGGTGAAGAAGTTTATGTGCACATACCTAAAGAAAAACAACGCAAACTGGATGCAAAAGCCTGGAAAGGCAAACAACAACTAGAATAAGTGCTGTATTGCTAGTCGTCTTCGAAGTAAAACTGTTTCGGAATATATTGCAGCCCTTATGATAAGCGAGGACGCAAATTCTTTTAAAGAAACGATGCAGACAAAATAGTAAGCTGCAATGAATGACGAGTACAAGGCACTAATTGAGAATATAAAAATAATAAAGAATCGATGGATTTACAAATTAAAGTCAGATGCTTAAGGAAATATTGATAGCTATAAAGCGCAGTTGATGTGAAGGAATTCAATCAAGAACATGGATTTGATTACGAAGAAACGTTGAACCCAGTTACAAGATTTACTTCCATACGTTGTATTTTGCTACGGCAGTAGTACGTAAAATGGTTCTTATATTCGATATTAAGACAGCATTCTTAAATGGCAGTTTAGAAGAAAAGATTTATATGCAGCAACAAATGGGTTACGATGCCGGAAATGGACGTGTGTGCAAGCTGATGAAAACTTTATAAGGATTGAAACAAGCATCAAGATGCTGGAGTAAAATCTCACTACAATTCTTCAAAGTGTTGGGATACAAGTGCCCGACACTCTGTGATCTCTGTGTTGTCATGATTAATACTGATGATGGTTCTATAATTATTGCTAAATTGATCACGGTCTAGTAGTTGCAACAAACATTAAACTTGTGACTAATTTTAAGGTTCAATTGGAAGCAGCGTTCAAAATATAAGCTTTTGAGGCAATCTATTTTTTGAGGATTGAAGTCAATCGCAAGGCCCATGGATCAATGTTTATTGGTAAGCTTATACTAAAAATGTAGTTGCTAAATATAAAATGCAAAATTCTCTAAATGTAGCCACAGCTGCAGACAGCGCAACCAATTTGATCAATTTTGTACCCGATACAGAAATAAAATTTTCATATCAAAAAGCTGTTGGCAGTCTTATGTATCTGTCGGTAGTTAGTAGACCAGATATTGCTTTTGCTATATTTAACGAAAGTCGATGTCTAAAGAAGTCAGCCACAACACACAGTTATACCATCAAAAGAATAATCAAATATCTAAATGGTATGACTGGCTTGGGAATCTACTACCAGAGTAACAGTAAACTGAATCTGTGCGGTTACAGTGATGCTGACTATGTAAGTGATGTGAAAACTCGAAGGTCTACCTCAGGTTTTGTTTTTATGGTAGATAAAGGTATAATAAGCTGGTGTTCTGAGCGTCAGAAGTGCACTTCGTTATCAACAATTAAAGCAGAATATATTGCAGCAGCTAGTGCAGCAAAGAAATTATTCTTTTTGGTCTGATCTTGGGAATCCAGAGCTCGTGCAGTTCCGCATTGATAACCACAGTGCAATTCGACTAGTAAAAGCCCTGAATTTCATAAAAGTACAAAGCAGATTGATGTACCTTATCATTTAATAAGGAATGCACACTATGAATGCTTTCGAATTGAAATATGTGGCATCTGGTGATTAGCTTACAGACGGACTTACCAAACCTTTTCCAAAAGAAAAATTTGTATTTTTCAGAGATTAGACTGGTTTATAAAATATCTGTGGTATGCTAATGTAATAATATATTATTTAATTTTGTTGTTGAAATATTATAAATTAAAAGGTGGTAGAATTGAAAATGTAATGTTTATTTTAATTACATTGGCAACTCCCTTTTTCTGTAGTTTATTTTTAAGTCTCACTGAAAAAACATATTTTATTACAAAAATTATCATAACGTTCCTTTAATATTTGCCATTCTGTCGCATTGTTTTGATTAATCAGAACTAGATATGCAAATAACGCTAATGCATCGCAAGTTAACTGATTTTTTGAATTGCACTTCTGTGCATCTGGCAATTCAGAGTTGTGAATCATTTCTGTGAACAAGTTGTCGAACTCCATCCGTTTCGTAGCCTAACTTGCACCTTTTCTGTGATATCAGGTGGTTGTTGCTGATTTGATGTCAATTTTGACGTTATTGACTCCAGCATAAATTGAACTTATTCATCTAGTTCAATATATTTCTGGAGATCATATCCACTTTCTAATGCGTTAGAGGATATTTTCCAGATCTTGAAATTGATGGCAGTAATAGTGAACATAATACTGCTTGTAGTTTGTTCGTTTCACTTCATAGGATTGCTAAAAACATAATAAGCTAATCATAATTATGTTAATAAAATTTAATGACAATATGTGTATGATATATGAATTAAATATTACTTAAATCAATTAATTATATTATTTTTTGAGATAAAAGAATATTTTGCGAGATGTTCATTTTATTAGAGAAAATTTATTTGATTTTTATGATAGCTTTCAAATGAGTGGTATATCAGAAAGACCCTTGCAGAGAATTTTTCAGATTCTATAGCTATGGTCATATAGTATCTCTTACTGCTATATTTAATTTTATCTTTAATTTAATTTAATCCTTAATCGATTATCTATTTTTTAGGTTGTCCTTATGGACCACTCTTCCTTTAATTAGAACTGTTGTTCCGAAACCTTTTTCTGGGGTTTGTTCTGTAAAGGGGTTACTTTATTAGCTTACCTTCAGTTTGTTCTTACTAGTACTATGTCACTCGTATTGTATGAACTCTTTCTTTATTATGTTACTGAAGCATATTTCGATGAACTTCTCTAAGTGGGCCTGTTATTCAGACCCATAGGAACGGAATGAAAAATGCTAACTTATGTTTTATTTGTAGAGGTATGGATAGTTCTATTATATTGCAGTGTAGCTAAAAGAATCAGTTCCGTTGTATCATCTATTTCTTTGCAGATTTTTAAAATATCAATCTATCTCACCTAAAGTGCTATGAAATCTCTCTACTCGACCATTTGACGTATTGTGAAGTGATGGAGCGTTCACTATATTGATATTAAAATAATTGAAAACCATAGATTTTGTCGTATTTGAATTAAACGATCGTTCGTTGTCACAGTAAATAGTTTTTGTTCCCGTGAAGAAATTCAAAACTTGTAGTAACTTTGGTTTAATATCCGTTATAATCCGCAAATTTGAAAAATTTATCACTGCATGTTAAATAATGTTTAGAGTCTGTAAAGTAGGTATCGATATATAGAATCTGACCTAGTTGTGTAAGGATTGGAGTTTCTGAAATAGGATGCTTTACTGAGTGCTTAATATATTTGGCCTGTTTAACTGTTTAGCATGCTTAACAATTTAGAGGCACATTTTTCGCTAATTTATTCATCTTTGGGAAAATATAATCACTGAGTATCTGCTTTACATTTTCGTTACAATGATTTGTTTTGGTTTATTCCGATTGTGAACATCAACGATAAATTGTTTGGCATAATAAATTTGGTTGTTGAAAAAGTCTATTAATTTGTGTTGTATTTGTGCAACGATTGGTAGCTCGCAATGTACCGCGTTTACTACATCTATATTCACTGCATAACACAATGCTTCAATTTTTTTTTTGTTTTTTGCTACCCTTTATTATACAACTGCCAAGATTTAGCATTAAGTATACATTTTTACATAATGGAACTTCAAGTAATAATTCAAAAACAAGATTAAGAATTACATCAGTGAACTATTAATAGTGAATAAAAAGAAAAAGAAAACTTTTCTTTAAATTATATAAATTAAATATTATAAAATAATTAATATTAATGGATAGATGATAAAATAAGTGAGTCAATTAAATAGACTGCTATGAATTTACTATGAATATATTAGTTAGATTATTATAGTATTGCTAGTTCTGATGGAAATAAGCGTTTCAATCTTCTGTTGTGTGTGGCTTCGTCATTAGGTAACTGCCTCATTGTTGGGTTAGGATGGAAAAGTAATCCGTCTGTGTGCTTTTTGCTATTTTTTCGGATAACGTCTGCAATGAAGGGTATCTTTAAATCGCGATGAATGTCATAGTTTGAGATGTACCATTCAGCGTTGATGATAGTCCTAAGTATTTTTGATAGTAGTGTTTGCAGTATTTAAATGTTGTATTTGCATGCTGTGCCCCATATTTCGGTTCCATATTTCCATATTGGAGCGATTACTGTTTTATATACTAGTAGTTTATTTTCCACTGTTAGTTTTGATTCCGAGCAGAGTAGCCAGTACAATTGTCCAAAGCGACGCTTCATTTCATTGCTTTTAGCTTTAATATGGTCTTTCCAAGTTAATCTGCTATCAATAGTAATGCCAAGGTAATTTGCCTTTGTGTGTGTGAAGAGTTTGTCATTGTTAATTTTTATACGTTTTAGGTCACATTTTTTATTTGTGTAGATAACATGAACCGTTTTGCTTGTATTTATTTGAACTCCCCATTTGTCGAACCATTCGAGCGTTGCGTTTAGGTAATTCTGCAAGTTGTCTGTGGATATGTTAAAATTTTTATTAGCTGCAATTAGGGCTGTATCGTCTACAAAAGTTGCTATCAAACTTTGAGGATCAGAAGGTATCGGGACATCAGCCGTGTATAGCAAGCAGAGTAATGGACCTAGTACGCTTCCTTGGGGCACACAAGCTTTCATTTGTTTAAGTTCGGAGATTGAGTCTTTATACTTCACATAAAAGTATCTATTTTGTAGATAGCTCTTAAGTATGAGGTAAAAGTTTGTTTGAAGAAGCTCTGATAGTTTAGTTAGTAGACCTCCATGCCAAACGCTGTCGAAAGCCTTTGCGACATCTAGATATACCGCCGAGGAAAATTGTTTTGTGTCAATATCACTAGTTATTTTATTAACAACTCTGTGAACTTGTTGTATAGTCGAATACTTTTTCCGAAAGCCGAATTGATGGTCAGGTATAAGTTTTTCTTTATGGAGAATCGGTTCTAGTCTTGATAAAATTATTTTTTCAAACAATTTTGACATAACTGGTAATAGGCTAATTGATCTGTATGATTTTGGTACAGATATGTCGTTATTTGGTTTAGGTATAGTGATTACTTCTGCTACTTTCCAAACTTTCGGAAAATACTTAAGGCGAAAAGCGCAATTAAATAGATTTCTCATATATACAAGTGCTTGAAGAGGCAGCTCAGTCAGAATCTTTCCTGTGATACTATCATATCCCGGTGATTTTTTTGCTTTAATTTTATTTTTAATAGTATTCTTAATCTCTGTTATTGAAATTTTCTTTATTCCGACATTTTGAGTAGAGCTGCTCCGTGTAACGTTGTTATCATGCTGTTTTGGGTTACTAAACGTAGTTTCGAAGTACGTGGCAAAAATTTCAGCTTTTTCGGTGTAAGTTCTAACCCAAATTCCATTTGCTTTCCTCAGTGGTGGTTAATGCATTACTGAGTTGTTGATATTTTTAGTAACTTTCCTTAAAGAATAGTTAGTGACTTTGTCAGCTGTCAAGTTCATTATGCGTTTTTGCAGGTTTTTATTTTGCTCATTAAGTAGCATAATTTCAAGTTCTTTAGTTAGTTTGTTTGTCCTTTTTTAGTACAGGGGACCGATTTATTTGCCATTGTTTTCTCAATTTTCTTCTGTCCATTATCTTGCTTTTAATTGCCATCGAGATTTTATTTTGAGTGTCGTTTTGTTTAAGAACTGGGGTGGAATTTGTCACGGCAACAGCGATCATTTCGTTTAAGTATAAAATCGCGATTTCGATTTCGTCTTCAAATTTTAAGGAAATATTTATTGTCAGGTCGGTATTAAGAATATCTCTAAACGTGTCCCAACATGTTTTATTATTATAGATTAATTTTGTCCTTGTGATGTTTAGTTTTGTGTCGATTTCATATGATAGCATAATTGGTGAATGATCAGATGATAAGTCAGGAAGTGTACTTACTGTAAGAAATCGTTTATTTATATTTTTGGTCACGAAGAAGTCAATCACGTCTGGTATTTTGTTCATATCGGTAGGCCAGTACGTAGGTTCACCTGTGCTTAGAATGTCTGCTTTTTTGTCAATGATAGCATTATGTAAGTTTTTCCCTTTGCAGTTTGTAATTCTTGAGCCCCACAAAGTATTTTTTGCATTAAAGTCTCCACCAACAATGTATTGATTGCAGAGAGTGTTAAGGTAGCTCAGGTATACATCCTTCGAGGTATTGTGTTTCGGAGGGCAGTAAATAGCTGATACTGTTAACCCGCCTTTTGTATCTTGAATATGGACACTTGTAGCTTGTATTTGTTCTGTTTGGTATATACTGGCTATCGAGCATTGCATGTTTTGCTTAATAATTACTGCTGTTCCACCATGGGCTTTGTTGTCGGGATGATTTGTATGATATATCGAAAAGTTAGGAATTTTGATGAAACTTTTGTCTGTGAAGTGTGTCTCTGATACCAGTAGTACATCAAGGGAATTGATATTTAAGTATGTTCTCAATTCTAGTAGTTGTTTGCTGAGACCGTTTGCATTCCAAGCTAAAATTTTTAATTTATTTTTGTCCATCGAGTTTGGTGATTAGGATAGTAAAAATATGTATAACGTTGGCAACTTGCGTCATAAGCTGTTTCATCATTTGCTAGAGTTCGGCAAATTCGGAGTTGTTTGATTCATTGTTTATTGGAATGGGTTGAGTTGGACGCGATTTTTTTATTTCGGCGTATGTTTTAGCTGGTTGGATTTATTGGGTTTGTTGGGTGGTAGTTATTAGGTTCGTAACAGTTTTAGTTGGCAGAGATATTTCGTTATTTTGTGTTTGATTTGAAGAGTTTTATAAACTGTACAACCTTTGTAGTTTGCAGTGTGATTCTCTTTACAGAGTGCGCATTTAACGACGTTGTTCTTACCTTCCATGGGACAGTCAATTGTTTTATGTCCTTCGGAGCATTTAACACACATTGGACTTCTTGTACAAACATTTTTTGTGTGTCCATACTTTTGATAGTTGGTACATTGTGGTATTGTTCTTTTTGGATGGGGAGGTTCAAAATTTATTTTACAGTGCAGTAGGTCTTTGATATTGTAAATTTCCTTGTTATTTACATCTTGTTTAATTTCGATTGTAAATAGGTTTAATGGAGATTTTGTGCGTGAATGCAATACGTTTTGTATATTGCATACTTCATGTTCTAGTTCAGCTAGGTTTAATATAATTTCATTTTTGTTAGCGGAGTGGTGCATACCACGTAGGAAGATCTTAAACCCCCTTTCTTCTTTTGGTTTATACGTGTAGTACTCTACGCTCTTTTCTTTAAGAAATTTCACTATGCTAGTGTAATCTACTGATTCGTATGGCTGGATTTTTATTTCATTATTTTGTAATACACGAATTTCATATTTAGATATTTGTAGTGCATCTAACGTTTTAATTAGGTTGTCTAGCAGCTGTACTTTTTGCACATAAATGGGTGGTGGTTTTTTATATTTAGCCGTTTGATTTTGTGTTGTTTGCTATCTTTAGTGGGTTCTTTATCATTATCAATTGCTAGAACAGCAAACCTATTTGTAGCTAAGAAATACTCGTTTAATGTGTATTGTTTTTTGTTTTGTTTGTGCTTTTTGGCGCTTATTTCATTGATTTGCTTACCAGGGGAGCTACGAATTCTCTTATCCACTACTGGCGTGTTGAAGCCATTGTTTTTATTTGTTTTTGCATCTTCCGTTGTGTTTGCTGTTCTGGTGTTAATATCAGAGTTTTCCAAATTCTGAATGAGTTTTGATGATGAATTATGTTGATGATGATTTGATTGTTGGAGTTTTATGTGTTTGATTATTATTATTGGATGCTTTTGAGCATAGGACAGCTTGTTGGTGCGTTTTATGCTGTTGTTGTTGTTCTTACTGTGATTGTTGCTCGTGATTTGACTCGCCTCCACCTTTTGGTGGGGTTCGATTGACCGGCATTACGATAAATTAAGCGATTACCAAAATAGGAAATGAAATTGAAATTTTCTACTTCAAAATAAAGTTTACTATTATAAACAGTTTGAGGATGACTGATCTTGTGTTATAAGACTTTTAATATAATACACTAAACAAAGAATAGGTTGTATATGCTGTCTCAGCTGAATATTTTAATTTTGTTTAATTTCTATAAACAGCTTTTTCAGTAATAAAATAAAATATAATAATTGCTGTCTCTATCAGCAATTTTTGTTTTGTTTATATATACACAAAACCGCACTGTTCTTTTGTTTGAATGCTTATTCACTTTTGATTATAAGCTTTAGAAATTAATCTGCTGTCTCTGTCAGCTTTTTGAATAAAGTTGTGCAAAAAGAAAGAAAGTCAACAAAAATCGAAAAAAGCGCGCACTATTTTCAAATTAATATTTTATGCACTTTAAACTTTTACTAATTGTTTTTTGCCCAAAAATGATTTATTTTTGTGAATTTGTATTTATAACAGAAGTGATATTTATAAGAGTACTTCTTATTTACTTGTTTTTATACTGTAATTTAAATTTCTTCGAGACCGGTTAAAAAACACGTCCGTTCACTACGAAACTTTGTGTACAATAAAAAGGTTATTTTTATCACGAAAGTAAATGGAATGTCTAGGTTTTTTCCTAAACAATATAGAAGTATGTTTTGAAGAGTACTCCGACTTCATAATTATTTGATTCCGATAACAATTAACTGGCTTATCGGTGGTTTCCATACTGTTGGTTAATGATTCCTCACTATGAATAGTTGCATTTTCTGAGTTATTGTCTAGCACCTTCACCTGATTTAAAATGTAGCTTCGCATTATGTTCATCTATATAAGTTATCCATCGTTTGATTTTTGCATTTGTATTTTTATTAGAAACTGCGAAAGTTAGCGGCTGGTGGTCGGTAAATATATTCAAATTGCTAACACCATACAAGTAGTTCCTTATATTTTTGGCGCCCAGACAATGGCTAATAATTCTTTTTCGTTTGCAGCAAGATGCAGTTCTCCACCTTTTAAAGTTCTTGAAATCATGGTTATAGGTATACCGTCTTGTGACAAGACCGCTCTTAATCCGTAAGAAGAGGCATCTGTTGTTGAATCGAATGCTGTGTTAAAATCTGGATATCTAAGGATAACATCTTCGGCAATTAAAATCTCTGTTCATTTAGTAAATGTTGAACTTGTTGCGGGTTTGACTGTATTTTGATTTTTTTTTTGACAGACTTGCCTTAACCTCACCATTTTCACCTTTTAAAATATCTGTTAATATCCTAGCTATATTTGCGGTCTTTGATAAAACACCTGTAATAACTCGCTAACCTAAGGAATGATCTCATTGCATGTATCATGGTGGGCTGTTCGAAATTTTTAACTGCCTCTTTTTTTTCGGGGCACGTTTTTATGCCGCCTCTTGATACAATAAGGGTTATTATAAGTAAGTTAGATGGACCAATTATGCCATCAGGTAGTAATTGCTTTATTTTCTCATTATAAAGCTTGCTACACCCATATGGTATTGATACAGTTTTGAATAAACCGTGCCTTGGTCCATAATTCTGATCGTCGCAACGATATTTGTATTAAAAGAAAGCTTTTTCTTAAAGTCTGCGAATGCATTTCTTAACTTTTTGATCATTTTCAAAAATGATTCTCTCACTTCTGCATGCATTTCTTCTTTTTGAATTATAAGTAAATTCACATTCTCACAGTCTAAAAATAAAATTTTTCCAACACCGAAATCGTATTGAATTATTTGTTGACGTTTTCATTTAATTTTTTCATTTACTTTTGTTAAAAGATCAAAGCCGATAATCCCGTCAAACTTTGCCAATTGTGGCAAAATAAAAATAATAATTCCAAAAATATTTAAATTATACTTTTTTACGATTTGACTAAAGCCGTTAATCGATTTTACTAAGATGGGGAAAACATCAGTTTATTGACTTTTAAATCTGGTAACCTTTTTATATAAGTTTTTGAGGCACCTGTATCTATTAAAAGTCTTACGCTTCTTCCTGTGTTGCCTATGGTTTTACAAATCAATGGAAGTCAGATGACTTTTCCCTTAAAAAATTCATCTCATCGAATTCATCAATATCAGAGACTTGCCTGTGGCCTGTGTCATCATAAATTTCATGGTTAATTTGAGATCGATTGATCGGGTAGCAACAGAATATTGCAAAGGGGTTTACTTAAGCCTGAAATTAATACACGAAGCAAATCTGCTCGACATACTTCATTAATAATTTTCGCTACTTCACCCTCATATGTTATGACAGTTTTATTCACTAAAATCGTTGACTTTTTCTCCACCTCGTCGAAAAATTTTAAAACAGACGAATTTTAGTTTCGACATTTCCTACTCAATTATGCATATAGGATGCTTGTCTGAATAGGTGATATCTAATTACATTGTTCCAGATCAAATTCGGGCAAAGACTTCACTATATCGATTTTTGAATTACTTTACCTAGCTGATCAGCATCCATTTTTTAAATTTAGCATTTAACACTTCTTAATTAGTTCTGATAAGTACTCTATTTTATTTATTTTTTTTTTTTTTGTTTTTTGAAATCCATTTATTTTATTACAATCTGTCAGGTATGAATGACAATAAGTAATATATATAATTATAAATCGTAATAATAATTATTACGATCTAAAAAAGAAAGACACGTATGGACTATGCCCACTGACATATCCATATATATTTAAAATAACAGTGTGTGATCTACATATACATATCTAAAATATCTCTCGATGTTTTCCTTCTCAGCCTTGTGAAAGTATTGGAAGGGGACATCAGTAGTGTACCCAGCGGGTTTGGGTGCCTATATATGCGATGAGCGTAATTCTTTAAAATACTGGCTATTTCTTCCTTGATTGTCCGAACATGTAATTGTTTATGCACCAAGGTACATTCGTTATACACCAATGTGCATTTGTGATCATTCGCAATGATTTAGATTGTAAACGTTGGATAATTGCCAGGTTTGAGTCTGCTGCAGTACCTTATAATTGGGCCCCATAATGAGGAACCAAAATAAGTTTCGTAATTTAAGACCTAGGGTCTTACTCTTTTTGAATATGTGTGATTTTCAGGTTAGCTTACTATCCAGAGTTTTATCCGCTGGGAATCTCGTCTTTTGTCAATGTTTTCTCATCCTATGCTTTTTTTGATCAGGTATCTACTGTTAAATGGATAATCTTGCTTAACAGTGGAGTTGATTCCCATGCGGACATTTTGACACATGAGTTGAAATGCTCTACCGCTTCAGTTACATCAAATTCAGTTTTCAACTGGACTTCGGTATTTAGACCAAATGTAATTAGTTGACGATAACTGTTC
>NC_051846.1:215904700-215936025 GCF_002237135.1 Teleopsis dalmanni | reverse complement strand
TCTACTATGCCAATTCTCAAAACCCCATGGGTCCATATCTCCTAGGAAAAAAATTACAAAATTTTTTCCCGAGATACGAGTCTTCTTATTTTATGAAAGGAGCTCAGTCAAATCGGAGATCTTAAATCCGTCCGGTTTGTGAAGGAATGACCCTTATATGGTATATAAATATATATCTGCACGTACACAAAATGGAAAATTACATTATTTTTTTTATTTTTATGGCAAAATGTGCATTGCACATCCAAAATAAAGAAATGTGGAAAAGCTTTTTATATTTTTTTGTGTTCTGTTTTGATCGAATTGACGGCGAAAGCTTTAGGAGTTAAAATGATCAATGCTGCCAGACCAATGTGCAATAAGAATATTAATAAAATTATAAAAAGTGATACCAGTTTTTTTGAAAAATTTCGGAATGTGTAAAAAGGAGGAAAAAAGTATATTAACTGTGGACTTTTAAAAAACGGTCTGGGAAGCGCACAATAATTTTTGAAAAAGCGGATCGGTTACGGAATATTGGGGGATATAAAAGGCGACATTTGCTGAAAAAAAGCTCTCTTTTCGTTGTTTGTTCTGTTATATTTCACAAGAGAAGTCGCAGAAGTTATAAATATTAAAAAGTGATTTTGAGAAGTTTTGTTATAAAATTGGTTATTTTTCACATAAGTCGCAGAAGTTATAAATAATTAAAAGTGACTTTAACAAGTTTTTTTTATAAAATTGGTTATTCCATCACATTAGAAGTCGCAGAAGTTATATATATAGAATAAAAAAGTAACTTTGTGAAGTTTTTTTAAGATTGGTGTTTCTTCCAAATGAGAAGTCACAGAAATAGACTAAAATTATCAGTAACAATATATTTGTGGGATTTTTTTGTTTTTTTTAATAACAAACTGTGACGTCATTCATGACTAAAAATTCCAAGTTACAATGCGTTGGTGAAATATCTGAGTAAAATGTGTTGTTGTCAAAGAGCGAAAAATTCAAAAACAAAGAAATAAAATAAGCTGGTGAAATTGGTTAATTGACAGAGTAAACACTTCATATTGTACGGGCGTACTGACTAGAGTAACAGCAGTAAATACCCATCTGAAGCAACACCGTCAACCACAAGAACTGGCGGTATACTGACCACAGTAACAGCAGTAAATACCCATCTGAAGCAACACCGTCAACCACAAGAACTAGCAGTATACAACTACATCTAATGGCGGTAAGCTAATCTATATACAAACGAAAATTGCAGGATTTAATTTTTTTTATTGTGAACCCCTCTGCCGGTATCCAAAGTAATTATATTAAATATAAATAACTAATGGAGTTGATAAAAAACAGTTTTATTGCTTTGTTTAACGCAAATATATTTTTTAGTTTTTATCCACCTTATTAACATATATATCTCTTATACATATCATATGTATTGTGTTTTCATCACTTAAATTAGTTTTCCTTTATTTTTAATTAATTTTTTTTCATATCATTTAATTCTTTTTATTTATAAGTTTTTTAGTTAACTGAAATTTTTAGTTTTTTTGTATATAAAAGAGTTTGGTTTTCTTAAAATACATAAATTAATTTTTTTTCTTACCACCAAATTGGTGTGTAGTAGAAATTTTGTTTATAATTGTTATTATTATTTTTTTTTTTTTTTTGTAATATATATTGATTGTTATTTTTAAAGTCGTTTAAAGAGTGTTCTTGCTAATCAGCTCAGTTACGAGTAAATTAAGTGTAATTATAACAAAAATGTCAAATGCAACATTGCAAAATATATTTCCCAAAAGGGGAGTTATCGAAATTTAATATATTTGAATCATGAAACATAATGTGAAAAAACAAACAAGGCAGAGGTAAGCCAAATTGTATGTATTTTATTGATCTGGGCCATTTTTTTCGGTAATTCTTTATTTAAATTAACTCATTATTTTCTAAAATAGCAACTTATTTGAATTTTACGCTTTATATAATAATATTCACTATCCATACTAACAAAAGTCAAATATTTTCCTTACAACGTGAGCACAACAATTAGCCAGTGCCAGTTGACTTTAATAAAACTGAGAAATATTTTGAAAATAATACAAATTTTTAAATTTGAATACAAAGAAAAAGCTGTAACTGTTATTAATTTAAAATAGAGTGAAAATCTTTTAAAGCTAATAAAACAACTGAATGTCAGCATTTATAGTTTTAATAAACCACTTTTAAAATTTTTCAGATGCAAATGGAGTTTGGAGCATGTAATTTTTAACATTCCATTTGTTAACAAAAAACATATGATTTCCTTAATTTGGGGCACTATGAACACTTTTGAAATTAATTTAATTTCATTGTTATGAAATTAAAGAAATTTGGCTGTCTGAACATAGTATTAAATTCGGAAAGTGTAATAATTAGATTATTAGCGGTTTTAAAAATATACGGGGTTTATATTACGAACTGTGGTAGTGGAAATCGATTTTGAGCGTAAAACCAGCAACCAAAGTTGATTTTGCCATATAAAAATATATGTACTATATTCTTCTATACCATAGAAGTTGAATTTACTATAAAACTTGAAATTTGCTGAATTTTGATGTTTGACTTTAACATTAAATTTTACAAAATTTTACTAGTCTAGTTTTGTGCTCTTTATTCACAGTTCAAGTTTGGGCGCTAGAATAGATTTGAACAAGAGAGAGAGAGCAATTAACTAACAGTCAAGTTTGAAAGTCTGCACCGCGCTTCATGTTGAAAAACACGGATGTTCTATGTATTGTTAATCACACTTTAATAGCGCGTAAATCAAATATATTGCTTTAATGAACGCAACGGGAACATATTATAAGGTAATTTAGCTACTGTTGTATGTACGTATCTATATTTATACTGTCCTTAAGCCACGTTAATAAAACACATTGTTTTTGGTTTTAATATTCATAATTTTATTGATCTTGTGATTTTCAAATCTTCATTCTAGAAGCACTCGTACAAGACTCTGTTGAAGACTCTGTTCAAGACTCAGTTCTTATGACTCAGTTCTTAAATTTAACAATATTTTCTTAAATCTAATTGGTTACTTCTATATACTTTATAACCATTTATTTAGCAAATTTTCTATTTATTAATGGCACATTCCTGAAGACAAGAAAAGCCTAGTAAATAGTTTCTGTGTATTTGTTTATCATGTATCTCATATTCACATGTATTCCAATTTGTGTTAAATCTTAAATTAAATTATTAAAATAAATTATTAAAATGCTCATTTACGTTAGCTCATTTTAAATTGGAACGTAAGTGTATTAAAGAATATGAATGCAATAGTTATCAAAGGCGGCCTTAACATTGTGTAAGCTTAACTATTGATATTCCATTACACTCTTACCCTTCAAAGAAAAAATATATTTTATGCATAGATATGTGATTATGTATGTACGAGGCCTGCTATATATATTTCTGGCCTAATAATAAAAATGCGAATATTTATCATCAAGAATTGTTTTATTGTTTTTCAAAGTATTCTCCAGCCTGATTTACACACTTTTGTATGCACTTTTTTACTCCGAGTGAGACACCTCCAAAACATGGTTTTTGAAACCTTCAACAGAATCTCCTGGCGACGAAAATCGTTAACCACGCATTTTTTCTTGATGTGTGGGAATAAAAAGAAGTCATTGGGTGACAAATTAAATCATTTGAGCCAATGTGTGAGAGCCCGCTTTGCTGAACAATGATTCGTTTCTCTTGTTCATTTTTCGAATTTCTCCGAAGACTTCAGGCAAACAAATTGTGGTGTACCACTCGAAAGTGACCGTCCTTCGTTGCTCAAGCGGAACAGTCGCCACATCACCAGTTTTGCCGAAGAAAGAGGCGACCATTTGCTTCGAAGCGCTTCTTCCACAAACAACTTTCGTTGGATTTGGCTCGTCTTTGTTATGTAGGCCTGCGTGACATGAATTAGCTTAACATGAATTAAAAAAAAATGACATTATGACATTACCTCGATTTACTCGCGACGTCCACAAGTAAGGTCAATGTCTTTGCCGGTGGTTGCTGTTTTGTTAGATGAGCGTGCACCCCGCATCAGTTCACATTATTTTTTTGTTTTACTGCTTTCCTTATAATTTTTTTATATTAAAATATAATTTTTTATATATATATGTGGTATTATTACTGTAGTAATATTATAGTTTAATTATTGTTGTAATTTTAACTTATTGTAATTAAAGTATAAGATTATAATGAAAAGTTATTAATATAGTTTCGCGCCTTTTATGGCTTCTTTATCCGTCGTTTTCCGATAAGCAAGCACGTCTTCTTTCTTGCTTGTTCCGCACACAACTCGCAACTGCCTAAAGTAGGAGCGGGGTTGCATTTAAGATGTTCTTATTCCACATATATATATAATTTCATTGTTTGTTTGTTATATACATATAAATTATTCACTAATTTCACTTCATTTTAATCACTAAAAATTGGCAATGTTCATTGTTCGCACGGGCAAAATAAAGAAATGTGTAAAAGCTTTTGTACATTTTTTGTTTTGGTTTGTTTTGATCAAATTGAATGTAAAAGCTTTAGGAGTTGCAGTGATCAATGCTGCCAGAGCAATGTACAATGTAAGTATTAAATAAGTTATAAAAAAGTGGGTAATACAGGTGGGACTTTCGGAATGTGCAAAGGAAGAAATGAAGGGAAATCAGTATTAACTTGGGGGTCAAAAAACGGCCTCGAAAATTATGCAGGATGCGGTAATCAACGGAATGATGACAGAAAAAGAGGTGAGATAAAAGGGGTAGTGAGTAGGTTTGAAGAGGTCTTTTTTTTGGATAAGTGCTTCGAGTGTGTTTTTCTATTGAGAAGTCGGAAAAAAATGAAAAATTCAAATAAATTTATATTTGTAGAATTGTTTGACTAGCAAAGTTTATCATTATAAACGACCAAAGTTCAAAAATATAAAAGAACTTGTGAATTTTTTTTTATTTAACAAAAATTTATTGTTTTTAAATGATCAAAATTTTAAATAAATTTATGATCGAAAAATTCAAATAAATTTATATTTGTGAAATTGTTTGACTAGCAAAGTTTATCATTGCAAAGAACTAAAGTTCAAATATAAAAGAAGCTGTGAAATTTCCTATTTAACGAAATACATCATTTCTAGATGATCGGAAAATTCAAATAAATTTATATTTGTGAAATTGTTTAATTAACAAAAGAATGTGATAATATTAATTATTAGACAATTGATTTCTAAAATAAACATAACATATTGGTGAAACTTTTATTTAATAACCTTACACGCCATATTATATGCGTAATAAATCAAGTCCAGTAAGGGTATTAAGCATAAAGAATTAGGCCTAGGACTCACCGCAAGTACATCTAACGGCAACTGGTACGGTAAGTTGTATAAATGCAACGGGGAATGCTAAGACCGAGTGGAAGGGCTGCAGGATATGCTTTTTTTTTACTTCACCGCTTATAATTAAATTAATTAAATTCATTTAAACAATAAATTAAATTGTGCTTATTCAGTTGTTCAATTTCCTATGTCTTATTGCTGTTTTGATTTCTTCCAATTTTTTTATATACAAAACAATTTTTTTGTTTGTTTCTAAATTAATTTTTTTTGCCTACTTATTTTAATAATTTCATTTTTTTATATACATTAAGTTTTTATTTTTTGTGAAATAATTGGTTTAATCTATGAAGTTATTTGTAGAAATAATATTCATTATTAATTTATTTTGAATACGATAGTAGTCACACTATATTAGAATATTATTATAAAAAAAAAATTTCCTTTAAATGATATACCATACATATATATGATCAAGCTGTAAGCATATCAGGTGTCCTTGCTTAGCTTTTTTTCTTTTTTTTCATTATCCACAGTTTGCTTTCTTTAATTTTTGTAGCTAGGTAGGCCAGCAGTGAATGGAGACGTCATTAGGCGACGATTGTAAGTGCCTAAGTTTAAAATAAGGTATATGATAGGGAAGAAAAAAAGAAAGAAAAGGAACACAAACTAAATAGATGTGCAGAGTGAGTTTTTTTAATTTATATTTGTTTTTTGAGTTAAGTACCAGTTGAATACAATACACATATTAATTTAAGGATTCGCGTACGTTTATTTTTTTAAGAATTGCTTAACTATAAATATTGTTGAAATACTATTGCATTATCTGTAATTTAAGAATAAAAAAAAAAAAGTTTTCTTCTTTTGTTATTGTTAAATTCGTTACTCAATATGACTGAGTAATAAGTTGCAAAAGGGGTAGTACGAAACGGTAAGTATCGGACAGCGACATTGGGAGGGAAACGTTGCGACGATGAGAACCTAATACATGGCACGAGGATTTATTTGTTGATGTCGACTGTGTGAAACTGATGCTAAAACTCACTCCCAATACCGGCGAGAATTTCGGGCTTGCCACCGTGCCATGGAGAACATTAGAAGACACGATCTTAACAGCAAGGTTGACGCAACAAATGGCGCCCAACGATGTTTTTTTGAGGTACCCTTGCGTAGCACAAGTTCAGTATAAAGTACTGACTTAATGAGTTTGTTTTGTTTTGATTGATTGTGTGTGATCAGAATGAATATGACGTGTATGAGTGAGGGAGGCGTTTTGAGTGAGATATGCTGAGGTGATGAATAGTCTACAACCAAGAGCACCTTTAGTGCAGCTTTGTTTTGAGGGCTGATAATGGCTTTATCATAGGAGGTAGTTGGTTCCAAAAAAACAGCCTTCGGAATTTGTAGAAAGTAAAACTCCTAGGGTTGTAGTGTATACATATAGGAATCGACTTAATATTAGTTGGACAGTGGGGCTTAAGCGACAAACAGTTAGACGGACGTACGGTTATTTGATAATTTTAGGTACTATCTGAACCAAAAGTACCACCCCAAAAGCAAAACCCTATTATTATTTGGTATCAAGTAATTTTTCTTTAATTTTTTTTAACAATTTCTTGTTGAACGGAATAGTTTTACCCGAATTCAATTTTTGAGATTATTTTTTTTTTGTTTGCATTGTTATAGTAATCAGAAATAGATTAGGTAAGGATCACGGGCGTAACAAATATGGAATTATATGTATATAATGAAGTCGAGGTAAATGAAGGTGCTAGCAGCCAGGCAAGAGGTGTTACACCTAACACTAAGAGACGTCCCTTAACAGAAAAGTTAGCTTAGAAGCCAGAAGTAAAGTCGGACAAGAAATACGCATGCCAAAGATCTTTGAGTTTCGATAGTAAACTCGAACATTTAACTCTTGAAAAGGTTAGTGACTCAGAGAGTTCGACCGAGATCAAAACCAAATCGAAAGACAGAGAAACTGCAAGCAAAGGTAACAAAGACTTACATGGATTCTCAATGAATGAAGAGTTAGTTAGGCAATTCGCAGGTATGATGAGACAACAGCAGAATTTCTTTACAGATTGTATTCAGTCACTGAGAGTAGAAGTTGGGGCTCTGAATAGTAGATTGCAAGAAGTAGAGGGGAAACCTTTAAGTACAAGTCACCAAGTCGCATGCTACAAATGTGAGTGTGGATCTAAGTCATTTAAAAGAAGTGTGGATTTGGAAACATGGCACATCAAATTTGATGGCTCCAACCGAGATATGACGGTGAAAAGCTTTTTGTTTCGCATTGAAAGAATGCGTGAGCAGTATGGTGTGTCATATCAGCAGCTGTTTACCGAATTCCATTGTCTGCTGTCTGAAATAATTCTGGCAGTTATTGGAACACCAAGAAAATAATCGTTATTTCGGTTATTTTTAGTTAAAACAAGCGGTATTAGCTCAATTTAAATCAGCAAAAAGTGATTACGACATAATCAGAAAGATCATGGAGCGAAAACAACAACCCAATGAAGATTTCGAGCGATTCTACAAAGACATCCATGACTTTACTTTCAGGCTGAGAAAGAATATATTGGAGCCAGATCTGACCACTATTATCAAGAACAATATCAGAGCAGGATTGGCTAGCCTGTTGTTTTCAGCTACTTTCAGTTCATTGCCCGATCTACGGAGGGAGTGCAACCGAGATGAAAGATTGTTAAGAGAAAACAAAGGGAGGAATTAACAGATCAATGAGGTCTGGAAGAAAGAAGCAGAGTATAGGGACAATAAAAATAACCCTAGATAGGGGGTAGAGGTAATAGAATCGGAGCATTTGGAGAAGGGCATGGAGATGTCGAAATTCCGAAATGATCCGGAACCGAAGACAGTGACGCGGTATAGAAGTTGGGAACAGAATAGTGGTAAGAACGATGTGGAGAAAGGTAGGCAGGATGGAGGTGATTTTTATCCATCAGCTTTTCACTTAAATCAGTGCTATTCATGTGGTATGCTAGTAGACTTTTATACAGTTAGACAAGGTTCTGTCCCAAAAACCTTGTGTAAATCACATTTTCATGATATGACGTGCTTTTTGTGCGACAAGAACTCATCCTAATTCGTCAATCAATCAATTAAAATTAATAAACACAAGAAATTAATTTAATTTACATCTTGTTATTTAGTTAAAGATATATGGATTTTTTTTTTAAAAAATAAAACATCCTATTAAATTAACTAAAACATGAGCCCGACTAAATACATTGGTAGAGCTAGACACTAGTAGAATATGGGTCGAGCAATACAGATCGGTTAAACCACTGAACCTGACAGCCTACATTCGACAATTTTTTTTACGACGGTGCTCCATATTGCAGTCAACATCGACACCGTCGACCCTGTTGTGCAGGCCTGCGTGAAAAGAAAAAAAAATTAGCTTAACAAGAATTAAAAAAAGGCATGACATTACCTCGATTTACTCGCGACGTCCATAAGTACGGCCAATGTCTTTGCCGGTGGTTGTTGTTTTGTTAGAATAGCGTGCACTCCGTACCAGTTCACATTATTTTTTTGTTTTACTGCTTTCCTTATAATTTTTTTATATTAAAATATAATTTTATATATATATATATATATATGTGGTATTATTACTGTAGTAATATTATAGTTTTATTATTGTTGTAATTTTAACTTATTATAATTAAAGTATAAGATTATAATTAAAAGTTATTAATATAGTTTCGCGCCTTTTATGGCTTCTTTATCCGTCGTTTTTCGATAAGCAAGCACGTCTTCTTTCTTGCTTGTTCCGCACACAACACGCAACTCGCAACCTATTTGATGTAGATCTTAGAAAGTCGGAGCAGGGTTGCATTTAAGATGTTCTTATCCCACATTCGGCCAATCCTTATAGACATTCGTCTCGAATGACCCCTTTTCGCTATCATTTTCTTCGTAAGTGCTTCAAGGCTTTATATATTCGGAGCAAGTCGTTGTGTTCTTTGGTCCTTCGTTTATACAAATCTTGGTTACATCGTAAGTATCGTTAGGTTTTACATTTATTATTTCATAACGACCTAAGTATTTTGCCTTTAGTTTGAGACCAGTGCCGAACTGAGTCCGTTTGATTGCTACCATGTCGCCTTTTCTGTACTTGACGGCGGTTTACGTCGAGAGTTAAAATCTTACGGTTTTCAGCTTGCACCTTTAGGATTTGCGTCTTAGCTGCTACTCGTAACTCTATTCGTTCGTTTTCGAAAGTAGATACAATTTCTCTATCGAATAACTCTTTAATTCTGATGTCTTCGATGGTACGCATTTGTACTCCAAACATTAACTGAAACGGCGTTGTGTTGATACTTCGGCAAAATGTTGAGTTTATCACTTGTTGGACATGATCTACGTGCCGGTATCTCTTGCTTGGATCGTCAGACTTTAGCTTTGAAATTACTGCTATTATGATACTATTTAAACGCTCGACTTGACCATTCACTCTTGGTAAGCCGGTAACACCTAAAACGTGTTGTATATTTTGCTCTTCATAGTACTGTCGAAATTCTCCGGAACTGAATGCTGGACCTCTGTCGGAAATAATGTGATATGGATTTCCAAATGTCGTACTTTGAAGCTTGAGTTTTTGTAGGACTTCTTGAGTTGTTGTTGACTTCGTCGGATACAGCCAACAGAATTTAGTAAACGCGTCGATGACTGCAAAAATGTGTTTATACTGCTTACTCGTACCTTCAAGTGGACCAAGGTGATCGACGTAGTAGGAATGAAGTGGCGTTTCTTCTTTTGGGAGCGGATGCATTAATCTATCCTGCTTGCCACGCTTACGATTGATAATGATGCACTGAATACAATTCGAGATGTGGTTTTGTATTTTTTCTTCTAGTTTCGGAATATAGTAGTCTTTTTCAATTATTTCTTTCATTTTGCGCACAGCAAAATGACCTCGTTCATGTGCTATTCTGATGATTTCTCGATGCATATTCTTTATGATGACGAGAAGTTCATCGTTATTGGTTATCTTGAATAACACGTCTCGTTTTAGGAAAAAGTTTTTATACGGCATTTCCTTTTCGAGCATTTCTCGAACTGTATTTAATTCTTCGTCTTGCATTTGGCATTTTTGCACCCTTCTTAGCAAATCATCTACGGATAAAGCAGCATATCGGCTTAAAGCATGTTTCTTCATGTTTCTCCTCTTTTTTCAAGCATTTTAGTGAAAGAGTCACAGTCCGTAACAATTTTAAAATGTATGCCTAGTAAGTAAACACGAAATTTCTTAATTGCTTCAATAACAGCTAGGATTTTCAGCTCGTAACTGGAGTATTTTCGTTCGGCATCTGTAGTTTTTTTACTCATGTAATATGCTGAATGTAATTCTCCATCTTCGGGAAGCTTTTGGAGCAAAACGGCTCCATAGCCATTTGCAGATGCGTCAGTATGGACTTCGGTGCTGTATTTTGGATTAAAAATACTTAATACAGGCCTTCCGCTTAGCATTTTCTTAATTGTATTAAATGATGTAACAGTGTCGTTATTGATTTCAAACTTTTTATCTCTTTTCCGCAAGTCATTAAGTGGTTTAATGGTTAAAGAAAAGTTCGAAACAAATTTTCTGAAGTATCCGGCGAGACCGAGAAAATTTTCAAGTTGTTTAAATTTTACGGCATTTTATATTTTATAAGCGCTTCAACTTTGGATGATGATGGTGAAATCGTTTGATTTTCAATCACATGACCCAGAAACTTAACTCATTTTTTCAGAAAATGACATTTTTAGAAGTTTATTTGCATATATTAAAAACTATTTCGAAATTATTTAATGCCTCTTCTTCATTGCTTGCTGGAATGATAATGTCGTCTATGTAAGATAAAGCAATGTCTCGTCGTGGCAAATCTCTAAAAAGTGCATTCATATGTCGCTGAAAAACGCCAGGTGAATTCAATAATCCGAAAGGAACTTTTAAAAATTGATACTGCCCATTATGGGTTATAAAGGAAGTGTACTTTCGTTTTGATTTCGCAACGTCAACATGGAAAAATCCATTTTTCAAATCGATTGTGCTGAATACTTTCGCGTTTTGTAATCGGTCTAACTGGTCTTCAATAAGCGGCAATGGGAATCTATCTTTAAATATAACTTTGTTGATTTTTCTATAATCGATGCATAACCTTGGTGTTCCATCGCGCTTTCGCACCAGCACCACAGGACTGCTAAACTCAGAGTCAGAGACTTCGATGATACCATTTTTAAGCCACTGATCCACCTGGTCGTCGACAATATAGCGTTCACTTATAGGTAATCTATGCGGTCTTGAAGCTATAGCGTTTTCGTCTTTAAGCGCAATTGTCATTTATACATTTGTTGTTTTACATTTTTTAGGTTTATAATCATTAATAAGTTTATGCACTTTTTCTTTAATTAGTCTACTTGCAGACTCTTCTATATCGAACATCACATCTGTGTGGCATTCTACGTTAATTCTCATAAGATTTTGTGCTACATCGCTTTTATCGTTTTCGTAGTGTTGTTGCTTCTTAATAAAAATACCAGTAGAATCAATTTTGATTTCAACTTTGTAACAAATATCTTCACCAATTATGATGGGAATGTCAATACAATTTGTTGGCACCACATAAAAGGATAGTTTGAAGTCCTGATTATCGATGACGCACCCAACGTATATTTTGCCGTAGAGTTTTATTTTGTATTAACCTTTATTTTGTCCAAAACCTACTAGATAAATATTTGATTTCAAAAGTTCTACATTTTTTAAACACTCCTAAATATCTCTTGTAACCAAATTAAATTTACTTCCAGTGTCGAATAATGCAATCGTATCTACACCTTGAACTTTTTTCATAATATCTTTACTTTCTGGCACCTTTCTTACATTTTCTTCTTTTTGCTTCTTCGTGGGACAATTTTTTGATATTTGACCAAATTCGTTACATGCAATACATTTTGCACCTTTGTTTTTATTTATGCACTTTGAGGACTTATGTCCATTCTCACCACAACTGTAACAATTTATTTTATTTGTATTTCTTTCATTTTGTCTTGTTTTTGTTATGTTAATAGTAGGTTTGCTCATATCGAAATTTTTAAATTCTTTAGTTGGTTTAGATTCACTTCGATCTTCGATTTTTCGTAGTTTGTTAGTTTTTCTTTAAAATCTTTTATGTTTCGCGAACCGTATAGAATTGTTTTGTTTACACTCAGATCATTTATGCCACCAATAACATATTGAATGAGCGACCCATTATCAATATTACCTTGATTTGCAATGTTTTTCATTTCATAAAAATACTCTTGAATTTCTTCACCTTTTTTAATTTTCTTTCGTTTTACTGTTTGTGTATGTGTGCACTATTAACCACCGTTTTAAATTCGTTAAGTAGAGCATTTTTGAGTTGCTTCCAACTGTATAGGTTTCTTTCACTTTGTACAAACAATTTTGTTATGCCCTTAAGCGATTTTTTCAGGAACACGAGTTTTTGCAAGGCATTTAATTGCATTACTGACGCCACGTCTTCAAATTCGTTTACCAACTCTTCAATTGGAATACCGTCCTCTTTCCCAGTGAATGTTTTGATTGTATCTTCAATATCTTTAAAATTCATTGAGAAGCGCGACATAGTAGATCTTTCGTCATGAAATATTTTACGTTGAAAGTGGTTACTATTCACCGTTTCTGTTGTATGTGTTGGTGCTATCAATGCCTCTTTTATTGTTATATTTGATTTTATGTTTTGCTCATCTTCTTCCACTTCGTCTTGCTCGTCGTTTTCGTCTTCTTCATCGCTCTCATCTCTTTCGTTTGACAAATGCATTCTGCTTTTATGTAAACTTGAAAAAATATGACGTTGCAAATCTTCAACCTTAAACTGCAATGATAACAAACTACAAATAGCAACTAATTCGTCTCACGTTAAAAATTTTTCAACGAAGGAAAGCTTTTCAATGTATCTTTGATCACTTTCATCGTATTCGAAGCCAGAAAATTCTCGAAGTCGTTGTCAGTTGCCTCTGTTGCCTGCATCTTCAAACACAAACTTATGCAGTGCTCTTATTATTTCAGCTCTCCCTGTTTATAAATTCTTGGAAATTTTAATAAAATTGTTTAAGCAAGCCATTTCAGGAATTTCACAATTCACTGCAATTCACTATTTTACTCCCGAATTCGAAGAGTTGAGCCCCCAAAATGTGGAATTATTACTGTAGTAATATTATAGTTTTATTATTGTTGTAATTTCATCTTATTATAATTAAAGTATAAGATTATAATGAAAAGTTATTAATATAGTTTCGCGCCTTTTATGGCTTCTTTATCCGTCGTTTTTTGTCGTTTATCCGTCGTAGGAGCAGGGTTGCATTTAAAATGTTCTTATCCCACATATATATATAATTTCATTGTTTGTTTGTTATATACATATAAATTATTCACTAATTTCACTTCATTTTAATCACTAAAAATTGGCAATGTTCATTGTTCGCATAGGCAAAATAAAGAAATGTGTAAAAGCTTTTGTACATTTTTTGTTTTGGTTTGTTTTGATCAAATTGAATGTAAAAGCTTTAGGAGTTGCAGTGATCAATGCTGCCAGAGCAATGTACAATGTAAGTATTAAATAAGTTATAAAAAAGTGGGTAATACAGGTGGGACTTTCGGAATGTGCAAAGGAAGAAATGAAGGGAAATCAGTATTAACTTGGGGGTCAAAAAACGGCCTCGAAAATTATGCAGGATGCGGTAATCAACGGAATGATGACAGAAAAAGAGGTGAGATAAAAGGGGTAGTGAGTAGGTTTGAAGAGGTCTTTTTTTTGGATGAGTGCTTCGAGTGTGTTTTTCTATTGAGAAGTCGGAAAAAAATGAAAAATTCAAATAAATTTATATTTGTAGAATTGTTTGACTAGCAAAGTTTATCATTGTAAACGACCAAAGTTCAAAAATATAAAAGAACTTGTGAATTTTTTTTTATTTAACAAAAATTTATTGTTTTTAAATGATCAAAATTTTAAATAAATTTATGATCGAAAAATTCAAATAAATTTATATTTGTGAAATTGTTTGACTAGCAAAGTTTATCATTGCAAAGAACTAAAGTTCAAATATAAAAGAAGCTGTGAAATTTCCTATTTAACGAAATACATCATTTCTAGATGATCGGAAAATTCAAATAAATTTATATTTGTGAAATTGTTTAATTAACAAAAGAATGTGATAATATTAATTATTAGACAATTGATTTCTAAAATAAACATAACATATTGGTGAAACTTTTATTTAATAACCTTACACGCCATATTATATGCGTAATAAATCAAGTCCAGTAAGGGTATTAAGCATAAAGAATTAGGCCTAGGACTCACCGCAAGTACATCTAACGGCAACTGGTACGGTAAGTTGTATAAATGCAACGGGGAATGCTAAGACCGAGTGGAAGGGCTGCAGGATATGCTTTTTTTTTACTTCACCGCTTATAATTAAATTAATTAAATTCATTTAAACAATAAATTAAATTGTGCTTATTCAGTTGTTCAATTTCCTATGTCTTATTGCTGTTTTGATTTCTTCCAATTTTTTTATATACAAAACAATTTTTTTGTTTGTTTCTAAATTAATTTTTTTTGCCTACTTATTTTAATAATTTCATTTTTTTATATACATTAAGTTTTTATTTTTTGTGAAATAATTGGTTTAATCTATGAAGTTATTTGTAGAAATAATATTCATTATTAATTTATTTTGAATACGATAGTAGTCACACTATATTAGAATATTATTATAAAAAAAAAATTTCCTTTAAATGATATACCATACATATATATGATCAAGCTGTAAGCATATCAGGTGTCCTTGCTTAGCTTTTTTTCTTTTTTTTCATTATCCACAGTTTGCTTTCTTTAATTTTTGTAGCTAGGTAGGCCAGCAGTGAATGGAGACGTCATTAGGCGACGATTGTAAGTGCCTAAGTTTAAAATAAGGTATATGATAGGGAAGAAAAAAAGAAAGAAAAGGAACACAAACTAAATAGATGTGCAGAGTGAGTTTTTTTAATTTATATTTGTTTTTTGAGTTAAGTACCAGTTGAATACAATACACATATTAATTTAAGGATTCGCGTACGTTTATTTTTTTAAGAATTGCTTAACTGTAAATATTGTTGAAATACTATTGCATTATCTGTAATTTAAGAATAAAAAAAAAAAAGTTTTCTTCTTTTGTTATTGTTAAATTCGTTACTCAATATGACTGAGTAATAAGTTGCAAAAGGGGTAGTACGAAACGGTAAGTATCGGACAGCGACATTGGGAGGGAAACGTTGCGACGATGAGAACCTAATACATGGCACGAGGATTTATTTGTTGATGTCGACTGTGTGAAACTGATGTTAAAACTCACTCCCAATACCGGCGAGAATTTCGGGCTTGCCACCGTGCCATGGAGAACATTAGAAGACACGATCTTAACAGCAAGGTTGACGCAACAAATGGCGCCCAACGATGTTTTTTTGAGGTACCCTTGCGTAGCACAAGTTCAGTATAAAGTACTGACTTAATGAGTTTGTTTTGTTTTGATTGATTGTGTGTGATCAGAATGAATATGACGTGTATGAGTGAGGGAGGCGTTTTGAGTGAGATATGCTGAGGTGATGAATAGTCTACAACCAAGAGCACCTTTAGTGCAGCTTTGTTTTGAGGGCTGATAATGGCTTTATCATAGGAGGTAGTTGGTTCCAAAAAAACAGCCTTCGGAATTTGTAGAAAGTAAAACTCCTAGGGTTGTAGTGTATACATATAGGAATCGACTTAATATTAGTTGGACAGTGGGGCTTAAGCGACAAACAGTTAGACGGACGTACGGTTATTTGATAATTTTAGGTACTATCTGAACCAAAAGTACCACCCCAAAAGCAAAACCCTATTATTATTTGGTATCAAGTAATTTTTCTTTAATTTTTTTTAACAATTTCTTGTTGAACGGAATAGTTTTACCCGAATTCAATTTTTGAGATTATTTTTTTTTTGTTTGCATTGTTATAGTAATCAGAAATAGATTAGGTAAGGATCACGGGCGTAACAAATATGGAATTATATGTATATAATGAAGTCGAGGTAAATGAAGGTGCTAGCAGCCAGGCAAGAGGTGTTACACCTAACACTAAGAGACGTCCCTTAACAGAAAAGTTAGCTTAGAAGCCAGAAGTAAAGTCGGACAAGAAATACGCATGCCAAAGATCTTTGAGTTTCGATAGTAAACTCGAACATTTAACTCTTGAAAAGGTTAGTGACTCAGAGAGTTCGACCGAGATCAAAACCAAATCGAAAGACAGAGAAACTGCAAGCAAAGGTAACAAAGACTTACATGGATTCTCAATGAATGAAGAGTTAGTTAGGCAATTCGCAGGTATGATGAGACAACAGCAGAATTTCTTTACAGATTGTATTCAGTCACTGAGAGTAGAAGTTGGGGCTCTGAATAGTAGATTGCAAGAAGTAGAGGGGAAACCTTTAAGTACAAGTCACCAAGTCGCATGCTACAAATGTGAGTGTGGATCTAAGTCATTTAAAAGAAGTGTGGATTTGGAAACATGGCACATCAAATTTGATGGCTCCAACCGAGATATGACGGTGAAAAGCTTTTTGTTTCGCATTGAAAGAATGCGTGAGCAGTATGGTGTGTCATATCAGCAGCTGTTTACCGAATTCCATTGTCTGCTGTCTGAAATAATTCTGGCAGTTATTGGAACACCAAGAAAATAATCGTTATTTCGGTTATTTTTAGTTAAAACAAGCGGTATTAGCTCAATTTAAATCAGCAAAAAGTGATTACGACATAATCAGAAAGATCATGGAGCGAAAACAACAACCCAATGAAGATTTCGAGCGATTCTACAAAGACATCCATGACTTTACTTTCAGGCTGAGAAAGAATATATTGGAGCCAGATCTGACCACTATTATCAAGAACAATATCAGAGCAGGATTGGCTAGCCTGTTGTTTTCAGCTACTTTCAGTTCATTGCCCGATCTACGGAGGGAGTGCAACCGAGATGAAAGATTGTTAAGAGAAAACAAAGGGAGGAATTAACAGATCAATGAGGTCTGGAAGAAAGAAGCAGAGTATAGGGACAATAAAAATAACCCTAGATAGGGGGTAGAGGTAATAGAATCGGAGCATTTGGAGAAGGGCATGGAGATGTCGAAATTCCGAAATGATCCGGAACCGAAGACAGTGACGCGGTATAGAAGTTGGGAACAGAATAGTGGTAAGAACGATGTGGAGAAAGGTAGGCAGGATGGAGGTGATTTTTATCCATCAGCTTTTCACTTAAATCAGTGCTATTCATGTGGTATGCTAGTAGACTTTTATACAGTTAGACAAGGTTCTGTCCCAAAAACCTTGTGTAAATCACATTTTCATGATATGACGTGCTTTTTGTGCGACAAGAACTCATCCTAATTCGTCAATCAATCAATTAAAATTAATAAACACAAGAAATTAATTTAATTTACATCTTGTTATTTAGTTAAAGATATATGGATTTTTTTTTTAAAAAATAAAACATCCTATTAAATTAACTAAAACATGAGCCCGACTAAATACATTGGTAGAGCTAGACACTAGTAGAATATGGGTCGAGCAATACAGATCGGTTAAACCACTGAACCTGACAGCCTACATTCGACAATTTTTTTTACGACGGTGCTCCATATTGCAGTCAACATCGACACCGTCGACCCTGTTGTGCAGGCCTGCGTGAAAAGAAAAAAAAATTAGCTTAACAAGAATTAAAAAAAGGCATGACATTACCTCGATTTACTCGCGACGTCCATAAGTACGGCCAATGTCTTTGCCGGTGGTTTTGCACAGGCAAAATAAAGAAATGTGTAAAAGCTTTTGTAAATTTTTTGTTTTGGTTTGTTTTGATCAAATTGAATGTAAAAGCTTTAGGAGTTGCAGTGATCAATGCTGCCAGAGCAATGCACAATGTAAGTATTAAATAAGTTATAAAAAGGTGGGTAATACAGGTGGGACTTTCGGAATGTGCAAAGGAAGAATTGAAGGGAAAACAATATTAACTTGGGGGTCAAAAAACAATCTCGAAAATTATGCAGGATGCGGTAATCAACGGAATGGTGACAGAAAAAGAAGTGAGATAAAAGGGGTAGTGAGTAGTTTTGAAGAGGTCTTTTTTTGGATGAGTGCTTCGAGTGTGTTTTTCTATTGAGAAGTCGGAAAAAAATGTAAAATTTAAATAAATTTATATTTGTGAAATTGTTTGACTAGCAAAGTTTATCATTGCAAAGAACTAAAGTTCAAATATAAAAGAAGCTGTGAAATTTCCTATTTAACGAAATACATCATTTCTAGATGATCGAAAAATTCAAATAAATTTGTATTTGTGAAATTGTTTAATTAACAAAAGAATGTCATAATATTAATTATTAGACAATTGATTTCCAAAATAAACATTACATATTGGTGAAACTTTTATTTAATAACCTTACACGCCATATTATATGCGTAATAAGTCAAGTCCAGTAAGGAGTACTAAGCATAAGGAATTAGGCCTAGGACTCACCGCAAGTACATCTAACGGCAACTGGTACGGTAAGTTGTATAAATGCAACGGGGAATGCTAAGACCGAGTGGAAGGGCTGCAGGATATGCTTTTTTTTTACTTCACCGCTTATAATTAAATTAATTAAATTCATTTAAACAATAAATTAAATTGTGCTTATTCAGTTGTTCAATTTCCTATGTCTTATTGCTGTTTTGATTTATATTAATAATTTTAATAATTTGATTTTTTTATATACACATAGCCAATAAACTCTGCGTACACCTTACGAATTTTGATATGTGATAAAGAAACATAACATAAATAAATATTTTTAATTAAAATTTTTACATATATTTATTCTTTGAATTATTAAGTTTAAATAGCAAAAGACAAAAATTGTATTCGACTATTTATTCCAGAGATAACGGGATAAAAGTGTGCCTGCATGTAAAAATAGGCCCCATAAAGTCTGCGTACAGTTTGTATGTTTAGAAACTACCGTTAATTTTTAAGCAGTTTGTTCTTATTTTTGCTCATTTGGTATTATTTAACATTTGAATTGAACATTTACCGATCTCAGTGATCAATTAATTCTTTAGTAGTAACTATTTTAAAGTATGGAATCAAGGGGAAAAGAAATTAGTGTGTACGAAAGAAAAATAATTATTAAACTATGGAAAGATGGAAAAAGTTTCCGAAAAATTGGTGAAACTATTGGAAGAACGCATTCATCAATCCAGCGCGTAGTGGACAACTTCAAAAAAACCGGAATTTTAACATCTAAACCGCGTCCTGGGCGTCCAAAAGTTTTATCAGTCCGAGAAGAACGAAAAATAGTCCATATTATTAAGATGAACCCTTTCATTTCTTCTTCTAAAATTGTGAAATATATAACACAATCATTTAAAAAAAGTATTTGTGCAGAGACTGCTAGGAAAGTATTACATAAAGCTGGATATCATGGTAGAGTCGCTAGAAAGAAACCATATATTTCACTTGTAAACAGGCAAAAGCGCGTTGAATTTGCGATGAAATACATAAATAAACCTCCGGAGTTCTGGAAACAAGTGATATTTTCAGACGAAAGCAAGTTCTGCATCTTTGGTATAAAAGGTCGTCAAATTGTGTGGCGGAAATCAGGAGCGGCGTTTGAGAAACAAAATCTTGTTGGTAAAATCAAACACGGCGGTGGAGGAGTTATGGTATGGGGTTGCATGGCGGCTGGTGGTGTAGGCCAGTTGGAATTTATAGAATCGACAATGAATAAATGGGGCTATTTAAACATTTTAAAAAAAAATTTGAAACAAAGCGCAGATAATTTGGGCTTATCCACGACTTTTTGGTTCCAACAGGACAATGACCCAAAACACACAGCGGAGATTGTTAGACTTTGGCTTTTGTACAACGTTCCAAGACAGCTTAAAACACCTCCACAATCACCTGATCTCAATCCTATTGAGCATCTTTGGGATTTATTGGAAAAAAGAATTCGTCAGCATGTGATAACAAGTAAAGAGTCTTTGCGGAGTACAATGCAAGCAGAATGGGCGAAAATTACTGCTGAAGAAACTCAGAAATTGGTTAATTCCATGCCAAATAGATTAAGTGAAGTTCTAAAACAGCGTGGTTACCCAACAAAGTTCTAATTTAATAAAATTTATAATAAAATTTTACTTTATTTTTATTATTTTTACCGATTTTATCAGTTTTTTTATAACTGTACGCAGACTTTATGGGGCCTATTTTTACATGCAGGCACACTTTTATCCCGTTATCTCTGGAATAATCTTGCTATTTAAATTTAATAATTCAAAGAATAAATATATGTAAAAATTTTAATTAAAAATATTTATTTATGTTATGTTTCTTTATCACATATCAAAATTCGTAAGGTGTACGCAGAGTTTATTGGCTATGTGTATGTTAAGTTTTTATTTTTCGTGAAATAATTGGTTTTATCTATGAAATTATTAGTAGAAATAATATTCATTATTAATTTATTTTGAATACGATAGTAGTCACATTATATTAGAATATAATTATAACAAAAAATTTTTCCTTTAAATAATATACCATACATATATATGATCAAGCTTTTTTTGATTGTTCACAGTTTGTTTTCTTTAATTTTTGTAGCTAGATAGGCCAGCAGTGAATGGAGACGTCATTAGGCGATGATTGTAAGTGCCTAAGTTTAAAATAAGGCATATGATAGGGAAGAAAAAAAGAAAGAAATGGAACACAAACTAATGAGATGTGCAGAGTGAGTTTTTTTAATTTATATTTGTTTTTTGAGTTTAGTACCAGTTGAATACAATACACATATTAATTTAAGGATTCGCGTACGTTTATTTTTTTAAGAATTGCTTAACTATAAATATTGTTGAAATACTATTGCATTATCTGTAATTTAAGAATAAAAAAAAAAAGTTTTCTTCTTTTGTTATTGTTAAATTCGTTACTCAATATGACTGAGTAATAAGTTGCAAAAGGGGTAGTACGAAACGGTAAGTATCGGACAGCGACATTGGGAGGGAAACGTTGTGACGATGAGAACTTAATACATGGCGCGAGGATTTATTTGTTGATGTCGACTGTGTAATACTGATGCTAAAACCCACCCCCAATATCGGCGAAAATTCCGTGCTTGCCACCGTGCCATGGAGAACATGAGAAGACACGATCGTAACAGCAAGGTTGACACAACATCTTCGAAGACCAACACGGTCGATTATTGTTTCGTTTCGGGCTCATATGCATAGATCCATGATTCGTGATGATCTTATAAACGTCTTTTGAAGCACCGCGAACGTATTTTTTCAGCATTTCTTTGCACCAATCGGTACGAGCCTTTTTTTGAGTGATTGTCAAATTGTCCGGGATTTAACGAGAACCAACGTTTTTTACGGCCAGGTTTTCATGCAATATCGACGGTATGTCACGGTAGCATTATCAGTTCACGGACGGCATCAATGTTCTCTGGCACAGCGGCCGTTTTTGGACGACCTTCACGGAATTCGTCGTTGAGCGAGCGTCGGCCACGATTGAATTTATTAAACCAGTTTTTCAGAGTGCTATGAGATGGTGCTTCATCGCCATACAAAGACTTAAGTTCATCAATGCACTCTTGTCGTAATAATCGACGTCGAAATTTGTAAAAAATGATCGCACGAAAATGTTCACGTGTTAAATCTACTTTTTGGCCGAGATGAATTTTACAAGTCTCTGTAAATAAAACAATTCAAAATTAAATGACAACATGTTCTGAGTGATGTTATGCTAAAAAATATCAAGCTTTCCAATGGAAATGTCATATTGCACCTGGCAACACCTAGTATTGCCTAGGCCAGAAATATATATAGCAGCCCTCGTATTACCCATGGAAATTCTGTGGCCACAGAAGGATCATCGAGAAAGGTATGTGCTGGCATCTATTTCTCGGTCGGCTATCTGTTCAGCGTCTGACCCCATGTTAGGAGCGGCTGGTTATTAGGCCTGTCGGGAGGCATAAAACGAAAGAGGTAGGACCCCTGAAATTCAAACCAATATGGAAGGGGAGAAAAATATAAAACTTACGGTGCAGGGGGTCTGATCCCCAGTGCCGGCGGCTGTAGGGAGTGAGCAAGCGGGCTCCTGGTCGTCGATATCCTGTCACCGCAATGATACAGTGGTGGTCAACTTGGCTGCTGTATCAGATAACTGTACAAGTCCAATTAAGGAAGAAGAGATAGCTGCAAGAAACGAACAGCGAAGTAAGCAAGGTGGAACAGGTGCGCAGTGTAAACCATCAGAATCGTTTATAAGACTGGGCATACAAATCCAAAAACTGGTAGATATGCAGGACGAAGGAAAAAGGCGCTCGATACACCAACCAATGAGAGTGTAAAAGGTTCATTGTACACTTAACTTATATTTTTGATTAAAACACTAAATTTCTTTTTAATGATTTATTTTATTTAGTTATAATTTTAAGATCCTATATGAGACTCTATTGTGACTCACTGAAAATCAACTTAAGACTATGAAAATCAACTTAAAACTAACTCTACTTTTTACTACATCGAACCAAGACGGCTCGGTTTCTTATCTATTAACATAAATCTTATATACTTAAATTCTATTGGTTATAATAATACATACCTACTTATTCTATTGGTCAACTATCATGTGTTTCAATGATACACTTTTTAAATAGTAGTACTACGGGTGATCATATTGCATCTGCATTGCATGCAATATGATTGCGGAAAACACAGTTTACTTCCATGTGTTCTAAATATGGAAATACAAATAGCCAAGCGCATATTGAAATGCGGCAGAATATTTGTCATAAAGAAAAGACACAAAGGTGAGTCAAATTACTTAACTCGTCGAATGTTTAAAAGTGGCTATTTGGGTTTCCATGTCATAAATTACACATCGATTGAAACTTAAGTGTTTTGGGTAAATGTGTCATGCTAATTACCGCACACAGTACATTGTGTGTGGTCAAGGTTAATATGACACTACACACCCTTTTAAGAAAAAATTTTTTTGAAATAAGCAATTTAAATGAAAAAAAAATTTTTGAATTGACCAACGGTGATAAGAAAGTAATTACATTTAGTACTATAATAGTATGTATAAAGTATTTTTATATTTGTTTATATATTTAGAAGAGTTTCGATGTATACATAAAATATTGTATAATATTAAGTAATATTCTTGTACATTTTTGATAAACAATTATTAGTTTACACTAAGTTGCATAATTATTTTTTTTTTTTTTATTTAACTATATATCTTTATTGAATCGCTTTAAATTAAAGCCTAACAATAAGTTTTAGAATCTTAAAGACTAATAACATTACATTACAAATTATTTTATATAAACATACTATAATGATACATATAATGATTTGTAAATTATTTCAAGGGGCCTTTGAATAAGTAGCCACGGCTTATTTACCAGATATCACGATGTATAAGTTGAATTAATCAGGATGATCATTAGGAAAGTAAGATGGCGGGTCTATCGTTCCGTTTTAGCCTAGAGGAAGTAGTCATATTAGCAAGAGGTCTAGCTAGCAGATTTACATGGTTTTCAAGATTAGAAATATGTTTCTGCCTTATTCTCTCGAATTCGACTTTAACCATCGGAACTCTTAAATCGAAATGTATGTTTTCATTTCTGATATACCAGGGTGCACCAGGTATCATTCTTAAGATCTTTACTTGAGCTGTTTGCAGGATTTCTACATTTGACGAACAGGCATTGCCATATAGCTGTAAGCCATACATCCAGATTGGCTTAATAACTTGGTTGTATAACAAGACTTTGTACTCTAAACATAAGGGAGACTGATGACCGATTAGCCAGCGAAGGCTTAAAGCTTTGAGCTTCATTTGAGTCCTTTTTGTTTCAATATGCTTCCGCCAAGTTAAGCGTTTGTCAAGGTGAATACCAAGGTACGTCACTGTTTCTGTTTGCGAAACTACTATTCCGTTGAGAGTGATAGTTGGTGATGAGGATCTGTTAAGAGAGAATATTGTATGACGACATTTTTGCTCATTGACTTTAATTCGCCATAGTGATAACCAGCTTTCAATGGAGTACAAATGATTTTGCAGTTGACTGGAAGCGATTGCGGCATTCTTATGTCGGCACAAAATAGCGGTATCGTCAGCAAATGTTGATATTAATAAATTGGTATTTGTAGGGATATCTGAAGTAAAGATAAGGTACAAGAATGGACCAAGAACGCTGCCTTGTGGAACTCTTGCAATTATTGGAAAGTCATTAGTTGTGTGCATATTGTACTTTACCTTAAAAGATCTGCCTATCAAGTATGATGAACTACTGTAGTTCAGTAGTTCAAGTATGAACTACTGCGTGTGAGTTTTCCGGGAGTACTTGTCGTATTTTGTGTAACAGGCCCTCATGCCATACTTTGTCGTACGCTTGTGCCACATCTAAAAAGACACTAGAGCAATATTCTCGATTTTCAAAAGCACTTCTTATTTCGTTAGTTATTCTGTTCACTTGCTCGATAGTACCATGTTTTTGACGAAATCCAAATTGATGGTTTGGGATCAAGTCTCTATCTTGGAGGAAAGGCATAAGTTTTGCAAGTAACACTTTCTCAAATAATTTTGACAGACAAGCATTCAAACTTATAAGTCTATATGATGCGGCTAGTGTTGAATCCTTTCCGGGCTTTTGAACCATTATAATTAACGCTTTTTTCCATTCCGTCGGGATATGTCCAAATTTTATTATGGCGTTAAAAATCTTTGTAATGAATGAGATTGCTACGAAGGGCAGATTTTTTAACATAATTGGAGTTATAGAATCATGTCCAGGTGGTTTTTTGCAGACAAGTTTTTCTTTGATGGTTACCTTGATATCGTTTGCGGAGATTTGTAAGTTGATAATATTATTGTTAATATGTTGAGCTGGTAAATTCAAATTATTGGAGGAATTTGGTTGAAAAATTTGACTGAGATGGTTAGCAAATACATTAGCTTTTTCTTCGTCGCTGCGCGCCCATTCACCGCTGGAGTTTCTTAACGGAGGCACTGCTTCGACAGGTGTTTTTATAGTTTGATCAGCCTTCCAGAGTGATCCTTTGTTAGTCGTGTTTGGGGACAGCTTCTTAATATATTCGTATTGTTTGTTTTCTTTGTCTCTTGCAAGAGCGCTCTTTAGTCGATTTACGGCTTCTTTTAATTTAGATTTGGTTGATGGGGATCTATTTTGTTGCCATTCTCGACGAAGTTTTCTTTTTTCGGCTAGAAGTCTTTCGATTTCACTGTTGCTAAAATGCTGCTTTCTTACCTGAGAAGGCAAATTTTGTGGTGTAGAAATTTCGGCAGCTGAGGAGAGAATCATGTTGAATACTTGTACTGCATCATCCACCTGGTATTTATTTTTAATTTTGTAATTGGTATGAACGTGAGTACTTATGTATTTCTTAAATTTCGGCCAGTTTGTTTTTTGAGTTGTAAGTCTTTGTGGACCTTGAATTAGTTGGGGTTCTTCATGAACTATTAGGAAGATTGGAGAATGATCCGATGATAATTCATAACTTGTGTACACCGAAATGGAGTCATGACGAATACCCTTCGTTACAGCGAAATCAATAAGATCTGGGATTTTGTTGTTGTCTGATGGCCAATACGTAGGATGCTCGGGTGATGCGACATCTAGTTTGTTGTTCTTATTTGTTACCACGTTACAGAGTTTTTGACCTTTAGGATTGCAGAGCCGAGAGCCCCAAAAAGTGTGTTTTGCATTGTAGTCTCCTGCAGCAATGAATTTTTCTCCCAAAGTTTTAAAGAATGCAAGGTACTGCATTTCGTTTAGTATAAAGCGAGGGGGGCAATACACTGCTGATAGGGTAAAATTGTAGCTAAAGCATTGTATGCACACTGAAGCTGCTTGAAGGAAATTTTCAGCACATGAGTTCACAAAATAGTATTTTAATCTTCTTCGGACTAAAATTCCCGTACCTCCATGTGCTTTGCCGTCAGGATGATTTGTTTTGTAAAATATATAGTTTGGTATTAAAAAGTAGTTTTTATTAGTTAAGTGAGTTTCAGAGATGAGCATCACATCAACTTCATTTTGGTTTAAAAAATTCAAAATTTCTAATTTATGTTGGCTTATGCCGTTTTCATTCCGTGCATATATTTTTATGCTACTCATTACCTGGCTAAAATCGCTGACATCAATTGCGATTGCATTTGTATTATTTGGTTGAACATAGTTTGCATGGTTTGCATGAACTGTGAAAACATCATTTCAAAATTACTGCTTGGAGCTTGTTGTACTGGAGTTTGTTGAACTGGAACTTGTTGTTCCTGCTGGGCATTTAACTTTAATACATTCGCATATGTGACGCCTTGAATCGCCCTGTTTGAAGAATAATCATTGGAGACAGCAGTGTTTGTTGAGAACATATTATTTTTGGGGTCCCGGAGGGCTTGTCTTTTGTAGAGTAGACTTTGTTTAAGATGTTTATAGACTTGACACCCTCTGTAATTTGCGGTATGGTTACCATTGCAGTTACTACATTTTACTACATTTTACTACCTTTTTGTCTTTATTATCTTTTTTGTCACATTCTGAAGTATGGTGAAGTTCACCACACACAACACACACCGGGCGCAGCGTACAATAGGTTTTTGTATGGCCAAACTCCTGGCAGTTGGCGCATTGTACAAGTCCATTCCATGGGTGAGGGGGTTCCACAGAAACTCTATAGTTTTACAAGTACCTTAATTTGTAGATTGGATGATCTTCATTCTTCTTTAGTTTTGTGGCATTTGGCAGCAGCTCAACCTTATACATTGGTTGTGGAATTTTGTCCCTGTTAATTATATTAATAACTGACTTGGCATGAAATCCTAGCACACCAAGAGCTTCTTTTAACTCATCAGTGTTAACGTTGGGATCGATTCCTTTTATGATCACAGAAACACCCTTACTGCTTTTAAGTTGGTACGTGTACTAGTTCCTATTTTTAGCTTGTAGGTCTCTTACAACATCACGATAGTTTGCTTCGTTGTCTACTTGAATTTTAGTTTCGTGCACATTACCTTTTGTAAGAGGTACAATATAGAAATTTTTATTTCCTACCAGTTGAGCTAAGTACTCAATAAGTACTTTTGAGCTACGCTCGCGCAAATAAATTGGTGGAGGTTTGAGTTTTTCAGTTGTGGGTTTACTGCTAGTACTTGGTTCATTCTTATTAGCCAGCACGATGAAACGATTGTTTCTGAGTGGAGTTGTTGAGGTTTGATCTTCTTGGAATTTGGTGACTTTGTTCACTTTTGGCTTTTCAGGAGTACGTTTTCTTTTGCTCATTATGTTCACATAGCGATCCATACCTGTCTGCATTGCCTGTTGTTTTATTTTAATTTCATCTTTTTTTTGCCTAGTGTTATTTTTGATGTTTATTGGAGTAGCGTTTGAGCCTGCAGTTCCCTTTTGAGTATTTGCATTGGATCCGTTAACGCGTAGTGTTACATTTTCTTCATTGTATAGGTTTTCAAGCTGCTGTTGAAGCTGGTATATTTGTTGCTGTAAATACTTTGCTTGAGCTAATTTTGGTGATTCCCTGTTTGGAACACCTGAAGTCGTGTTGGTGAATGGTTCTTTCGAGATGCTTTTTGTTCCATACATTATTGGAACTTGTTCTTCGATTGGTAAAGCGTTCTTTAAATTGTCTTTTTTATTATTATTTAATTTAATTTTATGTGCAATTGTTATTTCACTAGCTATTATTGATACATTTGTTTCAGTTGCTGGTTTATTTAGAGATTTGATTGCAGAATGATCATTTGTTATAGCGTATTCTGAATTTATCATTATATAGCCATTTAGGCCATTTTCACTAACCCGTCTTATTCTTTCATAATCGCTTATACAATGTTTTGTGATGTATTAACAGTTCTATATCTAATATAAATCAATAAGATTTAAAATATTTTAAATATTTATTATATTTATTACTATTTAAAGCGTCCTTTCGCGTATTTATAAGTATTATCTATTTAGCATAAGTTAACAAGTTAACTACACAATTTACACGATCACACGAATTACGATATCGTGAGTTGCAATTTGTAACTTTTTTTTTTCTATTTTCAACACTTTTATTGTTTTTATTTTAAGCTTCAGAGCTTAATTTTAGAGCTTAATTTTCTGTCTCTATCAGCTGTTTTCAGAAGTGTGTGAAATAAACAAATTCAAAAACAAAACAATTTTGCAAATAAATTCACTTTTTTGCATATCAACAATATAAATATATTAATATAATTTATAATTATTGATATTTATTTTACATATCTGTATAATATTTAGTCTATGTATATTAACACAACACATTTTCGTTATATTTTATAATTTAATTTTAGGTTAAATTGTAGTTAAAATTAATATTAATTTACCAAAATATATATGTAATATATGTGTATCTTAATGTAATTATTTATATATATATTAATATTTATTTATATATATTTATATGTATATATTTTTACGTATGGAATAACTTTTTGTTATTCTTATGTAATGTTTTTGTTTCTTTACCGTTTTTAATTACAACATTGCTGTCTTGTATATCTACTACTTCATATGGACCTATGTATGGACTTGTACCAGTTGTCATCGTTTGCGAAACTTAATAAGTACTCATTTAGTACTCTATGATTTCTTTCTATTATACCAACTGTTTCGTGGTGATAGGGTGTTGAGAATGTTTGTTTAATATCCATTAGGTCTGTTACCCTAGTCACTAATTCCTTTAAAAATTCTGTACCTCTATCAGATTTTAGAGTTTTAAATGTACCGAATTTTAATATTAACTGTTCCACTTACGTTGTGGCAATGGTTTTAGCATCTTTGGTTACTATTGGGTATGCTATGACGAATCTACTTAGTTCGCATTGCATAGTTAATATATATCTGTAACCGTTTGATGGTCCCACTGTATCGATTTGTACAGTTTCGAATGCTAAATGTGGTGTTGTAGTAACTTGGAGTTCTTCTTTGTTGTGTCTAACTTGTTTATTCTTTTGGCATTTTTCACAAGTTTTAATGAATTTGTGTACCATTTGTTTCATTTTTCTCCAAGTATATCTCTGTTTTAATTTTATGAGAGTTTTTCGTACTAGATGTCCGCTAATAGGATTATTATGAAATTCTTCAATTAATCTATATATCTTTATCGTATCCGCTACGTTTTCTGGTTTCTTGTATAACACTATTACTAATTTTTCTTTATTTTTATTTCTTTTGTTGCAATTCATTTATCATATCTTTAAATTCTTTTTTATCCATGGATTCAAATATTCTATCGTTGTCTGCTAATGCTAACTGCAATACATTTAGTTTTTCTACTTGAGCTATAAGCTTAACCATGATCGAAATCGGCTTCGGAGGTATTGTTGTGTCTCTACCTTTGACAGTAAAACACAAGAGATAAGGTTCAATTTCATTTTATTGATAAGAAAAATCCTGTTTAGTTCTTACTCCTAAACACTGTCGTTGTTTCGCTAATTCCGACCTGTTGCTGCTGGTGTTGTGCTGCTTATACCTCTGCACTTCTGATGCCGACCTGTTGCTGCTGGTGTTGTTGCTTCCAGCTTAGTGGTTGTTGTGATTATTTCCGCTGCAGTTGTTTGCCGAGTCAATTTTCGTTCAAGAATTTGTTTATTGATTGATTAAATGCTGCTGAAGGAGAAAGTTTTAGAGTAACGATATTTGCCTTTTAGCCGTCACAAAACGTTTTCGCTGTTTTTATATATTTTTTGTTTATAAAATTGTGTTCTTATGTCTTTCAAGCATTTTAGTTCACTTTTATCAACTCTTCAACTTTAGATGGTTTTGATTCAAATTATGGTTGTTTTCCGTCACTCACAGAATTAAATTTATTTCACTTTCTTTTATTGCTTAGTTTTAACACTTTTCTATTTTAAAAGTTTCATTTCCGAGTTTTCTTTTCCGTTTGTCGATTTGAGTCAAATTTTAAAAACACTACCAATGATTTTTATCAATTTTCCGGCACAACTTTTAACTCTCTTCCGGAGATCCACGAACCAGTTCTTTGTTTGGTGGTAAAGCAGCAACTGACTTGCAAAAGTGTCTGTACTTTTGCGTTAGCTTTGAAAGTGGCGTGTTTGCTGGTCACGTTTTGAAGTGTCAGCATATTCCACGCTCGCGTTGTGGGATCATTGCTTTCTGCATAGTCTTATGCTACCGCATCGTAACATGAGACTTAGTGCGAAGGCTATTCTTGCATATTTATTTAATAACGGTCAAACCGTTTAACACACACCCTATTGTATGTGTGCCCACAACATCCCTTCCCCCTTGCGGAGGAGCGTTAACGCTCTTCAAAGGACATTCAAAGGAACTCGTCGTTGGTGACATAGCAAAAGCATAACGACAGCATTTAACATTTTTTATTTTTTTTTTTTCATTATAATTAGTTATATATTTTTCTCTTTTTTTTTTTTTAAAAACATAATTTTACAAATACTTAATATATTGCACATTTAAATGTGTTGTTTTTTTTTTTCTAAATAACAATTATTTAAAATATTTTTTTTTTTATATTATTAGACATATGTAAAATTAATATAAATGTAATATAAACTGTTATAATAAAGATTAAATATTAGACCACAATATTTGGTTAATCTTTTAAATTTCTTTATATTGCACATAGTTTACAAGTTTATATAATATTGCACATTTTAATGTGTTTTTGTTTTTTTTTTTTTCTTTTAAATACAAATATTAAAAAATTTTTTTTTTTATATTATTAGATATATGTAAATTCAATATAATTGTAATATAAAATTGTTATAATAAAGATTAAATATTAGACCACAATATTTGGTTAATCTTTTAAATTTCTTTATATT